>NW_027094087.1:74638489-74998489 GCF_029207755.1 Chamaea fasciata | reverse complement strand
CAGGGGCTGAAGCCGGGCTCAGTGCACATGTTGGGAGCTATTTTCTCGTCGGCGGAGCCAGAGACCGAATTAGTCACCGATCCTTTGTTTTGGTGTTACAGCCCTTTTTTCTCTCGTTCGACGCTGCAGAAGGACTTGCTGGGCACTATGGGACAAGCCACCTGAACTTGCTTAGCTGTAGGGTATTTTTGATACGCGTGGGCAGTTACTGCTGATCCCGAGTGCGGGAGAGCATCGGTAGAGGCTGCTCGTTTATTTCGGACTGATGAAGAGCTTACCTCTTAAGAAAAAAAAAAAAAAAAAGAAAGAAAAAAAAAGGTGTCTATTAAGTGTTTATTAATGCGTCTTAATAACCGAAATTATCTCAATAGCATAGAGCTCGGGAGTAAGAACCATTAAATCTGTTCATGTTTTAAGAGGGATCAGCCTGAACAGAAATCAATTAGCACCGCAGACAAAACCAAGCCCTTCTAAAGACAAGTGTCACTGCATTTTCAGCATACTTCGGGAGTTAATCGTTAGCGCCGACCCCGTTCTTTCCTACGTTGAAACATTTCAGCATGAGGAGGCGCTGACAGCCCTCAGCGGGATAACCTTGGGAAAAGTCCCCATCACCAGGAGGGAGTTATCCCTCCTTGGCCGTCCGTTTCACACCTGCTGAGGAAATCCACGCAATCCCATGCCGCAGTTTGGGGCGAGCAGCGGACTTGGGCTGGGATACAAACGTATCTCCTCGCATCCGTCCCGTCTGCCGGGTGAGCGTCCCGGGAGGACACGGGCTCGGCCACCGGGCCGTGTCCCTCGCCGCTGTTTGGTGGCATCGTTTACGCCGTAGCAGGTGGCGCAGCACGGCAGCGCCGGGCGCATCCCCCTCGGGCAGCCCGAAGGGGCGGCTGCGGGTCGGTTTCCCGCACAGAATGACTTCGCAGCCGGACCCCCCCCCCCCCCGACCCCAAGCCTTCAGCCTTCCCCGGCTCTGTCAGAACAGCTGCCCACGCTGTGGCAGCCTGAGTATGAGTGTGCCGTCCGTGTCACCACCCCCCTCCCCGCGCTGCTGCTCATCCTCGCACGACCCCCCTCATGCCCCGGTCTCCCGCGGCGGCTGCGGGCTCCGCAGCCGGGAGCACCGGGGGCCGTGCATCTCCCCGGAGGTGGCCGATGCTCTGTCACCGCTCCGGCCGCCCCTCTGGCTCCCCCCGTGGCTCCCGCGGCCTCCGTACCAGCCCCGGCCCCGCGAAGGCCACCCCGGTGACAGACAGTGCCGACCCAGGGGTTCGGGGGACGTCAGGGGAAGCCGAGGACAGAGATCTGTGGATCTTTGCTGATCCCTGTGGGGTCGGCTGACGGTCTCCGGACTGCATCCAGTGTCTCGGGGTTCCGCCTTCGCCGTGCAGCCGTGGTGACCCCCGCCTCGCCTCGGGCGTGCCGCGCTGCCCCGACTGCGACCGGCGAACCTTCACTCCTTCAGGGGGTGCAACTCGGCTGGGCTTGGTTTATTTTCTCAGAAATAATAAAAAAAACCAATCAGCAAAGCCCCGATCCAGCCTTGTAAAGGAGGGCACACAACTTTGGAATTTCTCCTGTGGAACCTGTTGAGGATTTATAACAGCTAAAGTCAACGTGGCAGCCTAAAACCGCGCGAGCATGTCAGGAGAACCCCTGCTTATAGCACCCGTAGCACCCTGGCCGGGGCTTCTTGGACTTATTATCTCCCCGCAGACCTGATCTCTGCACTATCAACCTCTAGCCTGCCTACAAGCGCCTGGGACGCTAAATCAGGCAAGACCCAGTTTCCTCCCTGCCCCGCGTGTCCCCCCCACCCCGCCGCCTTTGCTCCTGCTTGGCGGAGTAGCTTTCACCCAGGAGACGGGTCTCCAGCTCCTGGCTATGCCATAGTGGGGAGGATTTCCCCCTACTGCCTCCCGTCTGCTCCACCTGCCATGGCGCAGTGGTGGTGAGGACCTTCCTCTCACCGGGACACTTGGTGAGCTGGAGGGTGAGATCTAGCGACAGGAGATGGAAAAGCTCAGACATGAAGAAAAGTGAATTTAAGGCGGTTCTGGGTTTCTGCTCCACAGCTGCTTTACTTCCATATCTCTTACTAGTTAGCTATGAGTTAAAATACAGACATTGTTCAGAGTGCAGAACTCCAGTGGATACTTCAGATCTGGGTCAAACGAGTGATTTCAGGCTCTGATGCTCAGCTTCAAAAAGATGCCTAGCTACAACCTAGCTGCAGGAAATGGACATTAGAGGCATATACTTCCCGGGAGCTTCCTTTGCAAGTCCTTCTGTGGACTCCGTCAGCAGCTTTGGCCCCCGCCTTTCGTGAGCCACTTTCTTGAATGCACGTTCTCGAGTATCGCTGGGCGAGAAGGTTTCATTAACACCTGCTGTTAATTGCCCAAGTCTGGCTGGTGGTTGGGCTATGGTCATTTCTTGACGGGCCTTTCTTGACCTTGTTACTGTAATTACCGAAGAATAAAGGTGTGTTTGAAATTTGTTTTTATGGCCTGAATATTCTGCATACAGGATAAATTATACTTGCTCCTGCATCTCATCATCAGCATAATTTAACAATTAGCAAGCCAGCATTTGAATAGTTCAGGAACCAGTATTGCTGGCCAATATTGACCAAAACATTCATATAAACTATGCCCATTCATACATATTTGCACAAATCAAAACCTATTGTAGCATCCAGAAAAACTGACTAAAAAAAGGCAATGTCAATTTTGATATTTTACTGTATTTTGAACATAACCTCAGTGATTTAAATACACCTGAAAATTTCCAGATGTAAAAGTAATCAGAAAACAACTGCATCAGGTTTATGATGGTCACAGATAAAAGAAAATGGGGCAAATCCAGACTACAGTAAGGAAAATGACATCTCTAGCACAGATTTCACCAGGACCAGGCTTTTACTCAACTTCTTCCATTTATTTTTCTTGTTAATGCCTTGCGATAAATTAATTCATTTCTGGGCTCCAAACTCTTCAGAGGGTCATAAATCCTCATGAAAACGAGGTCCTTCTTGAGGTTGCACCTGGATCACTTTCAGGAATATTTTTTTAAGTTCATGTAGAAGTTTCTTACTGATTAATAAAGTGAAACGTTAAGAGGGTACTGGATTAAATGAAAATTTAGTCTTTCATTTGCATCTCATAAGTATTCTAGAGAATGGTCTTTTTCTGACATGGACTAATGACAAATTTGGCTCCTGGATGACCAGCTAGGACAAATTATTTAAAGATTACTACTAATTGCTGGGGACAAATTTACTCCCCCCCCCCCCCATTTATTTGCTCTGGAATCCTCAACAATAATTTATATTATGTCAAACAAGATGTACCTAAGGCAAGTTATTTCTAAATGAGCAGTATATTTTACCTCTAGCTTGTGAGGAAGATCTCTCATTTTTGAAGGGCTCAGATGTAAGATTGTGCGGTTTTAGGGAAAGCTTAGTCTTTATGAGGCAGTCTTTTTGAAGCTATTGCTTCCAAATGATGACGATTTTTTTTTCCAACTTCCAACACTCACACTTAAAAGAAAACATTAATTTCTCTTGTGCTACTTTTCTAGAAGGAGAGTTAGGACTTCTACTGAAATATTTATTTATGATCATCTGTGGAGAAGTAATGATAACGTCAGAGCAAGTCTGCCTTAGTCAGCTGTTATTATACTCCTGGCAAACATGCCTGTCCCCTGGGTACAGACCACAAAGCTCTGATAGAGCTGAACATCCAGTACCAAACTAGTACTACTTACAGCCACAACAGGAGCCAATATCCCACCTCGCTAAATACCTCCTGTTGATGGCAGAAGATATTCCAAACAACCTCCTCTCTGGGACATGCCACCTGTGCTTGCTCTCTGAAGGCTTTCCATCCAGCTTGTTCAATTTATGGCCCCGGTTTTTTTTCTCATCCTCTTCAAAGTCTTGGCTGCCTCTGACACCTGCAGCCACACTTTCCAGGCTTTATTTCTTTCAGGCTTTATAGAATCGCCTCTTTTATCTTCTTTCCCTTACCTATCCCTTCCCTGGTGACTCCAGAGAAGAGGGCTTTGTCTATCACCTTCACTGAGCACAGAATATCACTCTTCATTCAGATTCTGTCTTTGTACTTGTTTTCAAAATACCTTATCTTGTGCTGGTTTTAGTATACCAGCATTAATTCAGCATAGCTCAGAGCAAACTCCTGCTTTCTCAGGCTCTGAACATTTTCTTCCACTGTCCTCCCTTGATTTATATTCCTACCAACATCTCTGAATCTTGACCTTCCTTGCTGTCCTTCAAACCAAACTCCAGTCAAGTTTTACATAATTTAGTTAATGTAAGTTGCTTCAACAAATATAATTTGTCTATTTCCCTTGTACCATTGTATAACAGTGCACAGGTCTCCTTGGCCCATGTGACCACCTACTCTTGTGCTTTCTTTCTCTGCACTCCACACAGCTGTCAACAGTTTCAGCAGAACTGTTGTGCTAGCACTGACAATTGTGTGTCTTACTGCAACTTTCACTTTACAGTGTTGCTATAGGAGCTTCTGCCTTTCCAATACTTTTGATAACATCTTTATAGCTCACTGATTCAGTTTCCCTCTCAAGCATCTACATCTTCACCCAGTTCTCAGGTAAGGAGCATCCTGCAAGGTTAGCTGTACAGTGTACTCCTCCTAATCTCTCCTTAAAATTGACTTCTCCAATTGCACCAGTGGAACGCTCAACAGAATCAAGGCAGTTGATGGGTTGAATGGCTGTTCATTGTGATATGAGTGATTATTTCCTCATCCTCTTTGCATGGGCCTTGTATCACACACCAGACTTGTTCACTCTCCAGGGCCAGGAAAGTGTCTCAGATTGCATGCCCAGCAGAGCCAGCTGAAGAGCACAGTTTTCATTTGTAAAGACTTAAAATAAACATAGATCCAAGAACAAACACAATTTATTTTATATATATTTATATTTAACTTCCATCTCAGTAAAAAATGTTTTTCCATGGCCTGTACATTTTTAGAGAAATAAATTCCCTTTAGAACACCAAAATGTGAAGTTTCCAAGGAAAAAAATGTGCCTTGCATCTTGCAGTTGGTGAAGCAAATGCTATTCTTTCATGGAGTTCTTCAAGGCACTGTCCCCAGGCATCTGTGGAAGCTCACAAAACATGTGGCTGTGAGACATTTCCTCCACCCAAACAAGTCCAGGACTATGGACCCCAAGGCAGGAACCTAGAGCTTGGGCTCTGAATCCCAGCCCTACAACAGACAGTGGGGATGATCGGAAAGATCGGGAGACTGGGTTCAGATTAATATTTTCGGGGCTGAATGCCAGGGAAGGTATTTTCCAGGATTCCACAGTGGGAAAAAGTCTTCTCCAGGACACCACATGAGCTTTGTGGGGCATTAATCTTCTGCATTAAGATACATTATGAAACAAGCTTGTATCATGTTTAGACAAATGGACCACAAATAGGGTTCTGAGACACAGTGTTGGGCTCAGACCATTGAAAGTCCATTCACATTTCCAAAGGTAACAGCTCCTTCCTAACTTAAGTCAAGATTATTTTGAGTGATTTCAAGGAATTCTGACAATGGACATAAGTGCAAGCTCAAGTCCAAGGTTATTTTGTCTCTGTCTGGGGTCAAGCATGGGCTTTAAGCAAACTCAAGAAAGCCATGAGACAGGAAGCTGAGGGTGCATGAGATTCTTCTGATGGGCCAAAACACAAGAGAAATTGATCCACTGAATGGGAAGCCATGCAGTCACACATGGAGTTTGGATGTACAGTATCAACAGATGCAGGAGGGGAAGAGGAGATAAATTCCCTTCAGCCCTTTTAGAAATCGATATGCACAAAAGCTAAAGTTCTGTCACTTTGATTCACCTGCATTTTATCTGCAAGAAAAATCTATTTCCTACCTGCAGATTTTTTACAAATCCAGGTGAAGACTTTCTCATCATCATGCTGTCATTCAAAGAAGCAACATTCCCATGGAAGGCAAGGGCCTCTAAGGAATCACATTCAACTATATATGAAAGTTGGTTATATATATGTAAATTGTTATGTATGCAAATTATTTTCATTAATATATTGGTGTAAATAGTAATATCAAACCAAGATCTTGGTCTTCTGCATTTGTAGGGTGTTTGAATTAACAGCAATACAAAACAAAATGCAAAATTGTTGACATTACCAAAATGCCGTATCTGAAGACTGAGTAAATTGTGTTGCTTTTACTTAATATTCTTTACTCCTATCTGTTTATTTGGCATTAATTCTATTCTCTTTTATTTTTGGTGATCA
The DNA here is from genome assembly GCF_029207755.1 of Chamaea fasciata. Classification (NCBI taxonomy): domain Eukaryota; kingdom Metazoa; phylum Chordata; class Aves; order Passeriformes; family Sylviidae; genus Chamaea; species Chamaea fasciata. The sequence goes on along the minus strand of NW_027094087.1, from coordinate 74,992,182 downwards.
TATTCATCATTGATATCAACAGGAGAGGGAGAGGTATAGGCAGCATATGCTTATATGCTTATATGCAGCACTCCTCTCAGAGCTCCATATAGATGACAGTGTCCATGTGCTGTATCTCCCCTGGACAAGCCTACATTTGCATGGAGTTGTGGGTTACGGCTGGAAATGGGCCTAATTGTTGGAACTATGTTCAAGATCTGTCCAAAACTTTTCTTTGGATTGGAAGACTCATCTCTGTCAGTCTATTCATAGGATCGTGTTGGTGTTAGAGTCTTTCCCTCTGGAATCGCCACACTGGGTTTTCCTCCTTTACCCAACTGCCCATTTCCATAATAAAGGGCTGCAAGACCGTCTTCCCTCAGCCAGATTTTCCTGAATTTATCCAAAGAGATAAGACGTTTTCAGAAGGGGACTGCCAGAGAGCCCTACAGAAGCACACTGTCAGCGAGTGCAACCTCTTCTCCATCGCGAAAACAGGCTAAAAATCACAGTGTGTGTCCATGAAATGGAAAGTCTGACAGAGATGGAAGAAGAAACACTCTGACTATCAGAAGTGATATGATTTTTTTTCTTTTTTAATGGATCGTTTTGGAGCTGGATCATTCTGACAGAACAGGCTAGGGATGAGGTTTTCACCAAAAACTAGTTTGGGGATGAGGTTCTCCTGAGTTATATGAGGATATAAATGCGTGGGGATGTTGCCCCCGTGGCATGGCTGGCAGCACCTGGGCAACAAAAGGGCCAGCAGGCCTAACAGCCCACAGCAGCAGACTGTGTCTTCTCACCCCTCAACGCCAGTGTCCGCAGGGCTTCCCGTGCCGCAGAGAGCACTCCCTGGGACTCTGGGGCAGAGCAGGGGCAGACAGAGCTAGCGCCGGGGTACGAGGAGGCAGCCCCACAGGCGGAGCACTCAGTCGCGCTGTTCAGAGCTCAGTCCCAGGGCTCAGGGGTTCAGCCCTTCTCGGCATCAGCAGGGAGATTCCGAGGGCGGCGGACGGAGGGGCCGGGAACCAGCGCCCCGGCCAGGACCCGCCCCGACGGCCGCCGCCCGTCTCCGGGCAGGCGGGGAGCGCACGGCGGCGAGGGGCAGCCTGCGCCGGCCTCATCCCGAGCTTCACAGCGGCTTCGCGGCCCAAATGTGCGTTTCAGGGCGTCTGGGGACGTGCTTTGAAAAGGTGGCCGGGGTGTGCGGACACGAATGTCTGCGACGAGACTTATGTGCTGTGTCCCTCCTTCCCCCTGTTCCTGAAGAAGTGAGGCAGATCCGTCAAAGGGCTCGCTGGTCCAGCCCCCTCTCCCCCCGCCTCCGTCGGCGATGTGCTGATAAGGCCGCGCCGGCTGCGCGCCCCACCGCCTTCCTGCGCGGCTGCTGCACCAGCCCTGCCAGGGAGAGCTTCCATGGGCAGAGAGGTTCACAGTGTAATGAACAGCTTTATCGTCGCTGGTATCTTTACAACTGCTTAGATGACTTTTTAATTGTGGCTTAATGCATTTAATTATGACAACTCTTCCCCATTTTCAAGTATGATGTATTAATATTACAGATCATTAACATTGCTAAATTACTGTAATGACACAGAGTCCTCAGTGTCCCAGTTAGACAGAAAAAAGACCCGCTCTTCTCATTTGGCTCTTTTGTTATTTGCCTTATAGGAAATTCATGCACGATTCTTGAGTCTTTAAAGCATGTAGGAGAGGCTGCTGCTCCTGCTACTGCACCCTCCTTATTAAATTACTGATAGAGAAAATCCCCCATGTAAAACTTCCCGTGCCCGAGACACAGCACAGGAGCTAATATTGTCTTTCTAATATCCACTTCATCAATGTAAAAGTTAGAAAGCCTCAGCTCTTGAGCGGGCACCCCCCCTCCCCTCCTTCATAATTAGAGCAGACCGTATTTAACATCTGCAAAATAGTCATGCTTATAAGGAATGAGAAATGCGAGATGTTCCATTCTGTTTGCAATGGTTAGACCGTTTTAATCTCTTAACTTCAATATATGTCCTCTAGCAGGCTATACTTCTTGGATTTCATTTTTAGATCCTTAAGGCTGCATATATCTGTCAAACAGACATAATGAATTTAAAGTGCTAATGCCTAGAAGACCAGAAAAAACATTGAAATATATCCTCGGATGATTAAATTACCACCTCTAGCTACTTTACCTCCTTATGTCCAAACAGATTTCCCTTTTTACTTACCAAGTACCGGATCTGGGAGATGTGGAAGATGTAATTTCATGGTTAAAAAAAAAAAAAAAAAAAAAAAAAAAAAAAAAAAAAAAAGGAAAATGAAAAAAAAAAAGGCAACCCGACCCCAAACCAACCCATGCACGGATCTTTAGACAAGCACTTATTATTATTATTATTTTTATTTTGTTTAAACGTTGTTTCAGATACGAGCCTATAAGATAGGACTTGCCACTGACTGGAGGTATTTTTCAATTACACCCGAGCTCCAGGGAGAGCCTGGGGTGGGAGCCCGTGACTTTGCAGCGCTCACCTAATGGCTGGGGAACACGGGGGGATGACATGCAGGCGCGTCCGACGGCGGCGGCGGAGGGAGCGGAGGCTCTCCCTACCCTGCCCCGCACCCCCTGCTCCTCCCAGGGGCTGCCCCTGCTCCCCCGCCACTGCTGCCGAGCGGGGCGGCCCCGGTGGGGTGGCCCAGAAGGGGTTTGGTGAGGGGATGTGGGGGCGATCCCGGCCCCGAGGGTGCCGCGCATCCGCCAGGGACCGGCGAGTGTGGGGAGAGTGGGGACGGAGGGAAGGCGAGCAGATTTGTCGCGCTTTGAAATGAAACGTTATAATCCCTCCAACAATCCTGTTGACTGTGAGCTGTAGCGCCGGGAGTACAACACGGCGGGGAAAAAAAAAGAAAAAAAAGAAAAAAAAAAAGATACATTGTTGGATAAACAGCTCCTTATAGGTAAAAACTGAATGGGCCAAATAGATGAATAAGGCGACACAATGGAAGGGGGGGGTGGTGAAAGGAAACGAGTCGGTGGCAGTGGAAGAAAAAGGTAAAAGTGAACAGAGGAGACAAAAGGAGAGAAAAGAAAAAAATGTAGATGAGTGAGACAAAAAAGCAAAGAGAAAAAGAAAAGAGAACAAGAGGGGAAAAGAAGTAATATTTTCCTTGATAAAAATGCACAAAAGGGAAGATGAACTTTGTTCTTTTTCTCTTTCTACTCTCCTCTCTCTTTCTGCTTTTCGCCTCGCAGCACGCCAGCCTAAGCTGAGAGCTGTAATGTCATTAAATTGCAAATGCTTTTTCATTTCCGACACACACTGTTTACTTATCTGGCAAAAACATATGTTGGAAGGAATCCGTTAAATTCTGCCCATTGCCTTGGGTAAAAGTGCAATGGAAACGGACCCACTGAGCTTCTTCTTTCTTCTTCTTTTAGCACTTCCCTTATCTACAAGACTGCTTCGCAGAAAACTGGCTAGTTCAATGAAAAATGAAGATACAGCAGGAGATTAGAGAAGAACACTGAGCAAAAAATTCCTGGAGAGAGGGTCACTCCATTGCAAATGATTTCACTCCTCTAGATCTGCATAAATTACTATTTTTAAGGCATCTCCAAAGTCTGTATATTTTTCTCACTCTGTCAAACATTTAATTTCACGCCCCGTGTTCTGAATATGCTAAAATGCATATCTCTGATGCACCTTTAAGCCAGAAAAACGAATGCAAAATTGAAGATAAAATGATGTGATTTGCACTACAAGCCTATTACTTGAGGTATTTACATATAGTTTACCTCTGCAGTTCTGAGAATGATTTATTAAAAAAAAATCTGGATTAAGCTCGTATAAATATGTATAAATCTTTGTTTAGAAAATAGATTTTGCAGCTGTTGTGTCAAAAAGTTCTTTAAGATTCTGTGAAGAATTTTCCTTTCAGCCTGCTTTAAAAAAAGAGGGGAAAAGGACAGTATTTGACATCCTGCTTTGGCAGGAAGGAAAACACGTACACACACACACACACACACGTTCAGACATTCAGGATTTTTCTAAACACTCGTTTTGTTTGTTGTTTGGGGTTTTTTTTGTTGTTGGGGTTTTATTTTTTCCTATTTCACACTTATCTTCCTAAACTTCTCTGCTCACATCCTCTCCCCCTCACTCGCTGAGGCTCGGTGTCAGCCGCGCTCTGGGTTTTCCCGAGCTTGTGAAATAGCGGGTCAGGCGTATAGAAATAATCTTAGGCTGGGGGGAAAAAAAGGGGGAAAAAAAAAGAAAAAAAAAAAAAAAAGGAAAAGAAAGAGATATAAATCATGGCGGGCCCCCGAAGCGGAGGAGAGGACTCCGGGCCGGCTGCTCGCCCAGCCCGGCCGTGCCGCGTCCCGCCGGGAGCCGCGGGGCCGCTCGCTGCCGCTTCCCCGGGGCTGCGGCCGCGGCCCGAGGGCCCCCCCTGGCGGCGCCGCCCCGCCCGCCGGCCCGGCCCGGCCCGGTGCGCTCCGGCTCCGCGCCCCGCCGAGCTCCGCCGAGCCCCGCGGACTCCGCCCGCAGCCGCCTTCCCTGGCGGAGAGGCTTCCATTCGCGGGGACTTTCTCTCTCACCGGGGGAAACTCTAGCTACAGAGCCGGGCGTTGAGGAGAGGTGTTGGATGCTCACGGGCCCTGCACGACCACAGCCGTGCTTCGTGGAATTAACCTGGATAGACTTCTAAGCCAGTTTTTCAGCCACCACGCCGCTTGCATTTTCTTTCCCTTGAAACACCAACAGCCGTGACTGGGGGTGAGGTGTGTGAGGAGTGAGGGCGTTTTGGGAAAGCCTCATACTCGACAGGGAAGAGGAGACTTTTCAGATAACTCCAAGGTTAATTTAAGACTTGGCCACGAAATCTAGACTCTGAATAATACATGAATTGCAACAATTCCACCAGGATATGGTGACCGGGAAGCACGGTTTCTTCCTGCCCTGGTTCTATCATCCCATTTTCATCTCCAGAACAGAAGCCCTAGGTTTGCTGCTTCCCCCAACACAGGACTTACAAAGCGACATCCGCACACACGCACACTGCCGCACATTCTGATCTCTGGTAACAGACCTCAGAGATAAGAAACTGAAACTCACTGTCCACATATCTCAAACTCAGTAGCAGAAAAAGCTTGTGGGTTGTTTGTTTGTTTGCTTGTTTTGAGGTTTTTTTTTTTTTGTTTGTTTGTTTGTTTTTTTTTTTTCCTTTGAAGGTGATCAACCCTTCTGGTAAGTGCATGGCTGCTCCCCCCTTGGAAATACTTCGGGCTGATGGCAGCTCTCAGCTCCCCTCCTGTCACTGAATAAAGGCTTCACGCTTTGTCCACTGTCAGTGCTGGGATGACAGTGCCAGCACGGGTTGCTGACTTGGAGGGACAGAGACCAGGTTTGAGCTCATCCCTTGCCCCCACAAAAGTAGAAAGGAGGGAAAAAACAAACATACTCAATTCTTGAGAGGCAGCAAAAATCCTCCTGTACTGATGCCATCAGTGTCAATAGCATAGCAGTGAAGGGTCCTGACGGCCATTGCTTCACATTTAAACAGGAGAAAAGTGAGGACATGAGGGAAATTTGCGGTCTTGAGAAGTGCTTTATTTTAGATGGCAAAGATCCATCTCACCGATTTCTCAGAAACAGATCTGTTAAATATCAGGTATATAGTACCCAATCCCAGTTACTTTTAAGTGGCAGAAAGATGAAACCAAGATGTAGAGGACAACCAAGCCTCACATGTAATTCTTTAAATACAGGTGGACAGAAGCAGGGTCTCCCAGCTGCAACAGCAGAACACTTGTCCCTCTGCAACAGTCCTTTGTGTGAGGGACATCCAGGTAGGGACCCCTCTTCTGACAGGGCTGCTTTGTTGAAGGTCCACAGGTTCAGCAGTCCAGTGAAATCCTGTAGCCCATCACCTCCATTCCACACCACTCTTTCAAAAGGAATTTATTGATTTCTAACTCCCCAGCATATTCTGCTCTTCATGCGTCAGGACTTTGGGTCTGTATCATCATTACTACACCAAGATTAGTGTTCTGAAGGTCTTAATCCTCACTGAAATCAACTGGAAGAGTAGCAGTTTGTCAGGGCAGTGATGGCAGTAAGCAAGGTTTCTGTCATTTGAAGTCGCTCTTATTTTGGTGAAATCCCTCACCAGGGATGCTGGCTTTCTGTGAAGGAACAGACACATGATGATGTTTGCATTGAGGGGACAGCTGCACATGTGCATGTGGAGGAGCTTTCAAGAACCTAAGCAGCTCTATAGAGCAGGACAGACAAATGATCAGATCATGGCACCAAACAAATATTTGCAAAAGTGCTGTATTTATCAGAGACCTGAAAAGTCCCAAATAGCCATAGGGGCTCCAAGGGGACACATCAGTGATGGAGTGACAGATGGTCCATCTTCTCCTACCCATTTGCTAATGAAAAGAGGGTGATGGGAATGACACGCAATCCTGATGACGCCCCGTTTAAGACACAGTACTACCCCAACCCTCACCATGTGGAGGATCAATGTTTTGTTACTCTGGGGAGTTTGTCAGCACTTGCTTGGTCTTCCAGGGGTTAGCAAAAGCTTCCAACCCTTGGTATGAAGGCTAGAGATTAACAGCTACCATAGCTCTTGATGGTGAAATGTTTTGAAAGTATCTATTGATGCTGCTCACCTTTTCTATCTTGCAAAATATAAATTGTAACCCTTCTCCAAATTCCTCCTAACTTCCTAGCCTGGCACTAGCTCCAAGCAATTTTAGTTCCTTTCTATGCAAAAGGAGCAATGCAGGCCTGCCACTGGGAACTTCTCATATTTTACACCAAACTCATTACTCTGCTGTGCTTCGATACAGCACTATCTGAATGCCGACATTAATATCCCTGATCTGACTGAATCCTGTGTAGTCTATCGCAGGAATACACATCTGAGCTCCGGGTAGCATTGCCATATGCAGCGTAGGGAACCTTCCATATGGTTTATGAAAAGTGGTTACAGCACACGTGCACCAGGCACTTTTCAAAGTAAAACAGATCTGTTCATTTTTATTTTCAAAATACCAAAGCAGTAAAATCATGTAATTGAGTAATCACTTGCCAAATTTCCTTTTTTAATCTAATCTATTTTGAGTTACATGAGAGCCAAAATGCAAATTAAACTGGTAAGGTTCCAAGGTTTTTTTTTTCCCCTTCCCTTTTAGAAAACACAATTTAAGGTAATCATAACTAAAGAAATTTTAAAACCCCATTTGTTTTGTATGCTGCAAACTTTGGAAAACATGTTTCAGCCTGAAGTAAATTTTCATAGGTAATAGGTTACATAGAAGTCTTATGTAAATTTTGATCTCTTCTTAACAACTCCAATGTTCATTTTATAAAATTTGATTTGAAAATAATGCCATTGTTTTAAAAGAGGCTGGAAGGGTGAGAAAAAAAGCAGAAAAAAGTATACACTAACAAGGTGCACATACACTCTTTCAGCTGTGGCTACTGTATTAGAGGAGAGATTCCTGAGATACCTTGTTTTCAGATTCCATTAATTCATTTTTTTGGAGGGGGTTGTTGCAGGAGCATTGGAAGCAAAACTCACTCACCAGGCTGGACAAACTCAGGAGCACTTGACCACAGGGCGAGACAGATCCTCACCATCCCACCAGAGCCTCCCAAAGTCACACATCTCAGCAGCTTACCCCGCCGAGAGATAAAGGCAGCCTTTAAGTACCCGCTGCTGGAAACCTTTGCTCTTTGGGTTGCAGATGTTTGGATTAAATCTCTCCTTACCCACAGGCAGACCTTGTGAAAAGCCATGTGACGTCCTTGGTTGCCTTCTACCACAGCGTTACCATCTGCCGAAAAAAACAGCACCCACTCCAGCAGTGTCTGTTTTCATGGTTTTTCTCCCCTCAAAAATACTTCCTTAAACTGGGGGCTGCTCATGACACCTCCCAGGTCCTTTTGAAGGCTGCGAAGGCACAACTTGAATTGAAGTTAAAATACTTTAAAGCAGCTGAACACTTTTCCCTCTGCTGGAAACCCCCTGCCCCTAATGACACATTCCTGTTTTAAGACAGTGGTTGAGGGCAGGCACAGTCCAACTGTGAGCATGCAAAATGCAGCAGAAGACATAGAGAGAGACGGAGGAATTAAAAGGCTGACAGCTTGTAAAAGACTGATCAACTTTGCAGCTGGCCTTCTAAAGAGGTTCTGGTCTCTCTTCAATGTACATTTCCTGCCCCATCTCCAGCAGTGCCACCAGCACTGAACAAAGTTTAATGAACCTGGTTTGGTGAGCTAAAACCACTGAGAACTAAATTGTTCTTTCTTTGGCTGCTGCTAAAGACTGAATTTTTTACCAGTTTAACTCCTTGACTCCTCACTCAAACTGCGAGGTGACTGCCAGTGTCACTGCAAGGGAAGTGGGAGCAGTGTGTAGCCAGGGAAACAGGGACACTATTTTTGACAGCCAACAGCCCAAATTAGCTGCAATGTCAAACCACACCCTCAGGTCTCTGATGGCTATGGAGACTAGAAAGATGGCACAGAGGGCAAAGGAGAGACAGGAAAAGCGCGATATCAAAACAGGCCAGGGATAAAGAGAATACACACATACTACATGCAAAGCAGGGGCTGGACTGCGGAGTGTTGATCGTGGGAACAGATGGAGAGATAGAGAAATGACACCCATTACCCTCAAAATCATATGTATGAGAGAGGGGGAGAGGGGAGGGCAGAGAGAGAGAGCAGTGGGAGAGAGAATTCTCAAGGCAAGAAATAGATTTGTAGAAAATAATGGTTTAAGGAAAACTAGAATCAGAACTTAGCGTTCACTGAAAAACCACAGCCTGGTCAGATCAGTGCAGTTAGAAAAGGATCCTTTGAAAACAGGCTTAAGAGTTTCTCTTTTAATGTTTGACATTTCCAAGGAGAAGCTGCTCTTTGTACACTGGGTAGTCACACAAAGAGTTAAAAGGTACAGCCTAACATCAGCATTGGCCAGCCCCATAAACATTTATTCTATCAATTAGAGGCAGAACATTGCACAGAATAAACTAAAACCAAATCAAATAAAGCATTCTTCCAGTTCTGTAGAGGATTGAGATGCAAACAAAAGGATTTTGATACTTCCATGGCTTTCCACTGGCACAGGAACCAGAAAGAAATATTCATTTAGATCTGGCTATAAACGTTTATCTTGTGTGGGAGGTCTTAGTATTGTAATATGTATTAGAAACTTGGTATTTTTCCAATCAAGTCTTTCCACTTCTATTTACATATATTTAATTGTAAATATTCATTTTCCTACCTGAAGCACTTTAAATAAATATACAATAAACACAGTCTACATGGAAGGGGAGTGAATAGCTGAGGAGACTTGTGATGAGCCCCAGAACTACTCCAGCCTTCACACCGCTGGTCAGGAGCAATGCAGGATGATCCCTCCTGAGAGCTTGTGGGGGGGCTTGTAGATTGAGTTGGTGATCTCACCCTTTTGTCTATTGCACTGAGATCCTCCCTCCCAACCAACAAATCATAGCTGACGCAAACTGGCATCTGCTCTAGCAGAAAAGGTGATGGCTGGCCAGGTGATGCCCTCTCACACAGAGAAGTGGATTTTTCCACAGCACAACCAACTTCAGTTTGCAGTCTTGTCAATACACACTTCTATTTTGCAAGCACTGAAACACACAGGCAACAGAAGGAGCACACACAGTAACTCCAACTTTATTTAAAACAGAACTGCATAATGCACAGAAACTCTCAGATGAGATGTCCTCTGACCTCAACAGTGCTGCTCACCATGGTCAGCAGGAGCAGTTTCCCTTCGGGGGACCCTGCTTCAGCCCCGTGCAGCAGTGAGTATCAGGGAGCCTGGAACTGCTGACGCTCTCCCTGAAAATTCCCCACGTGCGTGGCAGCCTTCGGCAGGCACAAACCCACACCTCGTACACACTGGGACTATGGGGGCACTGGAGGAGTGCTTCTGTCCACTGTAGTCACCTAATGCAGACCCCGTGTAGGGCACAGCACCCATTCTGCTGACATACACAAAAGCCCCAGTTTGTGACAGAAAACTAACTTCTTCTTTTTTTTTTTTTTTTTTTTTTTTTTTTTTTTTTTTTGTGACAGTAAGCACATTTTAGAAGTATAGTTTTCAAGTTGAGATGCACGGATTGAAGACAACTGGAAGGCTGGAAGCTATTTTTTCAAGATGAAGTTATGAAATCAAATTGATAGAATGGGTAACAGTGTTGATAAGCATGAAAAAAGCAAGGTCTTATCAGCTGTTCTCGCAGGAGATGCAAGTTAGGAAGAAGAGAGACTTTTACATACTTGAACCACTCCTCAGGCATGATCAGAAGCAGTAAGTTTCAACACAGAGTACAGGTTAAGTATGAAGTTCTGTCCATTAGTCATACCTGAAGACTTCCCCCCTCCCCAAGATATCCTGAACCAAATTAACTGAATATTACAGCAGTCATAGTGACGCACTGCTACAGGGTGCATTAATTATTTAGTAATATCAAACTGGTGGGCACTGTTCATTTGCTGAGACCTGGGCACCAGCTAAGAGACCCTTTGTACCACTTACCATGAGAAAGTGACACTTCATTGCTACAGTTACATTAATAGCAAAATTAAAATTTATTTTCAAGTAACTGGATCCAGTGCCAAACTAAGAAACTAATGTTACCTGTTGACTTCTGGGCCGATGTGGGAAAGATGTAAAAGACAACACCTCGCGTTTTGTGCTTACACTAATGAACCATGATTTGTTGGGGTATATTTATAAAGTGAAAATAAGGTAAATGGTATCATAATATTGACCAAGTCAAGTCAGAATAACTACAGGAAGTAAGACAGTACTTCTGGAAAATAAAACAAATGGAGTGCCTCTTCTGAAAGTCACATAGAGGTTTTTTTGCATAGATTAAAACTTTTATCATGATGGATCATAAACTGTAAAGTAGTATTTGTGTCTATCAGAAAATTCTATTTTATGTGTGAATTTTAAGTCTTATACGTGAGGACAGATAGAACTCTTTTACTACATTATTGGAGACTTATCAAAAACAGGATGCTTTTTTCTTGAGAAGATGAAAAGTACAGAGATAAGCAGGAAAATAAAGACTGAAGTTTTAACCAATAATATTTTTGTGTGGTTATCAGAGGAATGTAATAATTAATCTTTTAATCATTCTGAAGATTGTGTGAAATCATAATATCTCATCTTTTCCAGCCTCAACCTGCCATTCTTGATCTGAATTACAAACAATAAGAAAGGAGATGATTTAATGAGCAACTTTGTCATGTTGCCATTTTGCCTTAGTCAAAGGCAAATATCTAGTTTTGCCTCTAAACTAAAATGGAACAGACTTCTGTTTCAACTATGCTCACAACTGAGGCAAAGATAAATGGAAAAATTAGGGCTGTTTTAAAGCTAGAACCAGTGTCTTCACATTTTCACAGACATCATCAAATACACACTGTTAAGAAGAAGCAAACACTGATTTACTAGAAAATAAAATCCATTTTGTGAAGAAACACACATGTATGAAGTCTAAACTAAGCCAAATCCAAAAAGAAAAACTTCACTCACAATGGCAATAGGTATGTTCTTACTACAAAAGAAAAAGTGTCAGCATGATTTAATCATACTCTATAAATAGGCACTTCAATAAAGTATATATTTACACTGGCTTTCTGAATGCTAGGGCATCACAAAGTAGAATGGCTTTATTACAATGGATGGAAGATGGCAACTACTTAGAACCCAGTGCCAACATGGATTATAACAAATCCAGTGAGTATTTTGTTTTTCAATTATTCATAGAAAATTTAATCCTGATTAAGTATCCTTGGGCAGGAATTCATGGGTAGTTGATGACTGAAACCAACATTTATTTGAAATGCTTCTGTTAATTTAATCTGTGTATATGGCTTAATTATGATTGAATCCTCAATGCAACAGAAATGAATTATATCAGGATTAAAATTCTAGTACCACATCATCCATTCCATTTTCTTTGCCTTTTTTTTCCTCCTTTAAAAGATGCAAGGCTGCTGTTTTAATTACCTTTATGTTGCTATGTATTCTAAGCTTCAAAAAATGTTTAGACCTTGATTACTGGATGAAATTTTTAGTTACATTTACTTTTTTTTTTTAAAAAAAAGAAGATATAAACCCTATTTACATTCCCATTAGAATTTTAACCAGTATGAACATTAGATGCTAAAAAGGCTTTTCTTTTACACCCGTGAAAAAAGAAAGTTTCTCTCAGTCAGTTGTGAACATTTGACTTTTGTTTTCTAGATGATTCTCCCTCCTTTCTTTCCCCATCTTTTACATTGATATAAAAACGCATTTTCTCTGAAGCATGAAAATAAAAAGCCCCCTTGTACTCATCGTTATGCATCACACCAATTTCACAACTGGCCTATTTTAAACTTGTTTGTGCATGTAGATGTTTTAAGAACTGCATTTTATAAGACCTTCAAACCTAGTATTGACACAAAGTAAGGGCATTTTTGGTGTCTGTGAATGGGAGAAAAAAGATTCATTGTATTCTTCTGTGATACAGCTCAGCACCACTTGTTAAACAGTATCTATAAAACTCTTCAAATTATGGATTTTTACACTCCACAATACTTTTAACACATTAATCTGGGAATCTTGTCAGACCAAAGGTCTGTGAAGTGCTTTGATATTATCACTCAGTTTTTCAGAGAAACCAACGTTATCATACACTCGTGACAAAAATACCTGTATATTCAAGTCATTATTGCACATTTATTATATAATGTATTCTTCCTAAACATCTCAGAAGTGATGTCGATTTTTATGTCCAGAGGATACTGTTAGTGGCAACGTCACTGATGACAGTGAAGACACTTCCCAATATAGACTATGGGATAGAAAAAGTCTGTAGAGGATAACCATGGAGATGCACTGACAGAGGATAACACCCATGGTAATAATCTAGAGACAAGAAAAGAGAAAAAGAAAGAGTAAGTAAAAAAAAACCCAGTCACTAAACAAGACACAATAAATTTCTATCAGCATGAGTGCTTGAGGTTTAACTTTAAACCTTTTACTACTGCTGCAGTTACAAAAGATTTGAACATGCATTTTAAGTCCAGGAATCAGACTCTCACACCTGGGTGTTTTTAAATAAGTAGATAGCCCTGGGCAAGTCACATAACCCTTCTGGCAGTCTCTCTTCTGGGGAATTTCAGACTTGCAATTCACCACCCATGCAGTTTCACAAGCAGAGGTGATATTTAGATATTCTATTCTTATAACAAACAGAGTGGGGGAAAAAAAAGCCTTGGAAACACTTTGCACTAGCACAATCATGGAGCTGAGGATAGTGATTTATAACTCTCACTTAGCCAGATCTCTTTCAGTTCAAGTCTCTTCATCTGTAAAAGCTGTGTAAGGCTGTATTTATCGAATGCCTAAAGGTGTAACTTGTTTCTGAGAAAGCACAAGTCTTCAGTTTATGTACCGGCAGTCCTTTAAAATACATTTTTCTTACAAATATGGTATTTATTGATCGTGCATTTTATTGTATTGAGGTGCATTTGAAGATGCAAACATTGCTGAATTATCATAGTGCAGGAACTGCAGCTGCACATAATGGTTAAAGCTGCTCAAATGCAAGAGCAGAGCAATTGTAGTCTTCCTTTGGTAAGCTCAAAATATTGCAAAAATACTACTTTACGGATCCTACCTCTAGAGACTAGACTGCCCTCCTGCCCTGAGGATGTTTTCATCAAGCAAAACAAAAAGTCTCTTCATTAGTAACTCTAGAGGAATCTTTTTTTTTTTCTGCCTAGATTTCCTTTTCTTTTTTGTAAATCAAACACAATATTTATTATTTATATTTAATAAAACCTTTTTCTTTCCCTTACATATCCTTTACACAAATAAAAGCTCGTTTTCTGAATGTATTTGCATACAAATGCACAGATGGTTATAAGCATAAAGAAAAGAAGCAAACCCTATGCTGGAATGAGGTAGTCAATCACCTGAGAATAGTGGTGCACCTCACCTGAACATGGCAGGCTCCACACTCTGAGTTCTCAAGTTTCCAACATGTTTAAGCAACCCAGAAACTCAAAGGTGAGTCCACCTTTGTTTTTAACTGTTTAGAGCTTACAAACCAAACAACATATTTGGACAGACTTCGTGATCTAAAGAAAACAGTACAGCTACAGGTTTCCTGACCTATTTAGCCACACAAAGCTTTTAAAGGATGAAGACTAAGAAGCAAGCAACAAAAAAAATTCCACTGATTTATCTTTCTACTCGCTTTGTTAAAAGAATCCCCAAGGTGTTTTTAATTAAAAGCCAACAAGCAAACAATAAAACAAAACACCCCTTCACATTTTCCTTTGACTTAACAATCTCCCCCTCTCCCTCCCTTAACCTAGAAATGATTACCCTTAGATGATTTGAGCCCTGTATGTCTTTGTAAAATATGACTCACATTAGCATCAATGAGAGCTGTGTGACTAAGACTTTTCAAGTTGCTTTGGGGTCATAGGATTAACAGCCTAAGAGCATGAGTTTGCTAACAAACATTAAACATGAAGAACAACTACTATTCAAATTTCATCTCTTTTATCTTGCCTGTACATACCTTTTCTCTTTGATATTCTCTGAATATTACAGCAATGGTTGCAAGACATGGGTGGCACAGAAACCAGAGAATGCAGGCCTAAAAAACGATGAGTATAAGTTGTAAAATGACTACATGCCAGCTTAGAAGAAAGAGGTGACAGTTACAGGAACTAAATTTACATTTCTGTCTATTTTATGAACCCATTGTTTAATTTTCAATCAACATAATGAAAACCACACAATGAAAGGTGGGATTTATGTTTTAAAAAGCCCTATACTCCTTATCAAATTAAAATGCCTACTCAGAATATGATGACAGGCTGCAGTGTAAACAAATCAGACACTTTAACTTTCTTATGGAGGGAAAGAGTTTAGTGCTTCAGTCAACTGTATGCCACAACTATATTTACAGAAGAAGGGATCAGTTTGCTGGATGTAACCCATACTTTGGCAAAAGTGATGTAGAACTCCCTTTTCAGCGTGCTTCTCTCCACTGTGATAATCTGGTAGAGCCCAGCAGCCAGGGACAGAGCCAAGCAGACTCTGAGGCCAATGAGCAGCCCACTCGCCAAGCCATGGTGCGAATGGTAGCTGTGGTGATTTGTATCTTCAAACTGCTCCCAAATCAACAAAAAGCTCTGAAAAAGAACAACAGCGAAGTGCACTTAGAATAAACCAGGTTACACTAACTCTCAACTAACCTTCCCATCACAGATTAAGTTATCTGGTGGTAATGCTTCACTCTACTTGCTAGGGACTGCCATGCTAAGCAAAAAACCCCAACAAACCCTAGTCTGAAACGCTTTTTGTCGTGACCTATCACTCCAACTGCAACTGGTAAGAATGGAGTCTCGCTTCTTGGATTTTGTAACTTTTAGAAAGCTCGACAAGTTAAAGTTTCCTCTGATTTGGATAGAGGGAATGTAGCACCTTAGAATAAAAATCTGAAATAATCACCTGTACACTTGTCCTACTCTGCAGGAAGACCACTAAAATGATTTCACAGAGCTACAGGGAGGTGTCTTCTTTCACTTGTGATCCACAACCTGTAAAGCTTGTTTCAAAGGCAGGCGACTACGCCTTTTCTTTCAAAATCCTAACAGGATTCACTTTTCTTTTCAAAGATGGGGAAGTAAGAGGGTGGTGCTGCTGCCCCTTTTATACAATAGCCTAAAGGCTCAAGCGTTCACCCAGGTTGAACTTGGATCTCCCACAATTCCTTTCTTTGCCTAAAGGATATCCAATTCACATCTCCCACCTCCTCGGAGAGTGCTGCAACTGCCAGGCTATAGGGTGTTCTTGGGTGGGCCACTCTCCACCCCTTCTATTGAAGCTGTGCCATTGTGGAGAGAAGAATTCAACATCAGCTAGGTCAGAAACTGTGAGCGAGCCTGACTCTGCAAGCACCTGGCACAGAAACCTCCTAGGGTCTAGGAAAGGGAGTGCCACAGGTTCCAAATGCCATTCCAACATGTGGCCGAGCACTCTAGCCAACAGATAACTACATAAAAGATAGTAACCCGCTCCTTAACTCCCAGCATTGTGGCCATCTGCTGTAGAATCTAATTTTCTGTGAGCACTGTGAGAAACAATATTGATATTCTCCGAGGAAACACAGACTAACAAGTGCCTAGTTTCTGAATCTTGAAGAAGGCAGGCGCCAACTAGCTGCATTAAAAAATGTGCCTTGCTGAAGAACACCTTCTCAAGACTTTGGGAATGCTAACATTATAAATTAGAATACACAAAGTTTAGACTCTCAGAGCATCATGTAGCAGCTGAATGGCACTTTAGAACTTGAATATACACTGTATTCCAGTCCACCTACTGCACAAATCTAACTTGCACTGAGGCTTCAGGTGCTTCATAAAGCAGGTTTTCTGAAGAAAGGTAGGCAAATTTGATTTATGAGTGTAGTAACTCTGGAGACCTTCAGAAGCAGACATTGTATGGCTCAATTTAGAAATATAAATTAGTCGGATTCCTTTCTGAACACATTCAAAGGCTTTCTCACTACATAAAGACAAAAGGGTTACTAATATTAACTTTAAAAAAAATGTGTAATTCACCTGTGCCTTCCAGAGGTGGGTGGCCTTGATTCTCATCAGTTGAACAGTAGAATAATTTTTGCTTCGAATATCCTCAGAGTACTCACTCTCCTGCTCTCCCTCTCCCTTACCTAGGGGGACCCAGCCCTGTCATTTCACACCTGCTGTCACTTCAGTCACTCCTCAACCACCTGGATGGAACGATGGGGGAGGGACAGATGTAAAGTATGCATGTCTTCAACGTCACTGATTATTAGCACACAATCTGACCAACAGGCTTCAAATGTTCTCACCATAATGCTCAGAAAAAGAGTAGTTTTTAGCAAACATCTTCAAATGATCAAGTTACTTGACCGAGAATTCTGTCAAAGAGTAAGACTGAAGACAGACTAAACTGCTCCGGAATCCCTGAGATACAGCACAGTCTTTGGTAACGTTGTGTCTATAGCACTAGTTTTGGCATGAAATTGATGAATTCCTATCACAGAAGTTATTTCAGTCCAGTTAGAACATGCTCAGACAACAAACAAGGGCTCTACCAGTTACAGAATCACTGCAGTCTTGTGAGCATTTTCCCTTTTGATATTTACATTTGGGAACAGCCAAAATATTAAACTTCCCAGACTATACATATTCTGCTTGAGAAAGTGAAAGACCCCATGACTCAAGCAAGGGTATGGGGGGAAGCCATATGGGCTGATGGAGACAGAATTGTGATACTGCTCTAAGAAGAAAATATCGCTGGGATCTACCTCACCTTAAAAACCAGAGCTCATGAAGGCCTAAATTTTCCTTAGTCTACACCAAGAGTAATAGCAAAGAAGGAAACCACTTTCATGGGAAGATGACAAAGAACTGGAATAAAGGAACCATGAGAACAAAGCCCAAATCCACATAGGATAATAGTGTCTGACAGCAGAGTGTGTTCTGGACCAGCCCTTTAAAGAGTGTAAACAACACAACATCAGTTGATCAAAGGCTGTGTATGGTGACAGGAATGTGAGATCACAGAAGTACAGTTTCCTTCAGCTTCATTAGATTATTTCAAAATAAGCAGAAGGCAGAGGCATTAGCGGCAGAGATGGAACTGTCAGTGCAACAAAGTGTAAACTTGGACAAAATAAGTGTGTCATTGGCCTTACTATGAGCAAGGGCTGTCCTCACTCATCTGGGAAAAGCAAGATCCTATAAAAGAGAAATCTCTGCTACTGAGTGTTTCTAGGTAAAAATGGATTAGACGATCTGTTCTCAGTGAAGAAGAACTCTCACAGACAAGCATGATGTTGAAGTTAAAATCTCTTCAGTTGTGAAATACAATAAAAAAGAAAATAAATTTGAGAAATTAAGGCCAAGGAACCCTAAAGTCCCTTACCTTGACCACAGAAAGGCAAGTATCAGCTCACTTAGCTGCAATATCAGGAACAAACTTTAAAACGCCAGACATCAACCTGCTGAAGCAGACATCAGAGACATCTTTTGCTGGCAGTGAGCAGAACTGTTTGAGCTCTGAGAAGAAATGAGGGGGGACAATTCTAATTGCTATCCAGAAGAACAACTGTGCTTAGACTGTAGATGAACTGGATGAGAGAGGAAGCTGAAGAGCTGACTCACACTATACTATGTCCAACACTTAAGTCACAACTGCTTCTTTATAAGAAGAAACAGAATGACCATCTCCTTGTTTACATAATACATTGTTCAAAATGCCTGACTTTACCTGTATATAATTCTGACCTATCCTGGCTCACAGTGGACACCAACCACTGTCCAGTACTGGTCTTCTTCCTCAAATATTAGAGGAATGACAGCCATGGATATCATCCTGATGTTCCAGATACACAAACTGAACCTCCACATCCATATGAAGAAGAACCAGACACTCTTCCTTTATGTCATGAGGAAACAATTATAGTAGAACTCCTCTTTCTCTTCACGATGCCAACACTGACTTTATGACAAGCCAAGATAACGTATCAACCTCCAGCAAAGACAGGTTCTCATGGGACAGATCACCCCTGAGAGGCAAGGGGAAGGGGGAAGCAAAAGGGAAATTAGAAGGAGCAGCAAGGCAAACTAGCTGTTTCTAAACATATCTAGTACTCAGTTATCTGATGTCACACAATGCCAGTACGGCAAAAAATGATTTAGATCTAAGGTCAGAGGTAGAGCTCATTCTAAGCACACCTGAGAAACCCCGTGTAGGGTGATGTTTAAGGCAGTAAGATTCTATGCCATTTTGATCAGGTTCAGAGCAATCAGCTATCTTCCCAGAATCATTGCCTCCAGTCTGGTCAGCCCTGAAAGCTGAAACTGCTCAGGTCTATGTGATGTGATGCCATCAGTAAAGTTCTGTACAAGGTTTGTGCTTCAGCAGCAGAAAGCAGAATTTTTAATGAGCGCACAGCAGCCTGGGAACCTTTTGTTCTGTGGCTGAAATAAAGAACAAGTTAAGGCAAAGGGAGATGTTAAATGGCAGACTTGTCCCTCCTTTGAGATGTTACCTCTTTGCAGCTGCAAAGACCACAAGACATTTGCTGACTAGGAGGCTGTGTCAACCTGACACTGAAGGCAACCCATAAATATAGCCCAGGAAATTGCTAGTGCTTCTGAAAGAACAAAAAAATTCCATAGCATCAGTACAAAGAGGAGAAAAACCCCTGAAAATTTGCTGAGTAATTTGAACTAGTAGTAGGCAAACAGGCTCAGATGGCTTGCCAGTCAAAACTGCATTTATGTTGAAGAATGACATGTTTTCTCAGGCTGTCCACTTTCCTGACTTCCCTGAAGATGAGAGGAGGACAGGTATGGGAGAATGCCAAAAAAACTAACATGGTGCAATCTCTATCTGCTACATTAGGTTAATGCACATAGTTTCCAGCAGCCTCCACAGCAAGTCCTCAGAACATCACTGATTATCCACATAGTCAGTCCAATCTCTGGCATAGGAGGAAGCTGGCTCTCCCATAAGAATCTCTGGGAAAGATCAGAACAGGAAAAAGGTCATTCTACATTTTTAGCCATTAAAAGGGCCCACTGATTGTTTACAGCAGGTCAAACACCCACGTCAATCTTGACAGACCAGTGAACAACTGACTAATCCAGAGATGAACTCTTGAACTCACCACCTTTGATAGAGGTGATACAGTCTAAATTACCTGAGCCCAAGAGCTGCACACTGTAATGAGGAGAACCAAACTGGCAGAAGGTGCATTTTGTACTTACTGAACCATGAGATGGAAAACATCCTCTCCAGAAGGGATACTCTTGGTGTGAGGGCAATTTTCCTGGAGACAGTAGATACTGACATGGGGGTGCAAAACCACTTAGGCAAATGACATATTCCGATATCCATACTGTGTTCCTACAAGACTCCTGCTGAACCTGACATTCCCAATGGTACCAGGAGGAGATGTGCTAGAGCTGTGCCTTAGATATTAACTTTGTGCTAATGTTCCAGTGTCGCTCCAAGAGCCAAAAGACGTGCAAGGGACCCATCCTGGGGAAAAGAGCTCATATGTATGATGCCTGCTCCACTTTTACCACAAGTAACAACCAAAATCAGATCAAGCTGATTCTACTGAGTGTCTTTTCTGTGTATAGTAAAAGGAAACAACAACGAAAAACTTTCCAGTCTCAAGCGGCAGAGTACTAACACACCCATACATATGCACAAGTGCAGAGGCATGAATGAAATTAAATACTTAAGAAGTCTTCTCTACTACCAGCATGCAAAATTTCTGGTGCTGGATAGGTTCATTCCACCTTACTTTGACACCCATCTTTAAATTTCAACAGTCCCATTGACCTTAACAGTCTTTGGTTTACCGTCTTAATTAGCAAGAAAGGCCAGCTCCCAGCTATTCTTAATGTTCTAGAAGTCCACTAGTTTAGTTTAGAAGCAGCACTAATTACAGATACTACGCAAATGGCACAAAAATCTTCAGTATAATCTCTTCCTCATTACTGTCTCCAGTTTCTCCCTGCTCTTCTATTTCTCAATGGTTTTCAGATTCTCTTGTCTTTATGGTGTGATTTAAAAAAATTTGTTTACAAAAGGCCCCACCAGGGTTGAATGATTTTCATTACAATTTACTTTTAAGTTACTGGTTTACTTAACTTTCTAATTTATACTAATGGAAAATATTTGAATGAAATTATGTGTCAGTCCATTTGTATATTTGCAAGACCAATCCTGCACATGAACCTTTCAAGAATTCCCTTCCTTATATTGATTGAAAGGACCATTAGACATTCTGAGTGCTTCCAAAAGGAGCGCACTGATGATTTCCTTTTTTTTTTGTGACAAAGACTTTGTCACAGCAGCTTTTCTTGTCTTTCCTCCCATGCTGCTGGTTGTCAACCTGCATAATGTAGTTCACAATGCCTCAGTTGTACTGATTACAACTATTTATATGACCACATTAGAAATCAGATCAATAAAATGACTGTGCAAAAAAAAATTCTTTTACTTTTTTCAGTCTAAGTTGTTCCACTAATCTGGTTCACATCATAATGCTACAAACAATTGGCACAATCAGGAGTTTGGAAAACTGTGGGAACTTCTAAAGTGGTTTTACTGCTAGACAAAAACATACTGTGGAGCTACATCTTAAATTGTTAAAGTAAAGAGAAGGTGGTGTTACCTATTAGACATACTGGGTGCACATTATGCTGTGGGCTTTTTTCCAGTCTTGATACTCCCTTCCTCATAAAATTAAAATATTGAAATTATTTGGTTCACAGTTCTGTCATACTTAATAGCAGCTGTATACTTCAGTGTAAGAATGAATATGAAATACAAACCTGTGTAACAACAACTACTACAACAATGCCAGTAGATGCTGGACTGGAATCCCACTGAAGAGGTCTGCCATGAGATTTCTTCATTCTGCCTATTGTCCAACCCATACACAGACTCAACAATAGATACAGCATTTGTATCTGTGAGACTATGTCACAGCCTATTGAAAACAAAAGAAAAATTAATACAATTACAACAAAAATAAAGTTTTGTTTCTTTTCCTATATCAAAGATATATCCTATATTTCCTATTTCCTATATACCCACAAACAAAGGATGCATGCTTATGCCTCTGTATCACCTTTTAACTTTGATGAGTTAGATTAGATGAGATTGCTTTGCCACAACATGTGGCTATTTTGTGGAGTTTTCAGTGACCAAACAGATCATTATCAGCTTTCCTGCAGTTATGCTGCAGTTCTGCAAGAACATGGGCACAGTGCCACGTCTTTCCATATCCCACTCTTGTGTCAGAGTAGTCTGGGCTCAGGAGTCCATCTGCATAAACAGACTTATAAATGCTAAAGAACTAAAATCATATGTATGTTAATCGTACTGCAAATATGCAACATGATGAAATTAACTCCTTTCTTTGCTCTGAGGAACTTTTGTTCAAAAATCAGATAGTTACATTGCATTTTGAATTAATTGCACTTTGTCTTGAGGATGTAGTAGCTTCCAGAAGAAAGCACAAATATTTAGAACAAATTCCACTCTGAGATACTTAAGGGGGAAAATATAATGAATAACCCTAACACAAACTTCATTCAGATCAACAACTTGCCTGTATTTCATTTTATTAAATGCAAAGTACCTTTGCCTCATTTTGCTATGTCCATTTCTACCTCTGTTTGGGAACAATTAACACATACTCCATAAAGTTACATCCTTAATCAGTGTCTCAAACTTGTGCTTGAAGCTGCATCAGAATAAAGAAACTTTAAGCTAGAATATATTACAGCCTTTATTTGTAGCCTTGCGGCAGCACTACTGACAGTAGAAAAACCTGAAGATTTCTTTCTTGGTGATTGTTGGCTTTAGATCTGGTAAGTTTTTGCCTTAATGAACAATTTTAAAGTTGGTGTTGGGATCTGACTCATTGCACTGGCGCAGCAGAGATGTAAAAGAAAAATTGATTCTTGCACTATGTAAATGGTAAATTTGGTTCAGAAACTAGAGATTGGGCACTATGCACAGCAACGCTTTCTTTTTCGCTTCATTAATATTTTAGTTCAATTAAATTTGTTCCTTATTTGTAATTTTCACTTACACTATCAGGTACAAAAAGAATAAAAGCAAAGCTCTACTTTTATACACTGGACTGTATTAAAAGAGATAAATACCACATTTACTAAAAATACTGGCACAGAAACTGTTGCCACCATACAGAAATTAATATGAACACAAGGGAAGTGTGTGAAAAGAAGATCATTTACAGTATTTCCTGGACACTCAGCAATACTAGCAAAATAAGGGTATAAAACAGACTTCAAAATGTAATTCCTGAGATATGCTTGGTATTCTCAGAGTTTACATGCTTAAATGCTTCTTAATGTATTAAGACACCTTTGCTGTTTAAGATCTGTCAAGAGCTTTTAGTAAATACAAACTTGATCATTCTTTAATAAAATCAACCAGCACTGATTTGGGGCAAAAAATGATCATGGAATTATTTTCCAATGCTACCTTATCAAGAGACAGTACTCACTAGAAAAAGAATTGTTACATGAACTAAAGGCATGCTAAATCAGTGTCACAAATCCAAACTAGAAAAATGACTTAATAATTCTGTGTTCTAGGGAGTATTTTCCCTTCTGTCATTCTTTAACATAACCTGCCCTATAAGGTATAGCGAGACATCATCTTTCAATCATATCATGGATATGGATACTGCTCCACTTCAGTGTGGTAACAATTCAAGTGGATTCCCACATAAATTTGTGTAAGACAAAAATCCACAACCAGCTTTAATCTTTGACATCCAATACACTTTGCTAGAAAGAGAAACATTTAAAAGATTACAATAATCCTGCAATATTCAGCGTCAGTGTAAAGTCACATTACTGAGCTGATACCATAATTGTCTGATTTCACCACCAATTCATTTTTTTGACTATTCAACAAACTTAACAATAGTCTTTGACTTTTCACATTTTATTCTTACCAAAAGTTAAAAGGACATCTACAATGCTTCTGAGTGCAGCATTATTTGTGTGATTTACGTGATTAGGTTAGGTGGTTAATTTGTCTGAGGATCAACTCTTTATATGTGGTAAAGACTAAATCATACTAGGAAAAGAAGAATTGTTTGAGATAGTATCTGAAAAGGTTTTTAGAAAGATATTCTGGCCACACTGCAATTAATAGAAATTTTAACATTTATTTTTAACTCAGATTTCTGTTGCCATATAGGAAAAATGGTACCATCCTTCCCCTCCAAATTATACTACTTGCCATCAGCCACTCTTCAGAATCGTAATTCTTTCACTGTAATTCACTGAAGCTTCCCACATTTCTATTACTTCTGCTTTTTCACTGTTTACCAACTTCAGAGACAGTTAGAAAGGAAAAAGCTTTTGTAGCTGAATTCAAGAAATTCAGCTACTGATTCAAAAATAATGTTCATTATAATCTTTGCTTATTTAAATAAAAGTGGGCTTTTTCACCACAACAAATACACAAAAACAAATCAAACATGAAGCTATTCTCTCTGAAGTTCTGACTGGATAGTTAACACTGAGGTGGAGTTATGACTACCTCCATATTCTCCATTTTAATCATTTCATGAGATGAGAAGGAATGTTTAATAACACTGTTGCTGGAGCGGCTGCAAGGAGCTGCCAGCTCAAATGGCTAAAACAAGAAAGAGGCAATTATTGTGGTGCCAGGTGCCATCAAGAGGCTGATGATTCCAACTGCAGCCTTCTAAATGAACTCTACAAAGGGAAATTTTTCTCCGTATAGGCTGTTACTCCCCAACACTACCACATTATTGCAGTACTACTTGCTTGGGGTGCTTCAAGCCAGTCAAAAGGAAATGCATCTGCTTGGAATGCACCCCCAATTCTTCAAATGTGAACTGCAAGAAAAAAAAAACAACCCCGAAGTACCCAAGAACAATGGAGAGTGAAGAATGGAACAAGATTAAGTTAGTGCATTTTGGAAAGGTATGCTACAGGAATTTAGTTCCAGTGAGAACTTGGAATATCTATACAGAGCAAAGAAAAATGCTTTGTTACCATCAAACCTTCAAAGACGCATTTTTTGCATTATGCTAATCATAAAATTTGTGCTGTAAAATACTTTCCCATTTAATAATTGTTAAATTTGTTAGTGAAATGACAAATCCTATAAAATATGATTAAGTTTCCTAAAAAGCTTGGCTTTCTAGATCTAACTCCACAAAACTCTTCAATGTATTGAAAGACCTGCTCAAGTGATAGTCATGTCTTTAAGTGTTTGTAGCAAGGGATCTTGAGACAAAAGAAAAAATCCTTTGAAAAATCCTAAACAATATCACAGATGTATAACTTTAAATACAGCTATTGTAAACACATAAAACAATTTTTTTTCTGGAGGAGCATTTTTTAGTATTTTGTATCAAAAATTCAATTATGTGATCCAAGAACATAGTATAGTCCAGCAACAGCATTTGCTAATGTATTATACAGATGCACTGGTAGGAATATGTAAGAAACAGCAGATAGGCATACTCACATTCTGCCAGACTTCCCATAAAAGGAGCTCCTATCCCATCTCTAGAATAACTGAAAACAGAAGAAAATGATTGTATAGTTAAGTAGGTGTGTCTTAAATGGGTGTTCTCTCTCGCAAGTACATTTAGGCAGTGATGCAGTTCAAAAGTCAGTCCTATATTTTGCCACAATCCCTCCCAGGCAAATTATGTACTGATCTTTACAACACACTGTTCTTCAAGGCTCAAGACTGAAAGCAGAAAAGGAGCGAAGGTACCTTGAGAAATGCAGGTAGTTGGCAAAAGCTGAACCAGCCTGCAACAGTAATGCAATTGTCAACACCTTTAATACACCATGCATAGGTCCACGCTTCCTAATTGTTTGCCACAGGGATTGTGCATATATGCAAGCAGTTATGAAGTATGCTAGCACAAGCAGGAAAAAGAATTCATGTAATCCTGTGGAAAAAAAAAAAAGAAATACAGCTTAGTTTTACAACGAAACATCGCTACTAGCAGCAAGTAACTAAAAAAACCACCAGTGGGGGTTTTTTTAATACAATCATAGGGAAATACTTAGCAACTGTTACCCCAAAGTAGTAGTACACATAAAATGCATAAATCCTGGTCAATTTTATCCAAGAAAATCGGTGAATTTTATCAGTGAACCAACTGTTATTTGATCTGGCCAAGTGTTTTTAATTAACAATACCTTTTCTGAATAAAGAGGTTTGCAGCAATTACCAGACTAGTATAAAGAGATGCACAGTTTCTTGATACAAACTAAACAACTGCAGCTCATTTTATCAGTCAGAAATACATTTATTAAAGGACTCATTTTTAGCCCTTTTTGCTTGCTTGTTTCATTCTGTAAAGGCACAATCCGAAGTGAGAGAAACCCCAAATAGACTTCTATTTAATCTTTTTAACCACTGGGTGTCACCCTTCCCCTGCATAAAGCAGCTCAAGAAGCACAGCTGATCAAGTCCAAAAAATTACAGATAGAGAAAAGTAGCACAGAAAACAGTAATTAGTTCTTAGCATGCATTTTTTTATGCTTGTCTAAAAAAAATTCCCCGAATTTTTTTAGATTATTTATAAAACAGAAGTCCTTTCATTATAAGTCTGGCAGTAGTCTGGTAAAATGCTCCCCTTAAGACCTGGATCCTGGAAACCTTTTCTATTGTCCGTATGCTTCGCAACCCCTCAGGAGTTCCCAAAGGGTCGAAGCCAGTGAGATATAAGCAAAAACAGGTAAACAAACATTTCTCACAGAAAACTTGTTTTCTTTCTCCAGCCTTCCCTGAAATTCAGTGGTGCCCATAGAATCAGATTCCTAAAAAAAGCACTTTCTCTAGCAGCAAAATAACTCTGGTAAAAGCTTCCAGCCAGCTCCACCCAGAGACTGGGAAGAGCAAGTATACACATTTCAATAACTGTGCTGAAAAACATTAGAACTGGATGAGTTCTGAAGAGTAGCTAGCATTAGAGCTTCTGTGACTGAAATTAAGTATTTTGGACATACACACAAGAAAATGGGAGAAAAAGAGCATAAGGTATTAAAGAGTCTTAAAAATTCCAGGCCACCACTTCTCTTGTACACAATACATAAGCGTGATTTATCAATGACAAAAGCATGTGGTTTAGATCAAATCTTTCTGCTTCAAAAGATACTCACTGAAGCTGGCAAGGACTTTGTAGATAAAAGTTATTTCTCACCGTGATGAGTGAGAATCTTTGGAAAACTCTTTAGGAAAATCAACTAGTTTTTAACAAACACTAAGCATTTATGAGAGAATGCTCCTTCCAACTATAGACAGAGTGTAGATTATTCGCTTAAGACCAAAAGGGGTAAGGAGAAAACTGCACTGAAAACCAACTATAAAAAACACAATTTTTAACCTGCCTCCTAAGTTTCCTGACTTTCAAGGAACCAAGTTGACAGACAAAGCAAAACATTATTTGAAACACCTTACTTCAAAGCTCTTCAGAATGCTACCTTTCCAGCTGCCTTTAGAAATCCTAGATTCTAGTGACACCATGTCTTATGTAGAAGCCCTCTACCACATAAAATAACATTACTTGCCAAGGATCAGAAGTCAGGCTCCCTCATCTTGGAAGACAAAAATCTTAATCACAAGGTGACAGCCTCAAGTTCTTTCCCATGCTTTCCTTACTATTCATTTAATTTTTGAGATGTCCTGTGCCAGGCCACAGCCTAAAGTAACTCAAGCAAAGGAAGACCTAACTAAAACCTTTTGCAACTATGTAATTTTTAGTTGCCTGCATGAAATAAGCAAGAAATGAAGCTTCACAAGAAATGAATCTTCTCTCTGATACCCTCTCATTCCAAGCTTCTACGGAAAAATGGCAAAGATTATTTCCCAGAGATGCATTAAAAATTAAATTTAAAAAGAGGGAGAATGAGAGATTAAATGCTCCTCAGCTCTTTGAAAGTAGACCAGTGCATGTAGCCTCAGGATTCATGGGAACAATGCAGGTTTTAATTCTGAATCAACAGAGCTGCTCCCCTGCAACTCTGAAAGACATGGCATGTACACCTCACCTTGCTTCCTACTTGTTAGATCTAAACACCTGCATCTAGCAGATTCACACACCTCCTTACTCAGCCTATAAGCTGTTCAGAGTTCTGCTTCCAAGTGCTCAGTGTTCCTACAAAATTGTTACAAAGCTGAGATGACTCTATAAGGGGTCTCTACATCACTTTAGTGGGCCATATGATGCCCCTTGATTTAGCAATTACTCCTTCAGCTATTACTCCTCTTGGAGACTAAGTAAATTAACCTAGAATTCACTTCTGAAGACCAAATTCACCAAATAAAAACTGGCCATTTTGCAGAACTTAAAAAATTAAAGAGAGAGGTTAAGTCTGATTATGAGCCTTGAAATCCAGATTAATAATGTGCTACTTTCTTGCAGATTCTGCTAAATATTCCAGTGAATATTTTCTTCCTTTCAAAAACTGAGCTGCCTTTGTTCCCTCTATATTCTCTTGAGACCACGAGTGACAGCAGGGCATTTCACTCAGAGCACAGCAATTAGGCTCATCCTCGGTGTATTCAGGTTCACTCTGTATAGGAAGGCAGACTGAGCCAACAGGGCCCTTCCCTCACAACACAGCCAGGTCAGTGATGTGTTGATGAGGCCTCCCAGAGCAGTGATGCTACGCACTGCAACCAAGAGTACATTAGGCTGGATTGTCCAAAGCATACAATTCTATGTAGGCATTTCTATAGCTGCTGTCTTGAGTTTTTCTTCAGATGTTTAAAGACTTAAAATTCCATTTCTTAATTATAACAAAATCAGGCCTGACAAACCTAATCTATAGCCTGTGACTAAGACACTTATAAAGATCTAAACACTGAACTGAAATTGTACTGGCAAAATGTTTTATTGTGCATGTACTCTTGTTGCACAGAATCAAATTTCACA
Source organism: Chamaea fasciata (assembly GCF_029207755.1). NCBI lineage: Eukaryota > Metazoa > Chordata > Aves > Passeriformes > Sylviidae > Chamaea > Chamaea fasciata. The sequence goes on along the minus strand of NW_027094087.1, from coordinate 74,963,585 downwards.
CAGCTAAGGAAACTCACTAATTAACTAAAATCAGGCATTAAGTTCACATTTAAGTGGAAGATTACAATTTCAACATGTTCAAAATACCTGTCAGCCAGTGACTGTAACACTGACTTTCCTTGTGAATCTACACTCCTAGTTAGGCAAATTTTGGAAAGTCAGTCTAGGGAAATGAGAGGATTTTTCTGTGATGACGGAAAATAAAGTTTACTCTTTGTACAAAACCAGAATATGAAATGTAAGAGGCTCTGCTATCCATTCCCCACACTCTTCTAAGCACAGTAAGTACTGATTTGAGTAATCAGATCCTTAACTTAGAAATCTAATTTTAAGAAAAAAAATCTTACCAGATTCCCCTGCGCTAAAGTGATCTAATGGATTCCCTTCTGCATCTGGGTTTAGTAAGACCATTTCAAACTGAATATCCTCGGATTCAGAATAATTCTCCTCGCAGGTAAACTTGTCTACATAAAACACATACCATGTTTCCGGATAAGGAATCTGGGACACTGTCAGATTTTGCTCTGTGTGGTTCACAGTCACTTTAGAAGAAGAAAAAAAACACAACAAAAATAGGAGTAAATACTTGATTAGTTTGGTTTCAGAAAACACATCTTTGAATGAAGATAAAACTTAAATCCACATCATCATATATAGGTTATAACTATACATAGTAGGAAACAGACTGAGCTTTCAAAGCTATCCATAATACCAGAGACTAGACCTCCAACTTCAGTTTTTGTTTCAAGTAGGTGCGGGCAAGGGCTGGTGAGGACACTGCATTCCACCTTTCAGCTCTGCTGGGAGGGCTCCCTCCTTCCAGAAGCCAGAAAGTGCAAACTATCTCCTTTGCTTAGCACATTTCCAACCTCTAGTTCAGTATTGACAGGATTAGCTCTTCTGTACTACCCACCAGGTACTTCTGCAGCATAAGAGATACCTTTGTGAAATTTATTTGACTCTGTTTTCAAAGAGATTTAGAGCACCAAACAGGAACAGCTGCATGTGAGCTCGGTAAACAACACCATGCATACCTTAAAGGTGCAAATCAGTATTATTTCACAGGATCTTCCCCCAACTGTAACACACTAAATTTCAATTGACAGTTAAGAGCTGAAACCATGTGTAATCAAACTGCATATTTCAAATCAGGTTACATTTAAAAACGACTACGTAAGATACTCATGTTTCATCTGCTTGATATCTTACCACTATTTTTGCCTAAAAAGTTAACCAAGCACAGTCTTATCAAAAAAAACTATTGATGCAAATGAAACCTGCACTCTTTATGTTTGGCTGAAACTGCAAGAAACGCAAGCATTGTCACATTGACTACTGAACTCGAGTGCTAATCGGCTCAATCATTTCTCTGCAGGAGAAATAACAATAACAGAATAATTCCCCTTAATAGGTAAAGATGACAATGGCTAAGGATGAAGAAAAATTTCTTTAAAACCTCCACAAAACACAGGGTTTTTTGTGAAAGGCCTTTCTAAATAAAAAAGCTGCAAACATATAAACTCATTTTTGCTAAATATTTTGCAGACAAAATTTAGAACAAATTTCTAACTTGAAGCCTACCTGTGAAAAACTTCTATGTAATTCCAATAAATGGGGTTCATCTACAAGAAGTTATTTTCTATTCTCTTAAGGCACGAACCGAACAACATTAAAATCCAGAAAGAATTGTATTGTATGTGTCCTTGCAGAAACTGTCATGAGGTACGAATTTGGACAACACACAAACTAGTATTACATATGGTGCTTAGTACAAATGAAAGGCAAACTGTGGCTGACAGGAGTGGCTTCACTCCCCATGTCACCCCTCAGCTGAGCTCTGACACTGTGTTATTTGCACCAAGAGTACGGATCACACAGAGTGTGTTCAATCAGTTTCCTCTCAAATCCATAAGCTGACTCAGAGGTAGAAAAGCAACTGATTTTGCCCAAGATCAGCAAAGAGATCCAACTCACCCTGTGGTCATAAAACTCCTAACAGAGCAGAAAACAGTGATACCCTGCTGGGACAGTCAGGAATGACAGACCAACTGCCAGTTATTTCAGCAGCACTTTTGTGCAGCTCTGATGAAGTGTAAGGAAACGACATCCCTAGAAGTGACATTTGTGTAAAGTTTCATTATGACAAATCTTCCAGGAGATCAATCTGTTATTGGGATTCTGACTGCACAAAGGAAATGTATTTAAAAGAAAAGCTGTAGTCACTTAAAACATTTTTAAATGAAGGTTCTAATACTAATTTAACGTCTTAAAATTTATGCTTCAAGTACCATTATAATCAATAAATGGTACAAAAATTATTTCAGTCTGTCTTCTAGTTATGTAACTCAATGCTTCAGTGTTTTAGTGTTCTTTCACATTTAGACGGGTACTCAAATTAAGCTTTATCCCGATTAGCTCATCTTTGATACTGTATTAAAATTTTTCTAACATGTTTTGTACATCAAAGCATGGCAGATTTGTGCTATGATGAAAAAATAGTTTCATTTTTGTTTTCTCCACTTTGAAGAATGTCATTTCCACAAAACCGAAGAACAGGAGCCTCTTGACAAGTGAGAAATGCTCCTTTGTAAACATGAGACAAAATTACAGTCTACATAGTCTATATTGGTATAACTCTTACCTCAAATATTAAAAACAGCTGAATGTGAGATTGTGACAAATACCAAGTTATAAAAGTAAAGGATGAAATAGCATTAAGTTATAATAGAGGCAAGCTATAAAGTAAGGCAGCATGATGCAGATTAATTTCTGCAGAAGAAAGACTTACAAGGTAGTGAAAGAGAAGGTTTACAGGTACAAAATCACCCTTTTACTTTGTACTTGGGCTACACACTCCGACCTTACAAACATTTGCTTCAAAACTTTAGAGGCAACTGCAGCAGGTTCCATCACTTTGCCTCTAATTTGTTTTTCATTCCACTGCAATGAAAGTCACAAGTCAGAACTCCAACAAGTCACACATTTGACTGTCCCAAACATTCAGATTCTTTAGATCTTCAGTTTCTTAGTACAATGGTATTCTTTGTAAATTCTCTCAATATCCAAGACAACCTATTTAATGGAAAACTCGAGACTTAAAAAAAAAAAAAAAAAAAAGAAAGACATTTACTGCAAGGGGAGGCAAAAAAAACACCTCTGTACTGAATGACTAAATGAAAACTTCAGCCAAGTATGTACCCTCTCTGAGCTGTGAACATGTGAAAGCATGAACTGGAACTGGTCATAAAGTTTGGCTGTTTCCACTAAAGCCATTGTTTGTCATGGATTTCATTTTCTAGCAGTACATTGAATTGTAACTTGCAAAGTCTTCTGAAGTGATACAAATAAAGAAATTTTATTTTGTTATAGTATTTTTAATAGCAGAAGGCCAAAGTCCTAGATGATGCAAAGCCCAAATTCACTGAAATGAATATTCTGAACACACAGACAATTGAACAGAATTCTAAATACACCAGCAACTCTGTAAGGAAGAAAAAAAAGCAGTAACTCACATGTCAGTTGAGCTTTAGAGAACTTCTCTGTACAGCTGTGATCTTGGCCACTGCTCTCCAGGTTGTGCCATTCCTGTGCTTGAAAGAGGTGAAGTCTAGCTGCTTTTGCCACAGCTACTGCTATATTCTTGATTCTGACACACAGAACAGCATGGTCACCTTGACATTTAAAAAAAATAAATCAACTATTCTGTCTTGATGTCAGTTACAAACAAAAAGACAGTGTGACACAGATTTTTTTAATAAGTAGCTGCAATACAGCTTCACATTATCCTTATTTTCTTACCACTACTTCCTAATGAAACTATTTATGGTCTTTCAAAAACAATTTCTATGTCTCTCATTAAGAAACCAGTGAATGCACAATTCTCTACGATGGTACTTAAACAAACCTTCACCACAGCCCAAGTGTCGTTAACCTTCTCTACTACAAAAAGCCTTCCCTCCCCCCTCTTTTAAAAGACTTGCAGATAACGTTTTTTTCTTTCCTCCCTCCCACTCCAAATTTTATTGTTTTCAAGTTAAAGACAGTGCCTCAACTGGGTCAATAACTAGTTCAAAGTCTAGTATTTTATGACCTCTGTGGCATGACTATGAGCATCATAGGGTAGCTCTTAAGTCTAACTCCAGAAGAACTTATGTGAATGGACTTTCACATTACAGATGAAATAGAGCTAAAATACCTAATTACACATGACAGATGACAGATGTCAAATTGATGCAAAGAAAATCGAACTTCAAAAGTGTTCTCTAATGTGTCAGAATCATAGCATGACAGAATGGCCTGGATTGGACGGGACTTGAAAGACCACCTAGTTTCCAGCCCTCCTGCTGTGGACAGTTTTTCTCAGATTTAAACAGTGCACTTTTCTCCTTCCGATCTATTTAGAGCACTTCTACAATTAACTTCTAGGACAGTGATTATTAACTGCTTTCAAGTGACTCCATAAGCCATCTCCACCCTATCTGGCATTTCTCTTTCAGTGCTGGGAGGTCACGCTCCAGCTCTGTTTTGCTTATGTCACGTTTTCCTGCATCCCGTTAGATTTTGAAGCACTCCGCAGAACTGTTCTGCCACGAGGCTCAATGGAAAAGAAAAACAGTCTAAGCTACTGAAATGCTGAGCACATAGGAAAAGCAGGCTGGCCAGCAGAACCTTGCTGGACATGGCATTTGTCATGATTACACATATCTCTTTCTGCAAAGTAAAACTTCTCTAGCAAGCACAGTGGGCCACTGCTAGGGCTCTCTTTCAGCAGGATAGTAGTCAGGAATTATTACTAAGTAATCACTGACTAATAGTCAGAAATTATTACAAGCAAGAAGTCAGCAACACGGGAAAGAAAAGCCATTGGGAATAACCAGGTGAGAATTTTACATCTTAACGCGCGGTGTCACTAAGATCACACAGCGACAGGGCACAGCGACGTTGAGCACCGCTGCCATTTGGTGGAACTCCAAGAGGGAAGGAGCGATGCGTGTCGCAGTGAGGACGCGACACCCGGCCGGGAGCGTCCGCACCAGGCTGCGGGACACGAAGGGAGGCACAGACAGCGCTGCTCCCCTCCGTGACCCGCAGAGCGGAGCTGCTGCCAGCTCCTGCACCCAGCGCCCGGGGCCGCCCTGCCGTGCCCAGGAGCCCCGGCCCCGCCCGGGCAGCGGGTCGGATCTGGTGCACGTCCCGGCGGAGGAGGAGAGAGAAGCAGGAAAAGAGGGAAGGACGGAGAACCGCGGGGCTGACTCCGTTCCCCACCCCGCGGCCCCTCCGTCCGTCAACGGCGGCCCCGCGGCTCCTCACAGCCGCCCCCCTCCCCATCGGCCCCGTTCCAGGGCGGCACAGCCGCTTCCCCGCTCTCCTGCCCTCGGGGCACCCACCGTGGAACTGGAAGCGTGCCACGGGCCGCCACGGCTCTCGGCGGGCAGCGGCGCTGGCGAAGCCGCCCCGCAGCGTCTTGCCCACGGCGGGGCCCCAGCAGCAGCAGCCGGCGGCGGCGCTGAGCAGCCACAGCAGCCGCCACTGCATCGCCGGGACCCGCCGGACACCAGGATCCTCCTCCCCCCCCCGCGCCGCCCCCAGTCACGTGACGCCCCCGCCGCGTTAGGCGCCAGCGGGAGGGCGGGATGGGTGAGAGAGCCAATGAGGGAGCGCGCCCGCCCTCGGGGGCGTGACCGAGAGCACAGGCCCCGCCCCTGCGGCAACGTGTTCCGTTGCTGGGTCCGGCCGTAAGTTGAGAGACCCAGAGTCGTAAAAGAGACGGCTATCAGTCGCCGCTGAATGCGGAGGAGAAACATTGGCCCTTTTCACACGCCGCGCGCCCCACGCTCTCGGTGGCCTCCGAGACGGTGACAGCTTCGCCCTTGGAGCCGCGTGGGGAGCGAGGAAGGCGATCTTTCAACGAGCCTCTTGCAGGCGCTGCCACTCTGCCCGTGAACCCACGGGCCCGTGCCGCGCACGCGCAGCGGTGGGGAAAGGGAGTGAGGGGCTCGTGCCGTAAAGTGCGGACGATGTCGGGGCGGGCGGGCCCCGCTGCGCCGCCGGTGTTCGAGAAGAGGGTCCTGGTGACAGGCGGCGCCGGCTTCATGTGAGTGAGCCCCGCGGGGCCGCAGCGGGCCGCCGGCCTCCTGTCCAGGGGCGCGGGGGAGACGTGGCGGGCGGGGGTCCCGTGGTGCCGCCTCCCTTGTGCCCGTCCCGGGCCGGTTCCCTCGCCGCCGCTGGCTCGGGCCGCGCTCACTCAGGGGCTGCTGGTGACTCGCCCCTGTGGTGGGTTCTGAGGTGGTCAGTGCTGGGGAGCGAGCTAGGAGCCTGCCCCGGCGGCCCTTCGCCTGCGGCCGGCGAGAAGGCCATGGAGGGGCCGTCCGGAGCTGGCAGTGGGAGACGGTGCTCGGCCTCAGCCGGGGCCGGGCTGCCCGGAGGACGGCAGCGGAGCTGATAAAGGGCCTGGAGCACAAGCCTTATGAGGAGCGGCTGAGGGAGCTGGGGTTGTTTTGCCTGGACCCTTAGGCAAAGCGACATCATCGCTCTCTTCAGCTCCCTGAAAGAGGAGTGTAGCCAGGGGGGGTTCAGCCTCATCTCCCAGGCAGCAGATGAAAGGATTAGAGGACACAGTCTAAGCTGACCCTGTGGAGGTTTAGGGTGGACGTCAGAAAGAATTTATTCAGAGAAAAGATGATTAGATATTGAACTGAGCTGCCCAGGGAGGTCAGGAGTCGCTGTCCCTGCAGGTGTTCCAGAAACGACTGAGCGTGGCGCTGAGTGCCAAGGTTGTGTTTGGTCAGAGGTTGGACTCGATGATCTCACGTCTTTTCCAACCTAATGGGTTCTTTGTGTTGAAGGTGGCGGGGCTTTGAGCCAGCTCCTATTTCCCGTATCGGCCCCCAGTGCTGCGGGCTCAGTTTGAGTCCGAGAAAGGTCTGGTCCGTCTTAAGCTTGAGCCCATCAGGGTGCTTGGAGTCGGAAGCTGTGAGAGGATTAAATTTCTGTGTGTGAGTAACCCCTGAACTCTCAGAATGAGTTTCATGTACACAAGACGGTGCTGAAGAGGCAGTGCCACCTGATTGGTTATCACTTCTTACACCCAGCAGCAGTGTCAGAGACTTGAGTGATGGCAGTCACTGTCGTGGGTTGGGAGTGTTGACTGTTTGGTTCTCCCTGATATCTAACATGTAAGCTTTAGAGTGCTAAAGTATTTTACAATGGCAATTGAATATAGCACGTAACAGGTTTGTTTTTTTATGTGACTGTGGGTAGTGCTAATTTCTTCCAGTATAACATCAACTTTTATTCTGATTTTTAGTTTCTTAACCATATGCACTTAAATATAGAAAATTTTAGGCTGACATATAGAATCTATATTAGAATAATGGTGACGTGTTTAAATGTCTTTGAATTTGTCTTTCATCTGTCTTGAATATATCCCCTTCTTTCCCCAAAGACTTTGGAAAATGCTGAATTTATTTGGAATTTGTTTTCTCTTTATTACCTTAAAGCCAAGTTTATAATTGTAAAATATGTTTTTCTTCTGTCCTGCAGTGCTTCACACGTAGTCGTCTCTCTTGTAAAAAACTATCCAAACTATCTGATTATAAATCTGGATAAGGTAATAGCTTGTTTTCTTTCTTGATGTGGACAACTGTTTTAAGTGATTCATCATGCAATGTATAATATGTTGAAATTTATATGGTTTAGTGTTAGTTACTAATTTTTTTTTGATTTTCCATTTGTTCCTGTGCAAAGGAAAAAAAGTCAACTGGTGTTCAGTAAAAGAACGAAGTTTTTCAAGCTCTAAACATCTGTTTAAGATTTTTTCAGTTAGGGTATCTATTGGAGATTTGTGCTTTGCCAGCTTCACATCTGCTTGTGAAGTAGGTTTTGTTTTTTTTTTTTTTTGAAATAAGTTTTTACTTTGTCCCCAGACTTTCCAGTGTTTAGGCTGGGTTTGAGTTAGCCTTTTTGCTTCCATGAAACCCACTTACTGATGTTCTGTTGTGTCTTTAGCTCGACTACTGTGCAAGCTTGAAGAATCTTGAAACAGTCTCTGGGGAGGAAAACTACAAGTTTATCCAGGTGATAAAGCCTTTTCTTCCACAAAATGTGACTTTTCATGGATTTTTGGAGTTCTTCTTCTACAGTTTTGTCTTCAGACAGGAGATGGATTTTGATTTATTGTTTAGATTGATATTCTGACTTGCTGGGCTTGTGTGCTGAGGTTTCTCCTGTCTGCCAAAGGCAGTGCTGATGCTCATCTCTCTGTCTTGGGGTCTGCCCAGGGTTACAGGACATCTGAGAAATGCACCTCAAACAACACCTTTGTCAGAGGTAGTAGAGGTAAACTTGTATTTTTTCTTAGATTCAGGTGAGGATGGAAGCTGAACTTGCCCTCACCTCTTGGTGACCCCCATAGCTGTTTATGTTTTTTGTGAACCACCTCTTTATTTCAGTTAGGGATTATCTCTGAGCTATTGGGATAAAAGTTGCATGAGAGGAAGGGGGCAGCCTGCATGCAGACATGCGCGTGTGTGCAGTTTCAGCATGACTGAAGAGGCTTTTTGGTTACTTTCATGAGGTCTTTGATTGTTTCCAGTGTGCAATATGAAATGTACAAATGCCATATAAAAGCCTTGTTACCTGGGTAGATATTAACATTTAATTGCTGGGGAGAGCTTGGAGTTCTGCAAGATACTCATTAAGCAGTCAGATCCCTGGGTGAAGCAGGGGAACAGTAACTAGGAATGATGTGGCTGTACTGCTTTTGAACAAGGGTAGAAATATCTTTCCACAAAATTTACATCAGTATAAATAATTCCAGCTTTTCACTGTGGGTGTTGTTTTTTTTTTTTTTTTTTTTTTTTTTTGGTGGTTTGGGGTATGTATTTGGGTTATTTGTTTGTTTCTGTTTTTGCTTTTTAGGGACAGTTGATCACAGCATAACATCCAGCTGGTAGGCAACCAAGCAGTTTACACTGACAGGAAAAAATGTGCTGGAAAAGATAATCTCTGATGTGCAACCCTTACCATTAGAACTGTGACATTGGTACTGACCTTAGGGGACAGCAAGGATGTACTCTGTAGTGGTAGTGTAGGAAGGAAGTCTGTTTTGGAAAATAGAACAGTAAGTTTAGAAAATTTGACTCAGGGGCTGTATGAAAGATACATTTTAATCACAATTTCTGTTGCTGTGCAGCACAGTTGTCCTAAGCTTGATTTTCAATCTAAGAAAAAAATCAGTACCTAACTATTTACTTCAACCTAATGTCTCATACAAAAATATGTCAAAAATAAATCACCAGAATAAACAGCAAGCAGCAAAACCCTTGCAAGACATAATTGAATCCCCTTTAGTGGGAATCTGCTTCTCCTTTTGCAGTGCCACTAGATGTCCCTGCCTGCTCACTAGACTTGGAACTCTTCCTTGCTCTGGGAACTTGGCATTTCAGCCCCAGTGTTGGAGCTCCGTGCTGTACTTTTGTTGTGTGTGTTTTTGGACACATTGCTGTTTCTAATGTTCATAGTAATATAAATTCTGGACTAAGTTACGTTGAGGATTTTTTTAAAAATGTGTGAAATGTTATATATGTCTTATTTTAGACATGGCATTGATAAATGGCCCAGAACTCAGTTGATAGTGCTGTTTGTATCCTGTGTTCTCTTTGTAATGATTTCTTATGTGATACTTGATATAAAGGGAAGCTGACTATTTTCTGTCAAAAATAATTTGTCTTGTTTTTTTTTCCTGTTTAGGGAGATATTTGTGAACCTGATTTTATAAAGCAGCTCTTTGAAACTGAGAAAATAGATATAGTCCTTCATTTTGCAGCTCAAACACATGTAGGTGAGCATTGCTGAGTGTTTTTGTATTGTTTTCCATGGCTATACCTGCTTGAAATATATGCCAGTATACTTTTTGTCTTTTCCCTTCATATAAACCAAGGATCCAATTTGTCTCTACAAATCACATGACTGAATGTCTGGTAGCCTTTTTAACTCAGAGGGATTCACAGCCTTGATTTAAAAAGTGCTTCATCTAACTGTTGTCTTGTTTTCATTGCATGTAAATGGTAATGTACCTTTTTGTCTGCATTACCTTTTTAAATTCTGTCTAGACTCACATGTAGCTGACAGTGTACTGAGGGAGTCATAAAGGCAGTGGAGAGGGGCTTTGTACATCGTCTGAAGTTTTTACTTAATTGGCTCCAATGTCACATGAAAAAACAGAGTGAAAGCTGAAGGATTAGGCATAAGTCCCATTGGAATCTTGTCTCAGTGCTAAAGAGAGAATGAATTATAAAGTGCCTATTTCAGATGGCTGCTTTTCAGTATCTCTGTTAGTAAGAACAATCCTCACCATACTCCATCCATCATGAGAAGGAATCCTCAAAAAATTCTCCAGGAAAATACTTCTCAAAATTGTCAGATTTGATAGGTACAAAGTCATTAGGTCGGGAACAGCTGTAAGAATGAACCCAGCTGCTGATGAGTTATTAGTCATGGGTCCATATTACAGCATCTTGCAACTGTCTTTGAATGACACTTTTCTTACTATACTTAGCCAATGCTATTTGAGATTGAAAAGTCCGTAACCAACGAGCTTTTGCTCATGATTCCAGCCTTTTGTTAAGAACAAGGATTTTTGTCTTGAAGTGTAGAAGGTACCTTCATTTAATAAGGACCTTCCTATCTTGCAGCCTCTAAGTGGAACCTATGGCCCTGTCTTGCCTAAACTTAATCAGAATTGTCTGAATTTTTTCATGTAGATCTTTCATTTTGGCATGCCCTGGAATTCACGTATGTGAATGTTTATGGCACCAATGTGCTGGTTGCTGCTGCACATGAAGCCAACGTGGAGAAGTTTGTCTATGTTAGTACAGATGAAGTGTATGGAGGTAGCACTGATGAGGTGAGTTTGAAAATGCATGAAGATTTTTCTACTTTACCTGCTTTTAATAGTGAAAACAAAGTTGAGTCTAACTTTCCTTGGCCTCTGTAAATGTTCGATTTTAGGTAAGCACTGGAGAGAGTGCTTCTAGACAGCTGAGTATCAGAATTGTCCTGATTTTTTTTTTCATAGCTTGTTTTATATTGAATGTTTATTGTGTAAAGCAGTGAGATTTGGGTCATTAATGGTGTCACTACTCCTCAGAGATAGTATCAAAGCAGTGTATTTTATACAGGTTTTGTCCTGAAGCATTCATGGGAGTTCAGTAATATGCACAACTTGACAGGCAGGGAACAGTTTTATATTCCAGCTAAAATACTAACAGAACTGTAGGTAGTGACAATTCAAACAGGAAACAATTCCTGTATTACTGTAACAAATATTCAGATGTTTCTTGTTGTATGCAGATCTTTGATTTTTGAGAATTTATACCTGACCTTAATTCAGAAAATGTAACTTATCTCAGTAAAGAGGCAAATTATGCATGTTCATCTTTTTAAAGGCATAAATAAAGTCAAGGAGCTTTTTGCTATAGTCCCTGGAAAATATATTAATGTATTTCAGAAGAATTTTGATGCACTTTCTTACTATCACAGTGTCTTTATCAGTTCCTTCAACACAACTTCCATCTGTAGGCTTTTATGATACCCAGGGACAGTGTTTTCTTGTGTGTAGACCCGTGGCTTGGCTGATACCTTCAAGTGAAATTTTTCTGTCTCTGGGCCTTGAAAAGAGGACTTTAATCTGTTTTTTCTTCTCTTTGTGAATTACACTAGAAGTTCTTGTAGAGGTGTTTTGTGGTTTTTTGTTTTTTTTTTTTTTTTGAGGGGAGGAAGGCCATTTAATTTCAGAGGCAAAGGTCAGGCAAGAACAGTGAGTGTTTTAATCACCTCAAGGTGATTGTTACCAGTTGCACCTTGTGTAGTATCCCTCATTCTTTGGTTTGTTATTTTCTCTCTTCAAGTGAGAAGTAGATTAAAGTGTCAGGATAGCCTGGAAGATACCTGTTTTGCAACTGGTCAGAATTATTGAGGCCTTGCTTTGGAAGCTTTTGGGTTGCAATTCTACATTTTTTACAGAAATAAAGTTAGAGAAAAATTTAAGGAAAGACTCCTTTTATTTAGGACTGAAAGGTGAATTTGCTAGTGGTGGCCCAATTCCTCTTTGAGGCAATGTGAACCTGAAAAATATGAAGCCTCCCTGTAGCAACAGTAATTATTTAATAAGATAAAAATCTGAGGACCTGCTGCTGTGAGGTAACTCTGTTACAAGTATAAAAATATTACTGCTGGTAATCTGGCTGCCTCCTATGTTCAATAAATAGGCTGTCTTTTGTCATGGTCTTCTGTTGTAAGGGGACTTTGTCAGACTGATGTGCTTGGATATTCAGGGATTTTTATTTCTTTTGTAACTTTAAGGCTTGTCTGGGCAAAAGAAATTGATTAATGCAAATTCTTATTTTCATTTTAGGAATTTGATGAATCCTCACCAAAACGTCCAACAAATCCCTATGCCTCCTCTAAAGCAGCTGCAGAGTGTTTTGTTCAGTCTTACTGGGAAAGGTACCAAGTAAGTCCATGGAAGCGTCAAAAACTCTGAAGCCTGTAATTAAGTGTCTGTATCATGTATATAAGAGTATAAAAGAAAAAATCAATACAAGTTCACACAGTGTCACCTTTCCTTACTGTTTGGATGAGTTAGAGAATCTCCTCCAGTAAGTTGTGAAGATACACTGCAAGACAGTGGGGACAGGTCAGATGTTTTTAATTTTTGTTTCTTAAATCTGAACTGTAGTATCTAAAAATATGCTTTGATAAAATGGTCAAAGAGGAATTTAAAAATTTAAAGGAATTTAAAAATCACTGCTAAGCTTGCAGGAAGTACAAAAGTATTACACAGAAGCAGAACATTAATAATTCAAATTGAATTAAGACTAGGCTTAGAGTTAAAGCAAAAAAAGAAGAAAGAGCCCTGCTAGTCAGATTTGTTTAAGCAAACAGATTTAATATTTTGGATACTTTAGACTTCTGTTCTTGTGATATGTGATGTTTTTGCTATAAAGTGAACAAGGACAGGATGTTAATGACCTGTGAAACATATTGGAATAAGTAGGAGTAAGCCAGTCTTCAGTCAGATACACATACAGAATGTCATGTGGCGGTTCCAGAGCAAGAGAGATTTCAACCATTTGTCACTTGTGCTCCTAACAGGCTGAGAAGGCTGGAGGCCCTTGCCTGTTGGACAGACACACAGAGAGCTTAATTCAGTAACCTTTGTAAGGGCTTGCAGATTTTTGAGTAAGCACTGTGCATGTGTCGATTTGTTTATTGGTCAGCAGGAAGCTACAGGTTTTTACTTTCTAATGCAATCACATGTATGTTTAATGCTCCCCAGTTTCCCGTTGTCATCACACGGAGCAGTAATGTTTACGGACCACATCAGTATCCAGAAAAAGTAAGTTAAACTGTGCTTTACTCCGAGCTTCAGTGTACCAGAATTCAGGCTGTTACTTTTTTCTCATGTGCATGGGATGACTTTGAAAAAAGCACTCTTGCAATTAATATGTGATTATATATTTTGAGCTTACACTAACATGTAACACCCTGAGGGCATATTTTTTGATTGTTGATAAAACTTCATTTAGAGACTTCTAGTTTAAATGAATTTTATGACAGCAATTTTGTTTTGTAATTTTTTGATTTTTCAAAGGATATTTTGACAGAGTTCCTCTACAAATTACATTAAGTCACATCATGTTCTGTAATTGTGAGTATTTAATAACTAAGGGAAACATTTCATAAAGTAAACTGAGGATACAATGTCTGGTATAGAAAGGGATGTTCCAACTTGCGCAGAAAATAAGTAAGATGGAGCCTATAGCATTCATATATAAGGTGAGAAGTAGTGTAAAGTGACTTGTCTTTGCATGTGTTCATACAGACCTTGCAGGGTAACTGTTTAAAAATCTGTGAGAAGGAGTTATCTTTTTAAGTCAGTACCAGAATCTGCTTGGTTAGTGAATGGAAATACACTGGTGAAATGAAAGTGATAATCACATGTACTCTTTGGAGTTTGGAACTGGTGGGAAATGTAGATATATTTTACAGTTCTGTGGAGGTGTTTTTTAATTTAAATTGCTTTTCACTTTTTGTGTTGTTTTTGTTTTGTTTTTTTTTTTCCCCCCAATAAATTTATTTTCACCTACATTATTGTGGGTGGATAAGCAATGGCTTTTAGAGTACATTTTTCATTGATCTCTGTCTTGCTACAGGTTGCATGATTGTTGGGGGTATATTCAGGGGATGCATTTGCTTGCCTTTGACATATATATATTCTTCTATGCGTACCAAATTTCAGTTACTGCTAAAAACACAGCATTAGGCTACATGAATCTTTAGTTTTATCTAGTATTCTGCTCCTGTGTTTAGAGTAGGAAATTAAATTTAATTAACTTGAGTAGTTTTCTAGTGGCTTCAGTTTAAGCACTTTAATAGTGGGGGCAACTGTTCTGAAGTATCTGGGGTGTTATGAATGGATCTAAGCCTGTAGATGAACATAATGTAAGTCCTTGTGCAGCAAGCACACTGTCACTTCATCTGTGTTTATCCATGTTACCTCAAAATTCTGTGTTGATTCTCCTCCAGATTTAACTATTTTAACAACTCTTTGGTTCTAGATTTTCTGCAGTTTGCTGGATGTTTAAATCTTGTTCTGAACTGTTGGCAATAATTATTTCTAGTTAGACTCTGATGCACTGCTGTGTGCAGAAGTAATGGAAACTTCTTTTATTTTTGTAAAAATGTTACCTTTGTAACAGCCAGAAAGATAAGGTTTACAATACAATAGAGGTGTCTACTCTTATAGATCAAAATCCTTACAGTTTCTAGGCTTGATACATTCTTTCATTAGATTTAAGAAAACTTATATTTAAAGAATCCTATTAAAATACTTAATGCTAGATAATTGTTGAAGTTCCTCATTCTTTGTAGAATAACAGCTTCTAAAATAGTGGAGTAATTTTTTTGTTGCTGTTTAATTCCTTAGGTTATTCCAAAGTTTATATCTTTGTTGCAACAGAACAGAAAATGGTAGGTAACTCACATTTTTTTGGTAGTATTTGTGCTATAAAACTGTAATTGTAGTTATAAATATGTGCTAGTTTGTAAAATGACAATTACATAACTGAATTCTGAATCACTTATTTTAATAACAGAATTTCCTTAAAGTAAAGGGTTGTTTGCATGTCAGCTACTTAACGCAACCGTATAACAGCAAAATTGCTTAAAACACAGTCCAGTAAATTGAATGTGTCTATTCGAGAACTAACAAAAATTTTTGTCTTGTCTCAAGCTGTATTCATGGTTCTGGACTTCAGAGAAGGAATTTCCTGTATGCAACTGATGTGGTAGAAGCATTCCTTACTGTCCTGAAGGAGGGGAAACCAGGGGAGATTTATAACATTGGAACTAACTTTGAGATGTCCATTGCCCAGCTTGCTAAGGAGCTAATCCATTTAGTGAGTAAACAGTTCTGATGCGTTTCTTTACCAGTTTTCATTGCACATGTGAGTAATTCTCAGAGCTACAGAAGGTCTGTAAAGGGCTTGTGGTGGATGTTGGAAGATCCTTGCAGCAGAATGATGTGCTGCCCTTTATGTGGCAGCTGGACTGTGTAAGTTTGCAGTAGGGGCTATCCTGCATTGGGCTGCTGCATTATTTACCCTGACTGGGGCATATCCCGACTGGCATCACAATTAATTACCATTTTTTTTCCATGCTGACTGCTTTTTGGACTGCGAATGTGGCACTGTTAAAATCTAACAGTTTGATTATGGGTGTTCTGGGAGTGCTCTGGATGAAGGAGACGGGTTGGAATTGTTCTAGATAATTTTGATAATTTCAGAGGTTTGAAGACTCGGTATACAAAAGACTATTTCTGTTTGTGGTTTATATATATTTTTTTTTAGTGATTTTTTTTTTCTTAACAAACTTAAATCTTGTTTTAAACCCCCTATTTTTAAATACATATTTAGACAGCCAAGATATATGGGAGTGATACTTGTTTTTCTTCTTGACAGATAAAGAAGACCAGTTCAGAATCTGAAATGGAGCACTGGATGGATTATGTCAAAGACAGGTGAGGAATGTGGAGGACATGCAGCATGTGCTGCACATGCAGGATAGTTTTGTCCTGAAGGTTTTCTGAGATGCTTAACCAAATAGTTTTTTGTGGAAGTGTTTCTGCTCTAAAGGAGGGAACACTTCTGATGGAGTAAGAGCTGTTTTGCTTCCTTTTTTTTTTTTTTTTTTTTTGCTAGTGGATTTGGTATCTATGATCAGGGTTCTGTATAGAAAACAGAATTTTCCTTTATTATTTGGATTTATAGGTCAGAATTAATGTCTTGAAAGGGAACCTGTAATGCTAATCTGTCTTCAGACTTTCTTCATGCTTCTCATCACTGAAGTCTGCTCTGGGAAGAGGACAGGTTTTACAGAGCAACTAAATCTTTCCTTCACAGTGGTTTGGACAGTTTATTCAGTGTACTTTGCCTTCAGTGATGCTGAATACAATGGCTTTGGTATTTTGGTGTTAATGTGACTAATTCAGACCTGGCTGTACTTTGTAGTAAGACCCAGTCTCCACAGGCAGAAATTTGTGCCTGTGGAGTGTAGTTAGCTTTAGATTTCTATCTTAAGCTGAAGCTGCTATCTCAAAAGTAGATGTAAAGCTCTAAGGCACCAAAGTTAGGACAGTGGTAAAAGTGGGTAGCTTTTATACATATGCTTTTGCTGTGTGTTTCCGTCCTTAATTTCAGGCTTGGTTTGGCTCTTTTATATCCTTTTCTTTTCTGCAGCAACAATGAGTCTCTGCTTACTTTAGATATCACTCTCTCCAGAGTGATTAGAAATGACGTGTCTACTGATAGCAGTTAAGTATTATGGCCTTCAGAATTCTCACTTTCTGTACACATTTGGATTGTTATCATGGCAACTGAAGTGTCTTTAAAAATGTGCTAACTTTTGTTTTTAAAAGGAAATATTCTTCAGAACACTATCTCAATGTATTACAGGACTTTGAACTAATTGCCTTTGGCTCACATGATGTCAGTGTTCAGGAGTTCTCAGTGTAATTCAGTTTGAGATGTTTCTTGATGTGTACTGGGCCCTGTCTGCTGATGTGTAAACATAAATGGGCTTGGGAAAACTAACCACATGGGAGTACGTGTTTCAGGAAGTGTTGAGGTCTTAAAAAAATGGCTAAACATACCTAATTTATGACTATTTAATTCTGTATTGAGTGACTTAAAGGTAATGGGAGTTACTTGCTACAGAAAAATTAGTTCTGCTTCTGCTCAAGATTAGCATGTTATAGTAACAATGATAAGTGCTTGGTTTGTGCCTGCACATGTACCTTGACTATTCAATTTGTCAGTGCAAGTAATGCAGAAATGCTAGACTGGGCTGCCTATGTGCCAGACTGCAGAAGTAAAAATTTCTGCCATGATTTAATATAAAATGTATCTTTCTGTGTTGAATCTTGCAGCTTGGGACTCTACATATTCAGTATTACTAAGTTTATGTATCTCATGAGCCACTATAATGATGCTGCTTTGGAAGCCTATGTGTTTTAAATCTGAAATATGTGTAAATTTGTGGGTTTTCAGGATGAAAAACAGAAATGCTGGTATTAGAAAACACTGGCTCTGCATTGCAAAATGCACTGATTTGCTCAAATGCCTTGGCAGTGATTTTAATTTTGTGTTCATTTTTGTGCCAGTAAAATACTAATTAATATTTATTCTAGTCAATTTCAAGTAGTTGACTGTACAAACTGAATTGTGGTGTTGTAGCTGTACTCAGCTGCCATGTATTTTTTGAAAGCAATGCAACCTGTTCATGTTGATGGGAATTTTCAAAATTGAAGCATATCTAATGTTCCTTGGAAGACAGTGTGAGGTACTGCATCTCTAATTAATGAAGTAGTATAATCAGATTGTTTTCTGTGTGCATTTTATACTTCATCAGGCCTACAAATGACCTCAGATATCCAATGAGTTCACAAAAAATGCACAACTTAGGATGGAGACCTAAAGTGCCTTGGAAAGAAGGAATAATGAAAACGAGTAAGACTGATGACTTTTACACTGATCTAGGAGTGATGGGAGGAGGGAGAGGGAAAGGGGGGAAATGGATATGTAGGTTAGTTGGTGAGAAGCTGAAGAGATTGAATGTAACACTTGAATTTTACATAAAATTGGCTGCTTTCTAAATAGTGAATTTACATGACATAAAAAAAAAATCACTTTTTAGTGCTAGAATAAGTCTTGCATAAAGAACTTAAAAAGTTTAGACTAGATTTTTGTAATACCGTGGGTTAAAATCTTCCCTAAAGAACAATTAGCATGTTGTTAGTCTTGTATCTGTGGAGTATTTGGATTTCCCTGTTACTTCTGGGCAGCTTGACTCATCAACATTCTTTCCATATTAGTTGAATGGTACAGAGAAAATTTCCACAACTGGAAAAACTCGGAGAAAGCTTTGGAGCCCTTTCCTGTGACAGACTCATTTGCCCAGCTCAGTGGTCCATAGTGTGGCACAGAACCCGAAGGAGTTTTTTCTACCTCATATGGTCTTTTCTTCAAAGCCTGCAATCAAACGGCCACACCAGACTCTTGAAGTATTCAAGATACACGAATCATGATGAGTAAAGAACCACAGTATGGCACAGCTTTGGAATGGTTTCAGCACTTTATAAGTTGGACCTCTTAGTTTCAGTGCAATACTCAGTTCTCACTAGGTATTGATTTTAAAAAACTGTATGGAGTGAAGAATATTTATAATACTATAAATCAGTGTACTGAAGTAAAATCTGCCTTATTCAGAATAATTATCTGTGGTTGCAGCTTTTGAGACTGGGAGTTACATTTGTTTTAGTTATGGAATTACTCATCTGTATTAGTTTGTTTTTACAGTGTAATTTTTATAATTTTTTTGTCACTTCAAAGACTTGGGTTTTATTTTTAATCAAGGAGAGAAATTATATATTTTTTTTGAGACTATAAATTGATAGGCAAAAGCTGGATACAGCACCTGCATGGTTCCGTCCATTTCTCTGCTGGTGCACTATTAGCTTTTGTAGATGGTTTAACTTACTCTAAAACTTTAAATGCCCCTTTTTAAGGGGAACAAGGAGGGAAAGATGTCAAGAAGTAGCAGGTGCTCTTGCGGAGATTTCCAGAATCATTTTCTTAAGCTTTGTCCTCTTTTTACTGTATTACTGTCTATTATGTGTTAATTCCCTTTTCTTAGCTGTAATTGTAACAAACTTGAAATACTGGAACACGGTTAACATTCCAATGATGGTATTTTCTGTGATATGAAGGCTACTTACGGAGAAAATTTTTTAAAACTCTTCTTTTACTGTGAATTGTGGGTTTTCAGACCTTAATCAATGCAGTGTTTCACCATTTTTTCTGTAATAAACATTTTAAAGATAAAACAGTATTTGAGTTTTAATATAAAATTTGGAAAGAACTCTCATTCTAGAACTATGTCAATGAATCTTGTTCAAAGTTGATTTTGTAATAAATATTACAGTGTAACTGGTTTGTCTTAATTAAGAAAAAAAAACACTGAAAAAGTAGATGGTGGGTTTTTTTTAAAACATATTTCTTAGCTTTTCTTCTATCCTGAAAAAATTACCTTCACTTTTTTGTCTTTGAGGTGATGGGGCAAACATAAAAGGGACCACTCTTCCTGGTTCTATCACTTAAGCTTCTGTAGTTGGCACAGTCCCTGATCCTCTGTGGCCTCTGGGCAGAGCTGCAAGCAGCACAGGACTGGGGATGCTGTGGTGTACTGAGAAAAAGCTATGACTTCCAAAGGGTCTCAGAAACTGGGAGTTAGCTCTTGAAGCACAAGTATTCCCAACTTCATCATACCTCTTATGGTGCTGTTAATAAAATGCCATTTGTGGTTGGCAAGAGTCACTGTAAAAGAAGGCTAACCAGAAAATTTCCAGACTTACTGCAGTGCCAAGTATGGTTTTACAGTCTTGGAGCCTGTTACTGAAGGTGAGTTTTCTGTGACAAAGTGGGATAATAATACTGTACTTGAATTGTGTGGCAGTCATATTTTTTGGGCTTCTGATACTTGGTTTGGAAGTAAAAGCCTCCATTTGGGACAGGTAGAAGTTGCAGGACTTCCTATGTAACGATCTGTTGCATCCTTGGCTTACCAGATGTGCTTCTGTGGATGAGTCACTGAAATGTCATTGTCAAACACACATTGCTGATTACATTGAAATATTTCCTTAATTTTTATACTTTTCTTGATATATAACTTCCTTACAATGTGCATCTTTCCTTATGATATCCATCTTACTGTTCTGTATTTTGCAAAAATTCAGTACCGGAAATAGGTACCTAAGTGCTGGAAAAGTCTGTCTTAGCTGTATTTGTGGTTGCTGTGACAGTTGCTTTGAGTGGGTCACATGAAAATGTCTTTCACATCTCCTTATACTGGAATACTAGCTGTGTTGTGTTTTTAAGAGCAGAGATAACAGATAACTAAAATCTTTATATTTTAAATATGCATAAGCCTGAATTAATATAGTTACAATGCCTTTGGAACACTAAAAATAGTGTTATCAGAAATACACAGAAGAAAGCAGTAGGGGGTGATTGGTTTATTGAACAGAATTTTTGAAAGTTGTTCTTTATGTATAGATGCTGAAGATACAAGCTTTGATATTTATTTATGTGACTATCCAAAGAAGTGGTATTACCTGGAGTGGATTTTCAATAGGATGTATTAATTTTCAGTGGCAGCTGTTGTAGTTTATTAAAGTATTTTTGAGGATTTAATTCATCCAAGTGTTAGAGATTTTCATATTTGTGTTACTACTTGTATATATATATAAATAAACACATACATGCACATTTTAAAATACTGATATATATATATTTAAAAATGTAGGAGGCTTTCACTTGAGCGACTTTGCTCTAGATCAGATTTTCTTAGCCGGTGAGTGATCTGGTAGGAGCCTTTCTTTCACAGGGCAAAGTATTTTCTGTTAAAAGAAAACCACTTATTTTGTGTTAGCCTTCTGGCTTCTGTAGGAAGAAAAGGACAAAGGATCAACTAATGAACTGTGTGATCAATGTGGTGCTTTCAGGTTTTCTTTCTCATTGATTTTACTGGGCAGCATTCCTGCAGAAGGCAGAGGTAGTGATGTAAAATACTGTGAACACTCTAATCTTTCAGTCCATTCTCTTAAGGTTTGTGTTACAGAAAGAAGTGAAGCCACACCAGTAAGCAAGGAAATGGAGTAAACTTGCATGTCACTTAAGTGCTAAAACTTTCTAAGGGCGAAGGGCTAGACTTTGGCAACGGTTTTGATTCAGATTCTATCAGGAACTTGGGAAGTTATGTGGGGGCTGCCGTCGTTTTGCATCTCTGTTTTGGGATTACTATTCTGAATTGGATTAGATCTTTGGGAAGCAGCTCCTGAAATCTCTTGTGCATTGGGAAAAACCAACAGTACCACCTCACTGTCTTGGTGTACCACAGCTGCTATCTAGTGCATCCCTTGCCAGCAGCAAGTGAAAGGATTTGGAAGACATTGAAGTGGGCAGCTGAAGCAGGGCTGTCTGCAGTCACAGAATCAGAGTGGTTTGGCTGGGAAAGGACCTTAAAGATCACCTAGTTCAAGCCCCCTGCCATGTGCAGGGACACAGAGCCCCATCCAACCCGGCTTTGAGCATTGCCAGGGGTGGGGCAGGCACAGCTTACCCTGCGAGCTGTGGCCTCTGGGTTGTTTGTGGTGTGTATCAGCTCCAGTTTGTGCAACAGAGAACCCTTACTTTCTCCCAGGCTTTCTCTGGTCTGACCTGGCACTTGCTTAAGTTTGTTTGTTTGCTTGCATTAAGTGGTGACAGCTGTGGTTGGGGTTGGTTTGCAGTGTCCTAAGATGATGGTCTAGAAAATACCTTTTGTTCATCCTCTACTTGCTTTAATGTAGGAGAAAGATTGTGCGTGAAATGTGGGGGGTTTTTTGTTGGTTTGTGGGTTTTTTGACTCAGAATGCTCAATTTTGCTGAAACTCTGTTCTTATGCTCATTAGACAGGCACGAAATAGATAATTTTTCTACAGAAGGAGGAACTTCTAATACAAAAACGCCCTTGCCAAATTCTGTTGCGGGAAAAGCTGGATCTTTTATTAAATATGCTAAGTCCGAGACTGATTTGTCCTTTTATTTAATTTTGTTTTGCATTGCGTTTAGTTTTTGTTTTTTACCCATTTCCATTTCACCTGGCAAACCAAAGATTTCTAAATAAGAATCTGAATAACCCATTGCTCCATAGTACCTCTGATTTCTGTGGTAATGTATGAAAACTCTTAAGTCAATAGTGTTTTGACTTATGTGCATGCTGTGACACATTGGGAGTTTATCTGCACCAAAGATCACGGATCGTGTTAGCTGCATCAGTAGGAGACACGCTTGTTAAGGGATTACATTCATCATTTCTCAGCAAAACAATCACTGCCAGTGGCAATGGAAAATCATGAGAAGATGAGATTTTGTATCAATATGTTATTCACACACCTGAGTGTGGGTGGTTTTTTTTAACCTCTCCCTAATTAATTTTTTTTTTTTGTGAAGAGTTTTTGTTTTCAGTCACTAAACTGCTGCCTCACTCCTCAGCTTTTATACTTCTGAAAACAGGTATTTGACTCCTGAAAACTTATCAGCTCCTGAAGAACCCACAAATGTGGGACAACATGCCGAAAAAATACACTCTGAAAATAAAAGGAAACAGGGTGGTTTATGTTACGATATATTCACATGGCTGGCTTGGGCTGAGACTGCCTCTTCCCCACTCGAAAAAGGAGGGATTTGTTAAATTCCTTTAGTATTATGGAAGAGAATCTGGTTTTTTTTCTACTAACAGGAGGGAGCAGCAGTGGACAATTTTGCAAAGCAGCCTCTCTCCCCTCACAGTGTGCAGAAAGTGTGAGTAGGAGATGCCCCTGCAGGTGGCTTTTCCTACACCATGGGCTGTGCAAATCAACACAAACTCGACATGTCAGTGCGCGCCGCAGGGTTAACGTGGGCACTCCGATGCATCCTCTACCTTCTCCCTGTAGCCACAGGAGTGTGCGATTAGTTGCCTGTTGAAATCAATGCCTAATCAACTATGTGAATGTACACTATTTTTCTTATTAATAATTACTATTGCTAGTCAGGATTTGTGATTTATGTGGACACAGGGAGCTTCTCCAGTGGAAGACGGTGGACACAAGAATGTGCAGGTGCCCTTCCTATTCATGTCTTTTTGTGACGCCATCGTCTCTGCACACCATCTCTGTCAGGCTTTAAAATAAAATCTCTGAAAACTGAATCCAAAATACTGCCAATTTAATGCTCCTGAGTCCCAAATGTTCTCGTTCCTGTTACCTCCCCCAGTAATCCAGGGAGCCACTGCCAAAACAGCTTCAGCCTGACGCGTGTTGTGCATAGATGTTTGTATATACATAATTTTGTGTTTCTGCTGATTTGTCTTTGGCTGACGGCGTAATTTTTTTCGCGAAGACCCGTCATTGACTCCTTTGTGGCATCCAGCGCCGCAGGGCTAATACCATTTATTTAATTTAGACTACCTAGTACGAGCAGTCGAGTGACAAGTATGAAAGAACCGATTAGTCCTATCCCACCGCAAAGACGGCACCACGGCGGCCGAAATAGCTCAGTTGGGAGAGCGTTAGACTGAAGATCTAAAGGTCCCTGGTTCGATCCCGGGTTTCGGCAGAACTGTTTTCCTCCTTTTCCTCGCCCTGCCCGGGAGGCGGCGAGCGGACGCTGCAGCCGGGCGGGCCCGCGGGCTCTGACCGCGCTGCCGGAGGCGGCCCGCCTGCTCCGGGCCTTTTGCAGCGCCTGGGAATTGCTGGGCCGCGCTCGTACCGACCGTGTCGCTCCTGCCGCAGCGTGCCCTGCCTTCCCGTTTCCCTTCTCAGCCCCTCTAAGTTTAAGCTTTTTATTTAGGATGGAAGAAATAAAGAGCAGCGAGCTTTTTTTCCCGGTCCCTCCTTCGCCCTTGGCTGTCTCACGGCGGCAGGGACGAGAGAAGAGAAAGTGAAACTGCGTGAGGAGCGGGATGTCTGGGAGGGAAGGGACAGAGAGGGAAGAGTGGCTCTAGGGGACGGGGGCAGGGACAGAATGATTAGAGGTTGCTTCTTGCCGAAATCTGAAGCACAGTTCAAAATTTCCCGGACCTCTCTATTCCTCTGCTGTCAATAGATAGGCTGAAACTATTCTACTTCACAGAAAGGTGAAGGAACAGCTTCCAGGCCAGGAAATCTGGTAATTAATGTCACCTAGTCTTAACCGCTCATATATTTCTTCCTGTTTCTTCTTTATTTGTAAGTTGAGAAAAATAATTTGGATTTTCTGACGCATATTTTTAAGGAGGGTGTCTGGTTTTGATTTGAAGACATGAAGAGGCAGACAGTTCATTGTTTGAAATGTTTTCATTTTGAAAAAAATTTGCTGCAATTTTTTTCAAATATATATCTTTAATCTGGACCTGCCCTTTGTTAAACCTTTTCTGTGCTAGATCACAGATCTTTCTTGGTGCCTGGCATATGGTCATCACTAAACTGTCAAGTCAGCACTCACCTTTGTTTTGGTAGGATGAAGAAATTACATTCTTTGAGTCTTTTAGACGTTTTCTTCTGCTTTCGGGTAATTTTTTGGGTTACCTTTTTAGTACACTGACACCAGAAAAATACACAGAAAAAGGACTTTCAATATTGATGCCACCAGTGCAAAACACAGCAGTAAAGCATCTCCCTTACTTCTCTGTTCAGCATCTTTCATCTATTCATGAAAAGGTGTCATTGGTCCTTTTCTAACCACAGCATTACAATGAGCATTGATACTGAATTACTCATCCAATACAAGGAGCACTCACTACAGACAAATATCTTACTGGTACAAAGCAAGGGTAGTGTTACTTAGATCCTTACTGGTAAGACATAAGGGGTAGTATAACTGCTTATGTTACTATTTTTCCTAAAGATTTTTTAAGGTTTTGAACTAACATTAAGACTGCACGCTTGAGTACTCAGGGTCAGAAGGAAATGTCAAAATGATCACTTACAACTTCTTTGAGCGTGATATGAAAAATACTTTTTTCTTTGCCAAAAGTGTTTAATTATTCATCAAAGACTTTTATGGGAGGTATTAATTTTCTGCAGATAAGTGAACAAAGAAGCAAAACCAGAGAGAATGGCTGTTTACTTTTTGGCCTTTTCCACACTGCTGAATAAAAGAATCGTGGTGCAAGTTTGGGTACTGGACTTCTGACTCTCTGCTTGGCTTGTGCACTGGCACCCTGAGGAAACAGCTCTGCCCGAGGACATTTGCTATGGAGGGAAGAGCAGGACACAGTGGAGACAGCAGACAGCGGGTGCTGTGCAGCTGGGGGGGCCTGCATGTGGCCCCAAGACTGCTTTTATGCAGTGGTCTGGCTATACCCCCCCAGTGCTGCCCTGGGGGTTTGGTCCCCTCTGCTTCTGAGTTCCTTGTGGGCCAGGATGGGTATGCGTCACCTTCAGCCCCTCAAAGTGTCTGAATTTTAGCAGGAGTACCAAGGCACATGGATCTATGACAAATATGTGCCATGGTAGTGTATGAAATTTCTGTTTTATAGATAAAGATAGTATTGCCATTATTAAAAATAGCAATTCCATTCTCCGAGCTTTTGTGATGGTAAACAGGAATTTTGTGGAGCATTGAAATACTAACAATGATAGCCATGGGGACAGTGAGAAGAAAATCTCATTAAAATTAAGAGATAACCTCAGTTCTGGATTTTTTTAAACTCCTGTCTGTTTGATTTTGCAGGCTTGATGCAGGTTTCTAATGTGATTTGGCAGGTTCTGTGTAAATAACCTCAAGTGTTGCTGCTTTATTGCTTGTCAACGAATATTGAGGCATTTCTTCGTTCAGCTGTACCTTCTTTACAGAGTCTTTTTTTGCACCCTAGGCTTCTTCTTGTCAGCAAATATTTCCATTTATTTTTCTATCAGCTTCTTCCCTCAAGATGAACCCCCTACTAGGACACAAATGCAGGCTGTCTAACTAGGCCTTTATGATTTAGTCACAAAGTTCCTTCTCTGCAACTGGGAAGCTTCTCTGCTACTACAGATATACTTACATATGCTTTTTAAAATGTCCCTCAAGTACTGAAGTTGATACCTTACAGGGATTCAGAGGGAAAAAACCTTATCATGTATTTTCAGCCTTAGGCAAAGATTCAAAATCTGGTAGATTTGGCTCACATGCTTTTTCCATGGCCATCTTGGCTCCTGTTTTAAGTGAATGAAAACTGGGGCAGAAGGAGAGGATCAGAGAGAGGCATACCCCACATCCTAGCTCTGCTGCAGGCTGCAAACTTACAGTCACAGAACACGACAACTAAGGAAGAAGCTTAAACCTCTATCTGGAATTTCTGACAGTGGTGGGATAAAGTTGCTGTGCTTGGTGTTTTCTGTAGGCTCAAGTTCAGGTGTTCTTCATGCAAAATGCGCTTCCTTTTCCTCCATGTTCCTCGAGCTGCACATCTACCTAATTTAAAAAGTCTTCTCCTGGTCCCTGGAGGAATTTCTGCCTGTGGTATTTGTTACTGTCTTGTCTCAGCAGTAAAATTTCCTTCTCTTTGGATTAAAAATCTGTTTGTTTGATAGAAAAGATTTGTTTCTGTCTCCTGACTGAAAGATTTCTGACTTTGTCTCCTTCACTGTTTACAGACATCTGGTAAATCTCATTTGGTTATGCAGTGTGACAGATACAAGGGGTTTAGAAAACATGAGTCAGGAGTCACATTTAGGTTTTTTAATGTTTTTCATAAGAAATCTTAGTTATAGTCTATTTGGTTTCTGATTCTGTAGAAGAACTAGTATGGTGTTTTTCCATTTTCTGGGAAATAAATGCAGTTAAAAAGACAACAGAAATTTTCAGCTTGTGGTGCATTTCTAGAATCCAATAGTTGACATTCAAGCCTTTTCTTTCCCCAGCCCCCCTGAGTGAGCAATTTAGGAGAGCTTTATCATGTTTGAGTTCTGCTCAGGAACCTCATTTAAAGGAGCCTTTTTCTGATCCCATTCCTTGGCAGTTTTGGGTTGTGGTTGTTTTTTTTCCCCTCCTCCTTTTATTTAATTTTTTTTTCTTTCCTTTTTTTCTTTCCTTTTTTTCTTTTTTTTTTTTTTTCCCCTATGATTTATTCCAGAGTTCCTACTTCATGCTTTTCTAATAATATAGAACTCATATTCCATTGTAATGTAGAACTAGAGAATTTATGGAACAGTTACCAATGCAAATTGGGGCAGTTAAGTGAAACCTTAGCCTTCAGTCTTACTATGGTCATCAATGCTGTTTTTATTCCTCAGTTGACCCCAGGGAAACATTGTATTTTTTGTTTAAATGTACATACATCCTCTTGCTTAAAGCAAGGGAGCATTCATTACTTTGTCCAACAGTGTTCTTGGAATTTAGACCACATGACATGATGGATGAATACATTTTGTTCCATTTCATATTTTCTACTGGGATAAGTAGTAGCATTAGTATTTTGAATAAAAATTGTGAGAGAAGAATGTATTCTGGAACAGGCTCTGGAAAGTTGAATGTAAGGTTCCAACCCAAACTACACTGTGATTCTGTAATTTCAGATACTATTTCAAACACTTGTCTTATCTTTCAGATGTTTTAATGTCATACACAGCCAGATCTGTATTTCCTTCTTCATATTTCTTCTTCTGTAACAAGGGCAATTTGTTGCATAGCTGAATTGTTGAGACGAGAGACTCTGTCCTACCTATTACGTTCACGTTCCACATTTTGTAAACTAGCATAAATCTACTCTACATAGATCAGGCCTTCCCCTACCATGGCGATTTAGTGACATTTATTTGATATCAGTGACATTCAGAATTTCAGTGTCTGTCTGAAGTCAAAGTAGTCGCCCTCACCTCCTTTTAAGACAAGGTAGAGAAATTAGGAGAGAAGACTTGGCAAAACGTCTGTCTGAGAGTGGGGTGTGTTGTTCCCTGCAGGTGCTCCTTTCCCTTCACAGAGTACTGGTGAACATTAGGGTAACTGAGATTTAGTTCTCTTGCCTTCCAAATTCTGGCTTCCTTGAGTGAATCATACTTTATAGTCTATGACTGCCTTTATAGTAAGCCCAGGCTAGAAGCTGATGAAATAACTCTGAAGATAAAACTGTCTTTGGGTTGGTGGTCACCACAGCAGCAGTTTAATCTGCCAGTCAGCATTGTGTTTATCTAAATTATAAATGGCTTAAGCTTATATCCACATTCCTACATAATAAGGACACTGGAAAAAGTGTGCTTGTTTAGTTGGAAAGTGACAGCGTACTGAGACTCATAAACCAAATGATGATACTCAGTCATGATCACTGAAGAAGTTTCTCAGACATCTTGAATGAATGAGTAGGATGAAAGAAAGATCTTACAAAAGAAATGGACGTTCTCAATCATTATCTCAGACAGAAATGAATAAAACCACAGTAAGGCAACACCTGAGTTAAAAGTGTAAAAATGTGTCTGCAAATCATGTTTATTTGAGGCTGTGGAAAGATCTGGCAGAGCTGACACAGACATGTGCTGTACCAAAGCAGTGTATGAGTGTAGGACCTTCCTAGTACATGCTTCAGGTAGCGTGTGTCCTTGGGGAGGGGAGAAGCAAAGTGCCAGCAAATTCAGAGCTTTGGACCTGTGTGTGTCTTTAAGTAGTGAGGAATTCCCACTGCAGTCAGCTCCAGACTTCTGGGAGGCAAGTACAGCTGGACCACAAGGCCTGCTGAGGAATCCATGAAGAATCTGAGGGGGTTTCAACTGCCTAAATGTAGACCTCTCGTGCATATTGGGTACCTACCAAGGCTCCCTTTACAGTAAATCAATAAATTGAGGCTAGGCCTTGTGTGGTGCAGTTCATCCTCTCCTAATGTGAGTACCGAAAACAGGCCAAGTGAATTGCACCCTTAACCCAGCTATTTCTCTCCATTAAGAGAGTATCCTACAAAGGAAACTCTGAGTGACTGGTTAAGTGTAGACATCAGTAATCAACAGATGTCTAACATCAGGTGAAATAAATTTCATCCTCTGTCACAACGAGGCCTACGAGGCCTACAGATAAATCCGCAAAATGATGACATGTGAAATTGGTGGGTCTTGGTTTGGAAAGACAAGTATCTGCCAGGGAAAGCTAGAGCTTCTCTTGGAATGGAGAATGTAACCCCCCTCCATCCAAATTATTATAATTTTGCAATTAAGGGGGCTTTCAGGCAAAGATATGGGAATAGGAATAACAGTTCTTTACTAGGAATATTAAAAAATACAAATGCAGTGGTACAAAAAAAAAAAAAAAGAAACAACACAAAACAAGCAAACTAAAAAACCTCCTAGAAACCCTGACAGAGTCAGAATATGACCTGACACCCTGTTGGTCAAGGTTTTGGGGGCAGTCCAAAATAAGTCCTCCTGGAGTGACAGATGTGGTTCTGTTGGAGTAGAGATGATCCTGTAGAAGGATCCAGTGGTGAGATGGGTCCAGTCTTCCTCTGGGAAATCCTGAGGAAAACAGGCTGTCCTGCAGTTCTGAATTGCAGGTTTTATCCAGGTAGGAATGCTTGGCTCCTCGCACTGGGTGGAGTATCTCACAATGGGATGATGTAATGTTTTCAATCATGTGGTGAGCCTTAGTGGCCCTTTAACAGAAGATATGCCCCGTAGGAAGGATGGGTTGTGGAAGAGATAAGGAACACTGCCCCACCTGGTTTTAACAGTTGGCTCATTAGCAGAAGGCACCTGCCCTCTCCCCCCTGGAGTTATGATGAATGGGTTATACAAGAGATAAAGAAAACCCTAAATGATTTCAACATATGGCAAGCAGAATACACATTTTTGGTTACATATTGCAACCCAAGACATGGTGACACAAGGAAAGCTTGGGTAATCCCACATCCAGACTGACAGGGTATGATTACAGCGGCCTTCTGGTTGTTAAGGAAAGAAAACTCATGGAAGACTATGAAACTGTCTTTAACTTAGGTTTAATTCCTGGCTGCATTCTCATGTATTTTCCATGAAACCTGAGCAGATTGTTCTTTTCTGAGTTGCTCTTCTCTTCTAATAATAATGTGAACATGTTGAAGCATATAAATTGGTTTTCAGGAAAATAATTTCATGCATTAGAAAAGGACTGGATAAACAACTTAAATACGAGAAACCAGGAGATGATGAGATTGTTCATATGAAGAGGGTTTCTGTCAATGGCAGGATCATGAAATCTCCGGAGCTGCTCTGACATTCCCAGACTTTGGCCTCATTCTCCCACATACCGGACAGGGAGACAAAGAGTGACAGGACAGTAGCTTGTGTTGAGAGATCCCAAAGGCATAAATTTGCTAGGAGATTCAGGAAACCTAGAACATGTACAGGTGCCTGAAAACCCCTGCTGCCGGTTTCCTTATTAAATGATCTTTCTTATTCTCTCTAGAGTCATTATGAATTATCATGTAAATTATTTATTCTTCTGTTGATATACTGGTTTCCACACCAGTTTATATGTAGAATGTTTTATTTTGACCAAAATTCTTTCCAAAATTCCAAAGGCGAAATACTTTTCTGGCTTGATACTAATCTGTGCTTGAGTACAGTAGAAGGCGCCTGAGAAACAATAGTGTCATTGAGAAAAAAAAATGTGAACTTGCTGCCTACTTACTACTCAGGAATTCTGTATTACTTGTGTGAATTGTGTTTAGTGATTTCTTTACCTGTACCTTTGAGTATTCTTTTTCTTTATTTCCTCACTTGTACAAAAATATGCGAATGTAGTTATCCCAAAAATGTGTTGGCATATGGATATACTTCTTTGCCAACCTCTGATGACAGGCTGAGAAGTTTTCCGTAGGGCGTCACCCCCTGCATGAATCCAGAATACAAGGTAGCTGAAATACTGTTTTCCTGTACTTTCAGTGTAAATCCTAAATGTTGTAATTAAAAATTGAACACAGTTTCATGTGTGATAGCCTGATCCAGTAGCTCAGATGTGTGGTGTGCTGGATTGATCCTCTCTGGATGCCAGATACCCTCCAAAGCTACTCTGTCATTGCCCTCCTCAGCTGGAGAGGGGAGAGAAAATATAGAGATAGGCGTGTGGGTTGAGATAAGGGCAGGCAGAGATCATTCACCGATTACTATTGTGGGCACAATGGACTCAGGGAAATTAGTATAATTTATTACCAGTCAAATCAGATTGGGGCAATGAGAAATAAAAGAAAATCTTGAAAATCCTTTCCCCTCATATCTCCCCCCTTCCTGGGCCTAACTTCACTCTCAATTTCTCTTCCTTCTCCCCACCTGCAGTGCAGGGAGACAGCGAATGAGAGCTGTGGTTAGTCTATCATATCTCTTCTGTTCCTTCCTCTTCAGGGGGAAGATCCTCACAGTCTGCCCCTGCTTCTGCTTGGGATGCCTCCCACAGGAGACAGTCCTCCATGAATTTCTCCAGTATGAGTCCTTCCCACAGGTGCAGTTGTGCAGGAATAGACTACTCCAGTGTGAGTCCCTGTAGGGTCGCAGCTCCTGCAGCAGCCCTGCTACAGCACAGGCTCTTCTCCCCACAGGTCCTGCCAGGTGCCTACTTCCCAAAGGGTCACAGCCTCCTTCAGACATCCACCTGCTCTGGTGTGGAGTTCTCCCTAGGCTGCTGGTGGGTCTCTGGTCTCCTGTAGACCTCCATAGGCTGCAGGGGCACAGCTGCCTCACCATGAGCTGCACCAGGGGCTGCAGGGGAATCTCTGCTCTTGTACCTGAAGCATCTCCTGCCCCTCCTTCTGTACTGACCTTGGTGTCTGCAAGGCTGTCCTTCTCACATATTTTCTCTCCTCTCTCTGTCTGCAGTTGTCATGGTGCAGTCATTTCTTTTCCCCTTTTAAATCTGTTATCCCCAAAGTGCTGCCAGCTTTGCTGATGGGCTCGGCCTTGGCCAGTGGTGGGTCCATCTTGAAGCCAGCTAGGTTTGGCTGTCTTGGGCATGGGGGAAATTTCTAGAAGCTTCTCACAGAAGCCACCCCTGTAGCTCCCCATTGGCCAAACTGTGGCATGCAAGCCAAGTGCATGTGGATAAGGCAGTGCAATCACAGTTTGGATCATTGGCACGGCTCATGTGCTCAGATTTGCTGCCTGAAAAGCCCTTTGATGGTTCAGGGCAGTAGTACTGACACACAGCACTACCTGTTTTCCACGACATAGTAAAACTCTGTAGTAAATAGAAAGTCATTCAGGATGCTAATTTGTAAACTGGTATAGTGCTGATTCTGTGCAGCCCCAAAAACAGCTCCTTTATTTAAGTGTGGTTGTGTGGGAAAAACAGAGGAACTTCTCAGTAGTGGCACGCTAAGGAACAAACAGTGCCTGCTGGTTTCCCAGTGGCTAATTGAAATACAACTGTCTTTTTGTAATTTTGTTCACTGTATTCCTCATGGCGTGTCATGCAGCAGCAGAAAACCACCATTGCTGGCGACACAGTGACGCCAGGATGTGGGGTCTGTGCATCCTTTTTCTGTTTCTCTGGGTGTTCCCCCTCACCCAGGGAAGGCACTCCTAAAATGCTACTGCATTGCTGAGGACAAGAGACTAGTGCTACATCTGTGCCAGGACTGCATGCTGTAGTGTGCTCCCAGTGTTGTAGAATTACATAGTTGGGAGGGAAGACATAGATGGAGGGAAGTAATCATAATAAAAGCAACACATGTGCCACTCTTCTACTCACAGTTTTATTTTCCCTGAACACTGAGTAATTTCCATGCCATCCTCTACCTGCTATTCCTTTTCTCCTCACTCCAGCGTCTCTGAAAGCAGCAGGTTTCTCCTTCTTCACGTACTACATTAGAAGCCTATTTTCTTGCCTTAGCTTATCTTGCCTGCCTCAGTACCTCACCTTTCTCTGTGCTTACTCTTTATGTCTCATGTAGGGTTTCAAATAGCTGTAGGAACCTTCCTATCAGTGTCTGAATTGAGCCAGCTTTGATTAAAATGGCTGCTTGGACACATATTTTGCATATAGACCCATCAGTTCAGGGGTTTGATTGGTTAGCTGAATCCTATCTGCATATTTTGATTTCATTTTGGTGATGATGATAAGTGAGTGTTCACTTTAATTGCTTTCAGATATGTGGGTAACTTTGGTACAAGACATTGCATAACATAGATTCAAAGACAGATCCTTCACACACCAGAGGGATGTATTTGGGTGCCAAGTAGGATGAGGAGGTATGTTTTTCAGGGGATTTTTGGGCCAGTGCTTCCATTTATAACTCCTGAGCTTCATCAGTATTTTTTCAGCAACTACTCACACTTTCTGTCTTATTCACACATTGTGTCAAGAGCAGCAAACAAAAGCCAATTCCAGGTAAGCTGAATCCAAAGTGAGGTGAGTTGAAACCCATTTCAGAATACATTGTATTGCTAATACGCTTTATACCTCCATAAATGAGGTAGAATCATATTTCAGTTTGTCTGTCAAACAGTAAGTTTTTGATATAGAGATCTGAGAACCTAAAAGTGCTAACAGTGTCCACAGTGTGGACGAACTCTTTAGCTACATGATGGCAATAATTTGCTGCATAGATCAGAAACTTATTGTGGCAGAATGGTAAGGCTGAACATCCATGGAGGTATTGAATAGCACAGACACAACCATGAGTTTTTTTCATTATACATGGTTATAAAAATGGCTAAACAACAGAACTGGGGAAGGTGGAGTGGGAAGGTAGTGAAAGCTTTCAGTGAAGCAGGGGGAGTTACCAGGTTTTTTTAGTATGGTGGACCTGCACTAATAGCTATTGCTTCAGACTCACAGAATCACTTATCACTACTTTATTTTTGTTTATTAATTTTATTGCTCTAGGAGTTGCATTGAGGGCAAGAACTGCTGCATACTAGGAGGTTTTCAAAGATATTTTTGTTGGTGTACTGAACACAACCATTTAAGTGCATGTCTGGTGTGTGTATTGATCTCATAGACTTCTCCTGTCAGATGGGTAATAAATGCTCAGCTGTGACAGTTTTGAAAGCCTAACAGCCAGATCACTTCTACAACAACCTCTGGTGTAATGATGGGGAAAGGCTTATGAAGCAAATAAGGACCATTCACTCTTTAAAAATAATTAAATAATTTATTTTACATGCAAAAAGGCTATTAGGAAAAAAACCCTTCCCCACTTGCCACTTCGCTGTTTTCACTGCAAGCACTGAAGTTCAGCAGTTGGCAGGTGGAATCTCTATCCCAAATTTATACTACCACATTTGTTAATTTTTGTTAATGGTGCATCTCTATCCTCTGTGCTTCCAGTTAGTTTTCCATTGCTACTGCTTTAATGGAAAGTATTATCTTGCAGTGAATGAATTAAAAGAGAAGAGGTTTCCTCTTCTATTTATCATCTGTTTACCGGGTTTTGATTAAAAGAATAAATGTGTTTCTCCAGCCACCTCAGCTAAAACAAAACCATCAATTTCTCAAAGCTCATAAAAGACTTGGAGAAATAAATCTGAGGCATTCACTCTCCTGACAAGCTGCCAGAGCCTGCAGAACTTGCTTTCACACTGGCATCTTTTCTGCCCTTGATGTCATGTGCAAAACACGAGGATTTGTGCCGTGCTAATCCCTCTAATGAGGCCTTCTCCCAGCCTCTACATAAACCCTGCTCAAAGCTGTGGCTGCTGGGCAGGCACCACAGAGTCAAATCACCCGTCTTCTGAGCTGCATTCAAGGCAATTAGAGGCTGGGATTAAACAAACACCCAACACCAGCATCTTCAGCAGCAAGAATTATTATCCTGGTTTGGTGGGGCAGGGAGCTGTGGTGAGGCCAGGTTGTCCCACAGTATACACCTCCCCGCTCTTCGCAGTCAGGGAGGCACAGCCTGCACCCAGCTGTCATGGGAGCCCTGAGGTGGCTTTTCTGGGCTGGACTGGGCTACCTGAGCTGCTGCTGTCCCCCACAGGCACAGGCACAATTTCCCCGTGTCTGCATGACGGTGGAAGCCCTTCGCCTGAAACGCTGCTGCCCGGCCTTGGGGACAGAGCCAGGCAATATCTGCGGGTCCCTGCAGGGCAGGGGACAGTGTGAGGGGGTGCAGGCAGACACTCAGCCCTGGAGTGGCCCCTACACTCTCCAAAATGTGGATGACCGGGAGCGGTGGCCCCTCAAGTTCTTCAACCACAGCTGTCGGTGCACAGGTGAGATGGGTGCTGGGGGGAGGGGATGGGGATGGGGGGTTCTGCTAACCTTGCTCCAAAGGCCAGAGACATTCCTGGTGGTATAAGGCATCTGGAAGGCTTCAAATATTACCATTATCCTAAAAGTTCTTCCATATTCATGATACTGTTAGTACTTTTTCAGGACAGCAGGGTCAAAGAAGTGTTTTCTCTCATGTGAGCTTTTGTGTTTTCCTCTTTGCCCATGGAGTTGTCCCCATAGCCAGTGATCCCCTTTCTTTACAGCGTTTTGGATCTTTCAGTGCTGCTTTCAAACATCTATTGCTTCTACTCATGGTGCACTGAACCTGGATCAGTGTGCATTGTTTGAAGATTTGTTCCCCATGGACTAGTATTTTGCAGCATGACATAGCCCTGTGCACTGAAAGTGTCCAGTGTCAGGCCAGGGCGTTTCCCAAAAAATTTAGTTTGTAAACTAAGTTGACATCTTACACTGATCCAAAATGTGTCTGTACAACCACCAAAGAGGCCATCCCATCCTTTTCCTCCTCATCTCCAGCCGCCACTTCTCACTGTGACTTTACATGGGCTCCTGAGTTTGCATGCTGGAGCTGAAATGGGTCTGGGAGGAGATGTGCTTGAAGGCTAACCTGGCTGAAGGGATAAGATTCTAAGGAGACCACTTCCCTAATGCTGGCAGGAGGCAGTGAACAGGAAGGTGAGCTCAGGGCAAAATAAGGTGACAGGACCCTTTCTCAGCAACAGCCCTGGCTGAAGGGGGGTTAAAATGAGCAGGAACTGCAGCCTCAGCCCACACTTCTGTGCAGGGCTGGCAGGAGGTGGCACCACTAGTAGGGCAAAAGGCACAACCCAGGCACTGAAGTCTTTTTCTAGGCAGATTTCAAACGAAACCTGGGATTTCTTATTGAAAACATCAAGGTGTTTGAATTTTCTAACACGAGAAGAATAAACTGCTTTGCTTCAGCCTGATTCTTAGAACGAGCTGAACTGTTTTGTCTAAAATGTATACCTTGGCTCACACTACTGAGAAAGCCCAGATCAATCTGTGAAAGCAGCACTGCAGAGAATTTCAGCCAAAGAGGTTAAATTTTTCAGTGCAGTTATCAACTGGTGACAGAGAGGTAGTGGCAGATGACTTAAATGGATACATGGTGTTACTGAAACTCCTCAAAAAAATAACAATAGACTTTATGAATTTTTATCTCTTCCTTTGAATGGATTTCAAATGCTTGTGCAAAAGCACTTTTCCAGGTAGTTTGCAAAAAACAGAAATTAGATGCATATTTGATGCATATTTTTTTCTGAAAGGTTCTTATATACCTCCAAAATTTAAGTCAGGTATCACATACAGACACAGATCCTGGGTCAGAAGAACACATGGGCATGCACCAATATTTACGCAGCTAAAGTAATTAGAGCATCAAAACCTGGGAGTAAATTGAAGAGCAGTGGAGATAGACATGCTCTACATAGGCAGATGTTAATTTGCTTGCCCAAGTAGAGCAAAGCGCTGGAATTTGATATTTGCAGGACTGAATCCCAAGTTACGTGGGCAGAATGTAGTGTCCTTTCCGACAGCTACACTTCTGAGCTGGCTGCTCCCCTTGTCTCTTTAAATCCCTTTCATTCCTCTTTCTCCTTGCAGTTTTTTTAAATCTAAATATACCAGTGATAAAACAGGAAGCGAAACATATCCTTAAGCATGATTTTCAGAAAGTTTTTCTGGGCCCTACTCTGCTTGATGCTGTATGCAAAACCGTTTCTGGGAGAATGCTAAGAAGTTCATAGCTGTGTGGGATTTGAATTAGATCTGTTGCTTTTACAATGCTGGTGATCACGGTTCCGTGTCTATTGGGGGGTTTTTGTGTTTTTTTCCACTTGGTTTAATACACTGTTTGGTTGTCTGCACACCATCTGAAAGTGGCATGTTGTGTGGTATTTGTTAGGCATCTAGATCTATGCTACCTGTGTAACACAATGGTAGGTAACATATGGTAACAGAAATTTAATATGCTCATTCAAAGGGACATGGAACAGCACACATCTCTGCTATTAAGGCGTCTTATTTTCCAAGTGAATGTTATGTGCAAACTGCCTGTTTGGAATGGTTCCTGGATTGTGCAAACTCCAACCCCACCAAGGCTCTTTCTAACACGTTAACAATATAAACAGTCGTGTTCCATCTTGGCACTGTTTAATTTATAGTTTAGAAATGGTGTGCATGATAAGCTATGGGAACTCCAACAACCATGTAGCTTATTATTTGGTTAGACAGTGCCAACTGAATGTGTCACATAGCTGATGGCTATATAGTAGGAAACTGGAGCAACTGTAAGGAACAGGGTCTAAGATTTTCCAAAGGTGGGATTCTGGAGTTTTCACAATAAATTTAGGTTTTTGCTAAAAGCTTAATATCTAAGGAGAAAAGAAACTGAAAATGTTTCCATTTGTTGAAGCCATTCACTGAGGAAAAATACCTTAAAATCATATCCATCCAGGTCTGGGTCCTGAATATTTGTGGACTGGCCACTCCACACCCCGCCACCCCCCCCCCCCCCCCAAACAACCTAACAAACCAAAAAGAAAAAAGAAAATCCCAAATGTAAATATTGTAAATATGAGTGAATGGCTATAAATGGGATCAGATTATTTTTTTTCCATTTCTAGGCTTTCGCAGATAATGTGCATTAGTTTTCTTTAACTGAGAACAAATAGAACAAGATTAGAAAAAAAGAAAGATCCAGCTTTGCTTCCCACTTTTTGTGCCAAGGGCCATGGTCAATAAGCAATTGCAGGTTTGTTGTCAGGATGCTGCACGTTTCACTCAATGTGTTGGTTGCAGCAAAAATATCATCTTTGTAAAAAATACGGGGTTATGGCATGAATGTAGTTGGAAGGTAGCAAAGAGTTTTTAGTTCTTGACTAATTTCAGTTTTGAATCCATTGAATGTGTTCTATAATTGGTTTGGGTGCCCCTTATAATATTTGATTTATATAAATTCTTAAACTGAAACTACCTGATGACAGATCCTTACAGTGTGCAGAACGTGTGAAGGGGAATGTGCTAATTTGTATTTCAAGAAGGTGTATGTACTGAATTAGACCAAGTGATGGATACACACTGAGTCCAGCCTTGAATATTGAGACTTGTAGCTGTTTACACAACAAAGCAGTATTTCAGTGAGATAGTTAAATTTAGTTTAGAAGAAAACTATTTTGGAAGAATGTGAACTAAATACTATTTTGAGTTCTAAACAATAATGTTGTACTGCAGTAATACAAATCTGGTATAGCATTTTAAAAACTCAGTACAGAACGCTATTGTGAAAAAACCCTGCAGTCACTCATGTGGTTGCTAGTACAGATTGTAACAGTGATTAAACAATGACGTAGTTTGAGTTCACTGAAGAATTGAACATAATTATCATTCTATTTTTCTGCTTCCACTTTCTAAGGTTTACATATAGGCATGTGCTGAACATTACTCTATTTTTTGAGAAAAAAATTAAATCCTTTTGAATTCCTGTGCAATATATTCAATCTGGGGACAGATGATTTAACATCTATTTTTTAGCAGCAATCAAACTGTCAATTAAGCTGTGTAGCTGATATGATGGCTACCTCATGAGATAAAAATTGAGCTTTTGAAGTGGTTATAAAACATGCTTCATTTACTTATTGTAGGGTAGTGTGTCTGTGGGATAATACTAAATTTTACCACACCTTGATGACCCTATTAAATCCAGTGTAGGTATAGATTTTCCGCATCCTACAGCCTGTGAGAGTGCCCAAATGAAGAGCTAGAAAAGAGAGAAGAGCTAACCATTTATCCCACATGGCAGCAGTCCTGATCCCAGCCTTGAGAAATTGCAGTTATGCAGGTGTTTCAAATCTATTGTAACTCCTCTTTTAATGCAATAGCTAAAGAAATCTGAAACGGAGCCCTCTCTCCCCATCCAATAAATGATGGGCATTAAACTGGTCTCTATAGAAGGAAGAGGCATGGCAGCTGCTCGGGTTTCATCTTGGTACTCTAAAACAGGGTAGAAGACAGTAAATGTTGAGTGAGTTCATTTTTACTGAAGAAAAGACACTAAGTTGATGGAGTTATTAACTTGGGTTAGGTTTGGTGACTGAAGACCAACCACATGTTACGACCAGTAAGAGGTATAAAATCCATGAGCTCAGGCAACCCCCAGGCTTGAGAAGCAGCCACAGTAGTCTGAGATGGCTGGTGTTGGCAAATGCCAGTGATGTGTATGAACACATACCAAGTGTCAAGTCATAAGTGTATTTTTCTTAGTGCCATGCCCATGGATTGACCTACTGGGAGAAGTAGCATGACCATAATGCCTACAGAAAAATCCAGATTTGCCCAACTTGACTGAGAAAGAGCACCTTTAAGTGCAGAAGAAGACAGCTCCCAAGGCATGTGATCCCATCTCCAGACAGAAGGGTTAGTGGAAAATATGCACATGATTTTTTTGACCAACAGCAGTACAATGGACATTCCTGGAAACAGTGGAACAAGCTGGAAGCATCCAACAGTGATATGATCTCCTTCCTGTACCAGAATGACCTCCCACACTAAATTCTCTGGAAACCACAAGAGATGATAATAATCTCTGTTGTCCCTGGCAGAGCCTCAGTCAAGTTGTACACTGAGTTCCTATGTATTAATCACTGAAGGTGAAAAAATGCTAAGGCATGGATCCTTGCATGTTCCTAGGGCTCCTGTGTGCAAAAGGACGCTTGAAAGGGTCTCACTGCGTTACAGAAAATATCTACTGTGCACTGTATCCTGCTATCATGAGACTATTTTTCCTGCTCTTGTAGAGCTGTACCATTGAAGTCCACCACCACTAGCATAGCAGGCAGGGAGGTTAACTTCTAAGAGACCAGCATTTCACGATGCTGTCATGTGAGAAGTGCACACAGCAGTAAATGAACTTTCTGGAAACAGTAATGCATTATTTCCAGATCAGTGGCCTGGTAGAGTGCTCTAGAAATAAATGCTGAAAGAGTGGTTTGGGTGGGTGATGAAAAAGGTGGGTCTGATTACTGCAGTAATTTCTCTTTGAATTATGGGAAATTCCACAGACCTTCATCATTTTCTTGCCATTTCAGCTGCTGCGTAACAGCAGTCCTGTGATGCACGAAGTCTGTTGAAAGAAAATAAGAAAATGACAAAAAGCAAGTTTTGATACCACGAAGTATTGTTGTTCTGTGTGTTTCTGACAATGGATCATTGCCAAGTAGACCTGGGGATGTGACAAAAATGTTCAACACAATCAGCAGAAACATTGCAGTGTGAAATGCCACTTTGCCTGGAAATTGTCTCCTGTTTGCAAGTCTCCACTGCAATCCTCCTCACTTAGTAAAAGCTCATGCCTCATTGAAAAGTGACTGGGGAAGTGATGGAAAGAGTGGAGCCCTTGGACTCCTTCACAGATAGGGTGGTTAAGGGAGAAAATCCTGCAGAGCATCAGTTGGATATAATTAGCATCTGCCCAAGGGAAACAGGTGGCAAGTTGTTGGTCCACCTGGCTCCAGATACATACAGTTGGAGAAAAGCTTTCTTCCCATGAGGATAACGCATCATTTCAGGCTTTTGCAAATTTATTCTCAGAGCCTGAGGAGGTGCATAGAGTATAGTTAAAAATACAGATATTGTAATCTGATAAAATTGTTTCAGGCATCAAGACCTGCAGATTCAAAGAGCCCTTCCCAAGAGAGGAATAGGCACCATCAGAACCTCAACAAGAGACCAAGAGTGTCTTGTTCTGGTACCAACCCAGACAGCACATACCTGGTCCTGAACTGGCTTTGGTTCTGTTAGTGCCGTATTTCAGTGTGATACTTATCCAGCACTGTGAGTAGAGGGGTCCCTTAAATGACTGGAGGAGTAACTGCCAGTCTCAAAAGGGGTTGTTGACAGATCTTTTCACAGTTAATTCCTGCTTTTTCCTCCTTCTCTTGAGGATTGAATTGTACCTGAGTGTGAGGGGTCAACAGATACTTTCCAGAAGTTCATGGTCCATGACTGAAACTTGAGCAGTATACATGGCCTAATTAGGCAATGTTGTAAGATATTCTTGATATTTGTCATCTGGTCAGTTTAGGCTGGAGTATGTGATGGACTCTAATAGCCAGGCTGAGTAATGAAGAATGAACAAGACACAGATACCGGAGTACACTGAACTGATAACAGTAATTGTGCTGTTCTGATGGGATCCTGAGGGTATTGTGATCAAATAGATTTTCCTTGTTGCTTACCCCCTCCATATCCATACAATCCACACAATCTTCTTTGTTTCATATAGCTATAACCTGCTTGCTTTTTCTGGTGTAAGTCTTCATCCCCTTTAGCCAGGGCAGACTCCTGGCATTAGGTGCCTTCCCTCATAGCTGGAACATGGCAGCTGAACCCAGCTGCTTCTACTTGCATCATGACAAAATGTAAGCCACATATCTGGAAATTGTGCTCATGGGATGCCATTGGGATGCGTATGATCCAAGACCTCATTGAAGTCTTCATCCTTGTGGTCCCTAAACTTAGCACTGATCCTCAGCTTCATGACAATATGTAATCTTAGAGATCTCAGGGGCTCTGAAGCAACTTTAACCAACCTACAGTGGGTCCAAACTCTGAAGTAAGAGTCCTCATATCTTCTTGGCAGGTGTCACAGAGGTCTGTCACAGAAGTTTACAGTTCAGCAGCCCTTACCCTAAAAACCTGATGTAAGCTTTAGAGCCTTGTTGGTAACAGCCCTTGAAACCTTGAGGGTCTCTGAATTTGGTAATAAGCCCTGTAGCCCCCGACAATCTGAAATCTTGCTTTAATGCTAGTTGTTGTTCTGGTCACAGGCTCAAGCCTACAGCCTAGTGACATCTGCCCTTCTGGGAATGTTTCATATGACA
This sequence comes from Chamaea fasciata, assembly GCF_029207755.1. Classification (NCBI taxonomy): domain Eukaryota; kingdom Metazoa; phylum Chordata; class Aves; order Passeriformes; family Sylviidae; genus Chamaea; species Chamaea fasciata. The sequence goes on along the minus strand of NW_027094087.1, from coordinate 74,921,392 downwards.
CTTCCTCATCCCCATGTTAGTCCTGGATCTAGCAGCACCAATATGTGTGGTGAACAGTGGTATTTTGTGGCATTTTGGAAAACAATTGGCATTGTTGTTGTGGAATGAGTGTGTGGGGAGTTGGAGGGGAGGTTGAAGATGGGTTGAGGAGTCAGTGCAGATTTTTGATAGCAGCATGGAGATCCAAGAGGAGCCCTGGTTGCCATTCTGTTCCCCGCTGCCCCTGGCAGCGTTGCCCCGTGTCCTACACTGCTGCAGCCTGCCAGCACGCAGACAGGGGGCAGGTGTGCACTGCAGGAAGGGCTGGTTGTTCCCTAGATCCCCCAGAAACAGGGGAGAAAGATGCAGCAGGGCCTTTCGGCTGCTGCCAGCTGTCTGCCACAACATGCAAGAGACCACACTTAAAGTGAGCTCTGCTTTCCTGGGCTCTTCCATCTCATCAGAGAGTCTGAGCTAATATCCTAGAGCGGACCTGATTACTTGCCTTAGGAGTGATGCCAGCAGGGAACGACAGCACTGCAGTTTTTCTCAGGCTGGTATTGTAGCACTATTTAATAATGCTTAAAGCGTGACCAGCAGCAACCCTGGTGCTTGTCCTGGTTTGTATTGGGCCCCAGATACACTGTTAAGAGGCACTAGTTTCGCCTAAGTTTTGTCCTTAAGAGAGCTGTTTTGTTTAGGGATTTTTTTCTGTGCTTAAGGATCCATGTGAACTGACCCTGTTTTGGGTTTGATCCTGGAAGTAGAGGAGTACTTGAGAACCAATCGAACTAAGCACTTCATCACCGGCTTAACCTCAATTGCTCAGCTCTCTGTTCAGTGAGAGTCCACACGTGCCTGAGGGCTTTGCAGAGCTCTGAGCACCTCAGGGCGTCAAGCCCATTACCCAGCACTTCCCCAACTGGCTGAGTGTGGTTCTTGGCCCTGCTGTGGCTCTGGGAATCGAGCCAGCCATCCTTCTGGTAAGTCAATTGGCAAATCTGCCAGTCTGCTCAGCTGCTGTCCTTTCCAGGAACTGGCATCTCTGGGGAAGAAGAGCACTAATTCTTCATTCTTCTGCATTTCACTGTTAGTTTTCCCTGCTTCGTAATGCCATGACTGATTGTTCCCTCTTGATCCAGGAAACTTTGGTGGCTACAACTGTGGTGAATGCAAGCTTGGCTGGACCGGCCCTGAATGCAACAGGAGGAAGCCAGCAGTTGTCAGGAAGGACATCCACTCCCTGACACCGGAGGAGAGAGAGCAGTTCTTTGATGCTCTAGACCGTGCCAAGACAACCATTCACCCGGACTACGTCATTGCAACTCAGCACTGGAGAAGTCTGCTTGGTCCAAGTGGAGATGAACCACAGATTGCCAACTGTAGTATTTACAACTACTTTGTCTGGCTTCATTACTACTCAGTCAGAGACACGCTCTTGGGTTAGTGCTTTCCTTTTCCAATGGGTTCTGCAGGTAAAGAAAAGGGTGAAAGTACTACTGCTGAGCAATAGTTCCAGTAGCAGGCACAAAGCTGTGGAGTAAAACAGTTGGTGGTGAGAAGCTGATGGACATCAGCTCTCAAAGGAGATGTCCTTTGGACCTGCTATGCTCTGGTCCCCACACCCCATGGCAGCTGGAGCACACCAGTTGCACTCCTGGTGCATCTTCAGTTTGACAGGGAACAATGCACAGCCTTCACTTGAGTGAACTGAAGTGTGGTTATGCAGTGACTGACTTCAAAAAGATGTTCCCAGTCCACAGGACAAGGTAGATGCAGTGGTGGTGGGAAAGGGGCTCTTCAGTGGTGAAGCCACAGGCCACGCAGAGATATTTGGGACCAGACTGCTACTGCTTTCTGTGGCTTTCAGCAAGTCACCAAGGATGGGATTTGCCTGACTAACCACAGTCGCCTTTTAAAACCAACCTAGCTTAGAGGTTTGGGTATCTAACCTCATGCTTTGTCCCAAATTCAGATTCTTGGCCTCATTGCTTTTCTAGACAGAGGTACGTATACCAGCCCTATTTCACAGAGCCTACTTCTTGTAGAAGGTGCACCAACCAGTGTGGCTTTTCTACCTGGTGGTCCCATGTGCAAGCTGAACAGCCCATATCTATCTCCCTGATGGAGGCCAACTGCTGCTCTGCAGTGGGTATCATTCAATTTGCCCATCTGACACAGTTCCATTTTGCAGGGTGGAAGGAAGCAGCCTCTGGCCTAGCGAGAGCAAAGGCTCTTCAGAGGGCAGGACGGTCATGTGGAAAGGGAAAGGGGAAACTTCTAGTGCTGCTGCAATGGTAAATAAATGCATATGTGGGTTGAAGGTTTCCACAGTGATAAATAAATACATGTGTGGTTTGAAGCATCTCACCTTTCACCCAGCAAAAGCACAATACAAGAAATAACAAGCATAATTTGAAGAAAGTTGGCAAAAGATTCTGGATTACTATTGGCATGGAAAATGCTGAGGTTCTCTTGATAGATACATGGTCTAAGTCTTGCAGAGGAGCAAGAGAATGAGATAATGCACATATTAGCAAGGAGATAGGGTTTTAGAAAGTAACATGACTTTTAAAATCAAAATCCACTGAAGTGAGAAGAAATCTTCACGATATCCAACTTTTTAGTGAAGTTTTGATAAGCATTGAAGCAAATATCCACAGAGGAGTTTGTTTGGCTTGTCCCAAGTAAGTGATGTAACTTCTGATGTGTGCCCTCTTTTCAAAGATGCAGAGCTGAAGGTTCTTGTTTAAGTCCACTCCAGGCAATAAAAGGAGGTGCTGTCTTTCTCTCCAGACTCATTTGATGCCTAAATGCTTGTTTTATCTTCCCTTTGCAGGTCCTGGCCGCCCCTTCAAAGGTATTGATTTCTCCCACCAAGGACCTGCCTTCGTTACTTGGCACAGGTACCACTTGCTGTGGCTGGAGAGGGAACTGCAGGTTAGTTGCACAGCCTTTCCTTTTCCTTGCACAGCTTCTCCCTTTTGCTCTGTCACTTTGTTGAGCCAGCCAAGGGTAAGCTACCTTCGAGGATATTTTCTCACCCAAACTCCCAGGAATATCTCCTCATAGACCATTTTTTTGTTTTGTTTTAAGTGAATCTGTTGCTTTCTGAGTGCTGAGGACTGAATGGTTTCTCACCATGAACAGTGATGTGAAGGTTATCATGGAGATTTTTTCTCTTCATCTCTACAACAGGGTATAGAAGATGTGAAGTAACAGCATTTATTAATAAAATTGAAGCAATACCTTAAAGTAAAATTTGGTAATAGATACTGTTGGCTGATGTTGAAGGTACTGTTCCTATGAAACCAGCTCTAAATATTACTCCCTTTAAATGTGATGTATTATACATTTAATACATACATATATTTAGCAATATGCCTTTTAAATAAGTATATGTTCACATGACCAAGAGTCACTTGCAGAAGCAATTTCCATTTGCATGACTTCTTTATTGGCAATGTTGCTGTATTTCAGCCTTACAAATCTCTAATGAAAATAGTTGCTTATCAAAATATCTGCAGGATCTTGCTTGTGTGAAATTGCATCTGGCAAGCAAGCACAATCAAATGCACTGTACTCCCCTATTAACACTAGTCCTGATTCCTCCCCAGGGCCAGTTTTCTGGAACAAAAGCCAACCACATGCACATTTTTACCCATTACCCACTTACATCACTCAAAGCCTCTTACTTGCTTAAGGCTCAATTCATCTCTGCTCCTGCTCTCCTGCCTGGCCTCTGAGTTGGCAGAAAGCCTAACATGGCCAAAAGAAGTGCAGTCCCACAGCAGGGAAACTAGTGACAATGTCTTTGCTTAGACTGATTTAATGCTACAATCTTTTGGAAGGAGTTGGAACAGCGCTGTGAAATGCAGGTAGTTGAAATGCAGAATGAAAACTGAATATTCAGTGAAATATACACGGTCAAACAGCTGGAAGGAGCCCCTTTCTTTCTCTTTCCTTTGGAGCTGATTCCTAGCTAATGCATTTCTGTCCATTGCAGCGCCTGATGGGCAACGAGTCCTTTGCGCTGCCGTACTGGAACTTTGCCAAGGGCAGGAATGAGTGTGACATCTGCACGGACCAGCTCTTCGGAGCATCACGGCCCGATGACCCGTCCCTGATCAACCTGAGCTCCAGGTTCTCCCGCTGGCAAGTAGTTTGTAACAGGTAGGAGAGTATCCAGGGCAGCCCCACACATGGACAGAACCTTGCTGTCATTCAGCATGGACAGCATGGGCTGCTCTCTCAGTGTGAGTGAGTGGCAGGAAAGGAGCCAAGACATCTTCTTTAAAGCCGGAAATTGCCATCAGTTTATGTGTGGATGGTTCTCTGTAAACTTTCTCGTATTGTGGAACTGTGTTTTTTAAAGATGATTCTTCTAGTACGGGATTTTAGTTGGTTTAGCTAATTTATGGCTGCCAAAAGTCTGGGGAGTTTCCCTATTGGCAAGTATCTTTCTGAAAAAGAAATGCCTGTGTGTTGGTTGTCTATAACATACACTCAACTGATCTCAGCAGTAGAAAAAGAAAATTGGTTTGGCATACAGGAAGCTAGAGATAGGCTGGAAAGTCTGCTACCTTGTTTTGGATGAGACTTTAACCCTGATATATTTAACGCAGTTTGGGGGTTGACTTTGAAATATCTGAGATTTCACATGAAAAACAGCACAGAGCCAGCCAGGAGCTTGCTGCCAGCTCCCTGTGGGAATGTGCTGACTTGTGTGAGAGCAGGGCTTTGACAGGGGATTCAGATGTGGGATCAGGGTGCTGTGACATAAAATGCTGTTGGTTACAATACCCATAGATCATTCTTCTCTCAGCTCAGGGTCAGTGTGCAGTTAGACAGAGGTACTGAAAGCTCAGGGTTTTTCAAAAGAGTCTCCTTTTCTGGATACCTAAAGAGATATTTGAAATTCCAGCTTTAGGCACCTGTTGGCTTGAAGTCTTGCCCCTACTTTTTCCTCAAAGATAAAAAGGACTTTGGTTTTCTTCTTGAAAATGGAAGTGACTAAACTTTTGCCTCACCAAGGTTAAACTGAGAAGAACTTTTGTTTGCTTCAAAAGTTTCTGAAAATGCTGTTTCATTTCACACTGAATAGAACAGATTTTTTTTCGTTTCACAAGTGTTACACTGTTTTTCTCCTTCTCCTTCTCTCTTTCTCTCCCTGATATAAAGGATTTGCTCCCCATTAGTCACTGGGTAACCCCTGCAACAGCATGTTGATCTTGAAGGCCCTGAAAAAAGAGGATGCAATGCATTGCTCTTGCTTTTCTTCTAAAGGGGATGAAGGGTGGCAAGTGAAAACCTGTTTTCTGTCATTTCTTGCATTTTCTTCTCAGCTCACATTTCCCTTAATTTTTTCCCTTTTTGTTAAGAGTTTAAAAAATAGTCCTTACTCAGGAGTGAAAGTTTGTCAATTCAAAATTGAAAACTCTGTTTTACATTGCCTGACAAAAACTTCCTCCAAAGCTTTTGAGAGGGGAGAAGGCACAATGGGAGTTGTGCTTGCCTTTTCTAAAGCATCCTCTCTCTGTGGACAGTGAACCTGGTAACTCTTGGTCTAAATGACTGATGGTCCACAGAGGATGCAGGGCCACAGAAAGCCACATCACGGTGACAGTGCTGCAATAAATTCATCTCCCAGGCTGTGGGAGATGAACTGAGGTGTCCCAGGAGGTGTCCATCCCAAACTTCTGCTCTTTCACATGTATAACCAAGGCCTCTATACTGCATGAGAAAAAACCGACTAACGAGTGCTCACCTTCTTCTGACTTGTGCTTTTCTGTGTTCCATGTGTAGTTTGGATGACTACAACCGCCTGGTCACCCTGTGCAATGGGACTGCTGAAGGGCCGCTGCGGCGGGGGCCGCCCCGGGGCTCCAGCGAGCAGCTGCCCACTGTGGAAGATGTCAGGAAGTGCCTTTCCCTGCAGGAGTTTGACAGACCCCCCTTTTTCCGCAATTCCAGTTTCAGTTTCAGGTTTGTCCTTTGGCTCTACTAGAGCTGGCTGGGTCACTGGTTTTCTTTGTGAGCACGTTTATCAGCAAAGTGTGGTTACTTGATGGTGCTTTAACCCATCTGCAGGAATGCGCTGGAGGGCTTTGATAAACCAGATGGAGTCCTTGACTCGCCGATGATGAGCCTTCATAATTTGGTTCACTCTTTCCTGAATGGGACCAGTGCTCTCCCTCATGCAGCTGCCAATGATCCCATCTTTGTGGTATGTCTTTTACCCTCAGTGTGATTGACAATGGATGAGGCTCAAAAGCACCTATCTCACAAGAGAGTTGCAGAAAAATGTGAACAAAATAAATTCCCTAAAAAATAATTATTTAGAAGAGGAGGAATCATTTATCTTTTCTTGAACACTGCCACACCTGCATAAATGTTGAATAAAAAAGAAAAAGATCTCAGGGTAATTTGTAAAATATAAAATAGGATTCTAGGGAGAAGAGCTGCGATTCCAAGTCATGCTGCCTTGAATCATTTCATTAGGTGGTATCTAAATCTAATGGCTTATATCACACAATTTTACAGCAACAAGGTAAGGTGAAAGTGGGGATAATTATTTTAAGGCAGTAGATTGGGTGGTTTGTTTCTTTGTTTCAGAATTTACAAGCTAAAAGGAAGTCCATCTAATGTCAGGGTGTCTTGGGAAATAGAAAAAATGTGATTTCACTGGTGCATCGGAATAGTGCTGCACTGCCATGAGCAGCAGTGTTTGTGCATTATTATGCACTGTGTATTTGCACTGCATTGTGCAAATAAAAAGCCAGTAGCTGACTCTGCTTATACATCTTTCTCCCCTAGTAAATTAATGCAAATTTATTCTCCTTTTTGTTAGATTAAACCACAGTGTTTATATTACAAATATAAATTCTTTATATATATTATATATATTATGTAGATACATTTTTTTCTTAGGTTTACTTTAAGTTTTCAACCTTTTTTTTTTGAGAAATTAGTCCATATACCTATGTAGTGGTCCTTCAGAGTGTTTCCTGAATAATTCTTTAATTCCTGCACTAGTTTTTTTCTTACACAGTGAAATTCATTTCATTATGCTGTAATTTTGTACAAAAGATTATTTTCTATAGGATATTTTCCAAGTTTTTTTCCAGGGCTGTTATTAAAAAACATGAGTAAGTCAGAAGTTAATTTCAGACATTTGTAATAGCTGTCTGAAACAACTTTCCTGCATTAGTTAATTTTAGATCTATAAACTCACCTGATCAAAGTCATGGGCATCTGGAGCTGTGGAGCTGGTGACACATGGTCTAAAATGAGCATGATGGAATCAAATTTCCATACTTGAGAAAGATTAAAATAATTTTGAAAGGCACATGCATCTGAATGAGCTCAGTGACTCCTTACCTGTGATGATTCAACTGCCCATTTGATGTCAGCTAATGTTAAAGTGTCTGGAGAAAGATCTTACTGTGAACAAGCAGCAACAAGGGTGTATAAAGCAAAATGTCCCACATGGAAGATCAGCTTAGTCTTCTCATGAGCTTTTCTGATTTCCCATTCTGTAAATCCCATCCAAATTAGATTACCCTCTTCTCTCTCTTTCAGAAGCTCCAGCCTCCTCGCATGTTTGTTGAGTGTTTTAAAGGGTGTTGATTTCTGAAAGAGCTTAAATTATGTGCATGCCCATGCCTGGATTTGCAGGTTCTTCACTCCTTCACTGATGCCATCTTTGATGAATGGATGAAGCGTTTCAAGCCCCCTGACAACGCTTGGCCTGAGGAGCTGGCGCCCATTGGACACAACCGGCTGTACAACATGGTCCCTTTCTTCCCCCCGGTGACCAACGAGGAGCTCTTCCAAACTGCAGAGCAGCTTGGCTACACCTATGCCATCGACCTGCCAGGTGTGTCCCAGGATGCTGTTCCTGACCAAGTGATGCCACAGGCATATATAAAATAAGGAACCTCTTACAAAACACACAGATCTATTCACCTGCTCAATTCCCAACATTAATATTTGGGTACTTGGAGAGATGTACCTGGGTGTTTTTTGTTTTAAACTCCCAATTGTAAAGATTTTCCATGTCCATAACTGGGATGTGCCTTAGTGTTTGTCTATTCATTTGAAATTACCTTTGACACAAATCAGACAATGACAAAATAGCAAGACAGGAAGTTTTTATGCACAAAATCCAAATTTTGCAACAAGATATTAAAATATTTGTAAAAGGCAGAAGAGTGAGAGCTGCATGAGAACCATGCTTCAGCTGCTTTTCCAAAAATTAAATCTGAGTACTTTCTTTCTCCATTTCTGTATTACTTTGAGAGGAATAAGGTGCTTATCTAACCTGTGTGGAAAGGAATTTCTTCTAATTGCTTACCATATATCTCTGGTTTTAATCTGTGGATACTGTTGAAAGATCTATACACTGCAAAATATTGAAACCCTTGTCCTCAGGTTGCATTCATGCAGGGGAACCCTGATTGGTGGAGGTATGCTTAGCTGCTTCTGCACTGCTTTTCTCAGGGACATCCCCAGAATTTTCCCTGAAAATTTAGACTTCCCCTCTTATGGAGTTGAAGTTTTCCTCCCTTTGGATTACTGTCCTCCTCTCCTGCTTTGCAAATGTGGGTGCCCCTTTGGCACGAGGCACCCAGAGAGGAACATGGGTAGCTTGTGATTCTGTTGCTTCTGACTCACACCTAAATAAATTGTTAGCTCTCTGTGAACTGTATCTGTCCCTGCCTGTATGGTCTGTGTTCAGAAAATACAACTTTTACATCCAAACCTTTCTCTTTCAGCTAAATGAATAACTTGCTAATTGTACCTGAGGTAATCACATTATTCTATTTCTATTGTTAGAAATAGAAATAAATCACATAGAAATAAACATATATTAATACACTGCTGGTTATTACTTGAAAGGTGGTAAAACAGTAAACATTTCATTTTGGGACTTTACCAATTTTTGGAATGATTGCACTCAACCTTTTTGAGGACTGCAGGTTGGGGGACGAGACATTTAGTTGCTTTTATAGTCAGTGTGACATCTCCCTTAGCCATTTGTCTCCTCTAACCCATATGTCTAGATAACTTTTAAATATGTGCAGTTCTCTTGAGAGTTATTTTTTGGTGATTGTTTAGTCAAACATGGTTATTGTCATCTCAGTATATGTAGCATTCTTCAGAAAAAGAGAGCAGGCGTTTTTTGCTTCTGAAAGCACCGATGAAAACCCAAAAAATCAGTAAAATGGAGCAATGTTATTATAGAAATAAGCAATACTATCTTTGAAGACAGTGGTTCTTCAGATGTGGTTCAAAATCAGCAGATGTGATCTGGAGCTGGTCAGCAGAACCACACAAAGTAGTGTTTTCAGTTGAAAGTTTGACAATAGGCTGCTTTGTGGTCTTTAGGAAAATTTGAGGGTTTGAGGGTTTTCTGTTGACCAAAATAACTTGGAAGCAGCTGTCTTGAAATGTCTGTGTAGAAAGAATTTGTTAGATAATTTATAATTTGGGCCCAATTAGATGAATGAATGGTCTTTTTGTCTTGTCAGTGTTAATCTTTCCCATTCCCAACACTTTAATTTGTATGAATTGTTGAAGTTCAAATTCAGCTGTAGACTTCTCTGGCAGGAATTGTCTCCAGCTCCGTTATGAGTCTCAGTTCCTTGGTGTGTTATGAATTTTGCCTGTGGCCAGTAGGTCACTAAGTTGCACAAGTAATCGTAATTATCAGCATGTAGGAAATCTTATGTCTTCTGTGTAATTTGCAAAATTGAATTATGGGCTGCCCTCACTCGAGTCATTTCACATTTCCAGGTTCCCTTGAAGAAACCCAAGCGTGGGCTGTCATGGTTGGATCCACAATTGGAGGAGCACTTATAGCTCTGGCTGTGCTTGTTCTGCTGCTTGTACTTTTCCAGCACCGAAGGCACAGAAGAGGTTTTGAACCACTGATGAATGTGAGCTTCAGCCCCAAAAAGTACATGGGAGAGACCTAGTGACCTCACTTTCTTTCTTTTCCTGCTCTTGTAGGAAGTGACCTCGATTGCCTTACTGGTATCTTAGCTGAGACTTTATCACACACTCCTTTGGCATCTGACTAAATTGTTCTCATTCAGGTTTTTCCCGTTACCTTGTGAATTGTAATGTGTGAAGTCTCTGGGTACATATGAGAAAGGCCCAAGTCAGGCTAGATTTTTTCCATTACTAAATGTTATCTGGAGTGTGTGATATATGTAAATCATCCTCTATAGATTTAGATCAAGACAGCTGAGAATCCAAATAGGAGAAAACCAAGTTGAATAAACAAGATAATTTTTCACCTCAATGTGTTCTTGATTTAATTTAGCAGCATTAAGATGTGCTGGAAGTTATTAAGTCTACGTGTTTATTTGAATAATATATTATTTTACAGTTATCAATAAATATTCTGAATAACATAGGCTTATTATAAGGTTCAAAATGTTTCATGCAGTTTGACAAAATACTATAGGAATGCCCTGGTTACAGCTTATTTCAGAAACATGATCAATTCTGAATGTTATTTCCAATAAAGTTGATGATAGCAATAGGTAAACTCCCAAACTCCAACTGCTAAAATGTAAGATCAGGAGTTCCCTGACACCTAGATATACAGTTGTTTTTTACCTCTGTGTTAGGGACTTTGGACAGAAGTTGAAAGTGGGACTTACCTTTTTTGTCTCTGATTCTCTGATGTGCTGTTCTATGAATCTGGACTTAAACTTCCAAATTTCCAAAGTCTAGGATGCAGGACTCAAGGTAAAAAGACTAAGATAGCTTGCATTACTCAGGTGTGCAGATGGGGAATCAGGTTTGGATGTGGCAGTTGCTAGATCCCATTACAAACATTGCTTTATACATTCCCTATATATTTCTTCATTTAGATGGAGATTTGGAGCCCATATGTATGGTTCTCCTGCATTATCTTGGAACAGGTTTTTTTTTTTACATGGCAAATGACATCTTGAACAGATCCTGTCAGCTTTGGTGCTTGATATATTACATTAATGGAGTATTCAGACTTTGTATATTGTGGGGTCTTGAGTTTTATAAAACCTTTGCTTTTGTAGCCTTAAATAAAAAATTCAGTTAGTAACAGTTTGTGGCATTTCTTTTAGGCCTGCTCAATATGACCTATGTGGACTAGAAAGAAGATGGTTTCCACATATACTTGTAACTTGTAACGTGTGTAACTCACAAAACTTTCCGCTAAAGTGTGGACTTTTTGAGTCAAACAAAATTGTGATTTGCTCACCACACACTCAGATAGCCCTTGCTCCACTAGGTGGACAGCAGTCTGCTGCCATTTCTGCTGTTTTGTGGTGCCTTTGGGGATCCCAGTGCACTTGTTCCTGGATTATGCCCAAGATGTCAAAGGTTGAAGCACTTTTTGTACAGCAGCTCAGGCCGCCTTTTGGGAGTTTTGCCATTTAGGGACCAGTATTATCTGGTGCTGAAGACAACAGATGAGGTCTCCAGAGATCTAGCTTACACATGTGTCACATCAGCTGACCCTGATCTGTGTCACAAGGTAGCTAGGTCTGAGATCTCCATGTGCCTTTCTCAAGGAGTTTTCAGCTGTTTTCCAGCATTACAAGACTATGGGTCTTCATACAGGATCACAGAAGACTTCAGCTCCAGAACATCTAGTCCAGCTCCTCTGCAATGAGCAGGAACACCTTTAGATCTGGTTGCTCAGAGTCCTGCTTGTTCAACCTGATCTTGAATGTTTACAGGGATGGAGCACCGACCACCTCTCTGGGCAACCTGTGACAGTATTTCATCATCCTCATTGTAATAAATTTATTCCTTATGTCCAGTCTAAATCTACCCTCTTTTTGTTTGAAACTATCACCCCTTGTCCTATTACAACAGGCCCCATTAAAAATTTTGACCCCATCTTTCTTATAAGCCCTGTTTGAGTATTGAAAGTCTGCAAAAAGGTCTCCTGGAGCCTTCACCAGGCTGAACAACCTAGAACACACACCAGTTGATGCTAAACACTAATTTAGAGAGCTGCTGTTGAATGGAGATTGACACATTTTTGTCCTTCTTGGGATCTGGATACCAAAATTTAGAAGGCACTCTAAACTGCTGTTTCCTTGGGGTCTTAGGGTTTCCAACTAGCTTCATCAGATTGGAAGTGTGGATGCTGCTGTCCCAAGGGTTTGCTTTGCAAGCTGCTCTGGTTATGGGCATGTAACAGTGGCAGTGGGGTAGAGGAAGGAAAGAAAGAGGGAGAAATGTAAAAAATGTAGCACAGCAGCTTACTTGTTAGAACAGATTTTGCCTAGGAACCTGTGGATAAAGCAAAAGAGAGTTGTTCTCGTCTCACATGTAAACTGAGTGGAAAGGTATTTTCCTTTCCAGAAGAAAAGCAATGAGGGCATTAGATTGATGCTATGTACATAACAAGTACTAGGGTCAAAGACCCATGCATTCCTCTTGTCACTGGCTGGAGCTTAGTTTGGTAATTAGGGCTTTAAAACTGTGAATGGACTTAAGAGCTGCTTATAAAAATCTGCAGCTGTATTGAGAGCACAACCTGCCCTCTCGTGGCTTACTGGAATATTACTGATGACACCAGAAAGTTCATTTTCTCCCTCTTAAAACAGTACAGAGTTGTTCTAGCAACCAAGAAAAGTTGTGTCTTTGGTGAAGGGAAGAGGCACAAGTCAACTTTGTGTGAAATGCTTAAAAAGAAAGGAAACAGAGCACAGGCACTTTAAAGAACAGATGGAGGAAATCCTGCAACAAGTCTGATTGTAAAGTTTGGTTTTACGTGTTTTGAAATTCTGTTCCTGCCAAACAACACAAGATGCATTTTTTGTTGCTGTTTTATGCAGGTGTTAATAAATATCTACCATCTCTTGTTTCATAAGTTGTCCTGAGGCTGGTGGGGTGGGATGAAGAGGGATGCTCAAAGGCTCCCACAGATGCCTAAACTGAGCAAAAGAATGTTGAGAACATGGTACCCCAAATCTCCACATAGCCCAGTATACCCTGGGATTTTCATCCTACAAATCAGTGCAAAGCATAACCTCAGCTGGTGCCCGTGGACCACCTCTGCCCTTCACTTTTCCCCTTCACACTGATAATTAGGCAGCCACCTAGCCCAGCCCAGGGAGAAAAGATGAAGGATCAGCACATCTGTCTTCGTGTGCTTTTTGCTCAAGGCACTTTGCTAACAGATGGGAGGTGCACTGATGAATGACTTCAAGCTGAGATGGGTGTAATTATCACCATCCCTGCTCCCCTTTAAAATAATTCCTACTGAATTGCTGCTTTCTTCTGAGAAAATGGACACAGAAGCTACAAAAGAGGTGTTTGAGCTCCAGAGAGGAAGTATTCAAAAACATCCCTTCCTCAGCCGTTTTTGTTAGCTAGACCCATGCAGCTTTCAGCTTTGCATGTAGGGCTTTTGAGTGGATCATCTCTCTGAGGAGTGAAAGGCTCTCTGCTCACTAGTCAATTGCTCTCTCACCTGGCTGTACTGGATCTATGGGAAGCTAATGCCTCTTTCTGAGTCACTCAGTAGATTAGGTGCCTAAATTTTGACACTGCAGTAAGCTGATGAAGGGCACATCATCCCTGTCAGTCATGGCCTGTGCTTTTTTGAAAATGATTATCATGAAAATGTTCTTAACGAATTAGTGAGGACTTGTTTTCTGAATTAAATCTCATTGCTGTCTGTTTAGCTAAATGCTTGAAATGGAATTTGTTCCAATTTTGCCCTGATTTAGGAAAGAAGTGACACAAAGCTACCATATCTCATGACTGTTATTGTAAAATTTTAAGTTGCAATACCATTACTGACTTTCTTTTGGGGCAGACACATGCCTATGCTTGTGATGGCAGAAAAGAGAAAGAAAAGAAGCAGATTGAAAGACTGTCAGCCAAATTTAGTAAAGAAGGTATACACTTCTTTAGAACTAGGCATGTAGGCTGATAGCTACCAGGAAGGAAACTTTTTTCCTGAAATTCTGGCTGTGCCCTGTTGTGCAGTGCATGCAGCCAGTGATGTGCCCTGCACACAGATGCCTGCACTAAGTCAGGTTATGAACAAAGCTGTGCCTATGATCCCGCTCAGCTTCAGTGCTTCTGCAGTTGAGAGACAGCAGATACTCATTATCCAGAGCTTTTTACTGAAACTTGGATTTCCAAGACCTGGGTGGCCAGAAAAAATGGTACCTCTGCTGCCCATCTTTTCTACACACCAGCTCCTTCTTGTGAAGGGGCATTCATCTTCTCTCCCATAGGCTGGAAGACCATAGACAGCAAAAGTACCTCTACACTGGGCTTCAAAGTAAGACAATGTTTAAACCATTGCACTGTATAGATCCAAACCCATGCTCCAAGACTGGCAGGGTGTGGATGAAATATGAAAAGAAAGCTCCAGGTATTCACTTCACTGCACAATCTGCAGGTTATTTTGCCAGTCCTGATTTTCTTCTTGAATACCATCTCCACTTATGATGATGTTATCATTGCCATGTGTTCCCACTTGAGAGGCCTCATTTGTCCTTGGGCCAGGACAGACGAGTTTTGCAGGATAGTAACAAAGCTAGTGAATCTGACTGTGAGAGTGGGAAACCTCAACACACCAAGCTTTTCAGTAGAGACCAAATAAGCAGTCAGGTCTCTTCCACGTCACATAATGCATCCCTGTTTGTCTCTCCTCCCTTCACTGCCTTGTTCTCTTTGGCCTGTTGACAAACTGATGAACCCTGGAGCAACTTCAACAGGCAGGAGGGAAGGAAAGTATGGGTGGACTGCAGCCATTGCCCTTGGCAGCACCTCCAAGTGCCTGAATAAAGGAGGCAGTCACAGGGTCTCCAGCCCTTATCTCTGTCCTCAGGCTTTCTCACAGACTAGATTAAAAAGATCCTTTCCAGCACCATTGTTTTGCTTGTCATGGATCTCCTTCTGTGACTCCTGATTTTCTGTGGCTGTATAGCAGAGAGTTCAGATGTCTCTTCTGGAAATGGTGAGTTGTGTTATGTGGGTTTATGCCTGGGAGACAGATGCTTAAATGGTCAGCGGTTAGGCCGCAAAATCTCCCTTGCAGCTCCCTTCACTGGGTGATTTCATTGGTGCATCCAGGCTACTGTGTCCTGGTCTACTCTTACCAGATTTTTTAATATTTCTGACTTAGAAGAAGGTCTCCTGAGGTTTCTGTCATTTTTTTCCTCCCCACATGCCTTCTACTTGAAAATATCATTCAGTGGCTTCATATTTATGTGAAGGTATTATTGTTCAAGTACCTGTAAGAGTTTCACAGTTGCCTCCTCTGCTTGAGTTAACTGAAAAGCTGCTAAAAGCATGAAATGCTCAGAAGCTGTTCGTGTCAGCAATAACGCTGGTGATTGGCTTTGCTGGGGCAAGTTGCCACCAATTCCGGATAGAGCCTGAAGTGCTTATTAAACCGTTTTCACTGGCTTTCTTCTTTCATTTTTACCAGACACTTCCAAACTCCAGCCTAGTTTGTACAAGCAAATTTTTTTTCTCACTCTCTTTCATGCTGCCATCCCGTGGTCAGTAGCTGCTCCGGATGGAGAGACCTTGCCAGAGAGCCGCTCCTTCCCGCGGTGCTGCAGCGGGCTGTGCAGGGCCCGGGCTCTTGCGAGCAGCACCGGTGCGCTCAGCCCTGCTCAGCGCATCAAATCTCTCACAGTCCTCAGGAGCGGCGTCAACAGCCGCGTTCACGGCCAGCAGGTGCGCTCCTGCTCGGCACGCTGTGCTCTCGCTGCTGCCCTTGGCAGGGCTGTCCGACAGAGCTGGGAACAAACAGCTTCATGGAGAGCCGCTCCGAGGCTGTTGGGATGCGCGTCACATCCCAAGGCGGCCGTGCCTCCTCTCCGCGTCTGGAGACGGGAGCCTCGATGAGCTGCGGAGAGCCGGTTTCTGGTGCAGATGTACACCTGCTCCCTGTGCCAAACACCGCGGCTTTAGAATTCAGCTCAGAGCTTTGAAAAATACCACTTGTGAAGGCAAAGCACAATCCTTCCTGAGGAAAGAGAAAGCTGGAATTTTTTAACAGAAGGAAAAGCCCTTCTTGTTTTCCTCCAACATTTTCCACACATAATCTTAGGACAAGTTGATTCTGCAAAAGCAATGACAGCATTTGTTTTAATATAGAAGTTGCTGTTTCTAAACCAACACCCCAAATAAAAATATTTGTTTAGGAACAAGGCACATATAGAGAGAGATTACAGAGCTCAGTGCTAATTTACACTGTGCCTATCTGCTGGTAAGAAAGGAGTATACCCTGGTGGCTATGCTAGGACAGACAAACATAAAGATAAAAGGTATATTTCTACTTAAAATTGAAAAGGGAGGAAAAGAGTGGTACTTTTTGTTTCACTCTTGCCTGTATCTAAATTTTTTAGCTTGGTCTGGGGATTGCTAGTGTTTTTTTTGTGATGTATACTTAATTGTGTTATTCAGACAGATGAATTTGTGTCAGCTCATCACAACAGCCTGTCTCATGCTCATTTTTTGCTTTAGTTGCTGCCAGTCTCTCAATATTGCTATGGTTTTTGTCTGGAAAACACATCTCTAGTAGCACTTCACAAAATTGCTCTCTCTTCTTTTCTCTAATATTCCATGATTTACTTCATTTGGAAGCAAGGTAGGGGCAGGTTTTACAGAGCAAAGTGAACGGGAATGGGAATTTATTGAGCAACAAAATGACTACTTGGAATATTGCCTTTGCCTGAAAAGTGTCAGTAAATTCAATTTGCAGCCAGGGATTGTCAGACTTTTTTCCTTCCACATTTCATGGAATGTGCAGTGGAGCCGCTTGCCCTAGAATAGAATCCCTTAGTTTTCGGTTGTGCCTGTGGCATTGTTAAGGATCTTTGAAATTGTTTCAGGGAGGAATCCCTCAAATATTTCAGTATTTCAGGGAACAACAGTTGGGGAAAGTAAAAATATCCAGTCTGAATTTCTAGCATGTTTGCATTGCAGTGTAGGATTGTCCCAGTTCTGTTTTCTGCTGGGAGGTGCCCAGAGATTTCACTTCTGTTTGTTCCTCTAGAGACTTCTCCAGTCTCCCTCCTCTCTTCCACATTGTTGGCCTTGTCCTTTTGGCTCTTTCTGTCTTGCTTGTCAAATAGATCTATTTCACCCTCTCTAACTTAACTATTAAAATTCATTCCAGTGGGGGAAAGTAGAATGATGCTTAAACCTAGGCTGTATTTTAAAGAAGCCTCATAAATTGAGTAGCACAAATAGTCGTCCCATGTACTAACCATTTGTATTTTGTATTCTCTGCTGTTTTAAGTATAGTCAGGGTTACAGTGGAAAGATGGAAATTTTAAACATCTAATAAAGAGTGTGTGAAGAGTTTCTGTATTTATAATTTTATTGATTGTTTTGAATTAATCAATATCTCTATCAAAATAAACACATTATTGAAGAAAATCATTAACCAGAAAAAAGAGAAACGTCATCACAAAAATTAAAATTGGGAGCCAGACTAGGCATCTTAATCTGTTTCACTTTAAGGATATTTTTACTGATACTCAGCTCAAATCTTTCCTCTTAATTCCATTATTCTGTAGCCCTTGGACTTCTTTCATTTTACTCTTCTCTTTCTCCCATGCTCCTTATCTCATAAAATAATTTATTTGAAGTAATTATAAGTATCAAAGATGTCTCGTTGCGGTAGGCTGGTCTCTCCTCCAAGCCTCTCCTATCCCTCATGCTCCCTTACTACCCTGTCCCTGGAGCTTCTGGCTGCATGGGCTGCATGCAGTCCTGAGCTCCCTGCCATGGGCTGGGCTTGGACAGGTGGAGCTGATGGCAGAAATGAGCATCAACCATCACCTGAGCTGCTCAAAAATGGGCCATCCTCTTTTTTTAGGACAACATCATTCCTTGTGCAGATCCAAATCCCAGGGGAGGGATTTTGCATTTACATCATATTGCAAGTACTCAACATGTTCATGTTCTTTATATTAGCTGGGAATCTGTATCTGATGGCTCTCTGGTATGGCTGAGCTTAGCAATGCGTCAGAACACATTTTCTTAGGCCACAGTTTTCCCTGTATTAACATCAACAGTTGTTTGGATTTATTAATGTTTTCCATAGACACTATCCAAATATTCAGGTAAATGAATATGCATTTCACAAATGTAATATTAGGTTCAATAGCGAATTAAACCAAGAGACTGCTAATAAATTCAGCAAAGCCTCAGAATTTAGTATATCAATATAATTTCAGTGCTAAGGCTGGTGTTTAAGTATCGTCTCTAAATTGTTAAAGAATCTACCAGAACCTTTACTTGCCATTCAAATAAAAGCATCTGTTGTTTTCAAATGGTTAAATAGGTTGTATTTTCACTTTTTAAGATACTTTCTCACATTCCATTCTCCTTGAATTTTATTTGCATTCTGATGAGACAAAAGAATGAAAATAGACTTGCAATGTTTCATGCAGTCGTGAAACAAATATCAGAAGTTTGGCAGAGAAAATGGGTGTGCTAGTATTTCTAGACTAAAGGATGCAGTGGTGTTTGAACAGGCAGGTAAATTTTTGACACTTAACAGAATCAACTCCCTAGAAATTCACGTTTTCATTCTGTTCCAGCAGGATTTAAAGCAAGGCACTATTAATTAACAGAATCTTCTCATAGGTGCACAGGAAGGGAATAATAATTAAAAGAAGTTATTAGTTGTTAGATAGATTTTTCCATGATTCACAGAAGACTCCATGCACTTCTTCAGGTAATGTCTCTTCAAGGAAGTACCAGAATTTTAAATTGTTGAATTCACTAAACTCTTCTATGACTAGCGATTGTTTTTGCGTCGTCAGGAAACATGCACAGCAAGGGTTGTCCTGTGTTAATAAGATAAAGAATACTACAAAATTATTAGAAGCTGAAAATCATTCTTCAGCCTTCTTCAGAGGCTGAATACTGTAAAGTAATTTTTTTTTCTCCTTGAAAACTCAGTGTTTTGATCTAGGATGGGGAGCACAGCAGTCCACTCTAAAGAAAGGAGTAATTTCCCAACCTTACCCAAAAACAATTTCCTCATGGAATAATTTTAAAAATGAGGTGGTTTCTCTCAGTTCAGTGATAGACACGCCCAGAAGGTGTCAGGCTTCCTCTGTTTTGGAGAGCTGGTGTGGTTAGCCAGAGGCAGGCAACACAGTGTCTCTGGAGATGCTCAGCGTGCCATGCACTGGCTCCAGCTGCTGTCCCAGGAAGACATGGATTTCCTGCTGCTCTGCATATTTGCCAGCTATACACAGATATCTTGAACACAATGCAAACTATGACTCAATGAGCCTCACAGAAGTGTCCAGTGCTCTTCGATATATCCTAGAAAACCCAAGGCAGCGGGACTAGAAGATGTAAACACAGGCAGCTGAACCAAACCCTGACATACCCAGAATGGCAGCACTGACTTTATTTAGGCAACTAAACCCCTTCTCAGGGTGAGATTTAGGTCACCCAAATCTAGGTTTGTACCAGGTTAGACTGGGATTCAGCTGACCTGAATTTAGGAAATTGGTTCTCTTGCCTAAACTTAGACCTTTAGTTTCATTCAAAGTTTTTGAGGCCATCCCATTTGGACAACTAATTGCCAGCCTGGAAGGATGCAGGGCTCTGCAGGCCCTGTGTCATGTCTTCTGGCTCTGGGCAGATGCCTTGACTGACTTAAACTGTTTCAAGTGATGCCAGACAGCAATTTGTAGGCATCTGAACAAACGCCTAAACTTGAAACCTAACCAACAGAAGCATTTTAAAGAGGCTGGACTGACAGTTTGAAAACCTGGTGTGACATCTTAGAGTCCACTGAAGGAATTAGAATAAACCAAACTAAAAAGGAGAAAGAGACCCCTCTAATTTTCCAGATGCCACATTTCTTAAAGACCAAGACTGATGTACATTTTAAGACTCCTGGATCATGGGCAATCTTTTGCAAAAAAAAGCCCCCAAAACAAACAAACAAAAACCCCACAACAAAACAAACAAACAAACAAACAAACCCCACCAGCAGCAACAACAACAGCAACAAAAACCTCAAACAAAAAAACCAAAAAGAATCCCCAGAAAGGTGTTCAACAATTTCAATAAAATACTATTATTAAATTAGCTCCTAATATGGTTGACTTAGAACTAATAAATAAGTAAAATAACAATGAAGTATAATTTTTAGAAGAGTTTTATGTATAGACAGAAAAATCTCACCTTTTGCAAAAGAATAAATAAAGGACTCCTGCCTGAAATTTATACTTAGATGTCATGACTTTAGACACGTTCATGATGTTTTTCACTTCTCTGACAGATTTTAGGGGAATATGGCTGGCACATAAATATTGCTGAAAAAAGAATGTTGTAGAATGAAGTCCTCATAAGTTATTTTAAAGATTCATTTTACCTCATGATTCTCCAGTAGCTGACAATCATAGGATTAACACTGCTGGTCTGCAGAGAGCACTTTTTGTTCTGCAGACAAGAAACCACAAGACGTGAGGCAGGTACTTACTTCAGATATTTATTGTAGTCCATCAGAGAATATCAAATACCTGTTTTTAAACCACCAATATACATTGCCTTCCTAGTGTGAGTGAAGGGTGATGGGAATGAGAAGAATGGATGGACATGATTTAGATTTAACAAAACTTAGATAAAAATGATTTGGACAATTTTAAGTCAGAACAGTTATAGTTTTATTCTTTATATGGGAAAGCAATCTAACAAAACCAATACCATAAAAATAACTAGAATGAATAAGGCATGTCAAAGTCTTCACTGAGGTGTCAATTAGATATATACATACAGTACTGAATATTAAGCAACAGTGTTAAAAATAGTCCCACACTTTATATCTGTTGTAATTATGAACTAGTAAGTGTCACCAGTGTTGTTTGAGAGATAGACACTGAGGATATAAACACAGATTTAAACGGTTAGTATCAAACTTGTTAGATGCACTTTTCCTGGTACTGGAGCCAATGGCAAGCTCTCACTAGCTTCATGGGGAGGAGGACCAGAGAGGCTGGGGAACAAGTTTCTGATCCTCCATTGCATAGTCCTCACACAGCATAAATTACACTGTCCAGGTTGCTGGAACACTTCTAAACTTTGAATTTAGATGAGTTAAGTTGGGAAGACTTAATCCATACACTTAGTTACCTCACCAAAAATAACTACTTCTGATCACCTATCTCTCATACTTGTATTAATGGGCTGAGTGCAAACCACCTACTATGGCATTGTGCATGTATTTAAAGATTTCTCAGCTGAAGATGGTAATGAATCATTCACAGAGCTTGTGATGCCATGATGCCCGACCAAGAATACTCTTTACTGTCAACAGAGAGAAATCAGCGCAACATAGAGTATATGTAGCCACAGCCAGTGGGAAGGATGTGCTTCCCTGTTTCTGTCTGTTGATTGTATAGACAGTTGAAATCTCATGGCACTGGGAAGCAGAGTTTGACTTTTCTTTCTTGATGTCACATCTCACAGTAGTTGCTGCAACTGGATACCTATAGTAGATGGTCTGCAAGTGACTTTGTGTGTTGCATCAATAAGACTTCCCTGACAAGCAATCTACTATTTTTCAGCTGAGCTGTTGCTCTCTCTGCACAGAGTTAGTGAATTGTGGGTTCTATATTCTAATATCTTGCCAATTATGGCAAGATTCATATAAAAGTCAATATATCTTGTTTAACTCAGAAAATCTATTTATTTCTTATTATGAAGACAACTGGAAAAATTGTGTTTTCTGACATTTTAAACACAATGTTTTTGTGAAGATTTATTGATAAGGAGTTCTGTGATTTTGAAAATAATATAATTCAGATCTAACAATCAGAAGTGAACTCTCATGTAATGATCAGAATTTTATGTAATTGTGTCTTAACAAAAGAAAACTCCGGCTAGTAGTCAGCGACAATCAATTAGACTTTCCAAGAAGCCGTTGCAAATTTAAAATATGCACATGAATAAACAGTTGAATAACAGTGTGAGAGAAATAACTTGCCTTACACTGTTGACAATGGAAATACATATTCATTAATACATGTATACTATGAAGCAGGGAAACTAACAAGATACAATCTGTCTGAAAAGCATTATGTGGATAATGTTTGCAGGCAAAAGGCAGGGCAAATAAAATTAATCTTTAAGAATGCTAGTTATTGTTTCAGTCTGTTACTGAACATTACAATCCTATTCTAGCTCTCAGATATGTTGTAAGCACTAAAAAAAGGATTTTTCAGTAGGCAGCAAAAGAAGTATTGATTTGGAAAATAAAATATATGGCTTTTTAAAATGCCTTTGTCTACTAACATAATATTGCACCAGGCAAAATTGCCTTGGCTGAGCAGCAAGGTCTTCTAATGTCTATATTTCAGGAAGATGCAATACAAAAAAGTCAGTTTAATAGGAGGACATTCATTATCTGCTAGTAATTTAAAGGTATACGAAAGAAGCAGGTGCAGCTCTACATATATATGTACATATATATGCATGTTATGACTGTTAATAGAACCCTGCCAACAAAATATTCCTGCAGTCAAACCTTTCTTACTAATGAACAGAAACACAATGGTTTATGTTTTAACTGTTCTGTGATTTCCAAATATCATCTTTAACATGAAAAGCTATGAGGGAAACAAGCTGAAGAAACACAGAATTCATTATGAATCTTGAGGGAAGAAATGGTATTTACATTACTGATCATTGTTTTGTGAAAACCCCATTAGCTGTTGTGCACCGGACTTAGTGAAAACTCAGGGGGAAATGGAAAAGCAATGGGCTGAGCAGTACTGTCTGAGATTGCCTGGAAAATGTCAAGTACTTCCCTTCTTTTTATCCACAGGGAAATCTGAATGCATTTCTACTAATCAAAACTTCCTGGAGGAAAGTATGTGGAGAGGAAAGAAATGAAAAAAACCCCAACTGCTGCAGGGATAATCCATTGGGTATTGTGTCATGTCATTCTTGGGTGATGGACAGTGGCAGTATGATTATAAATCTGTAATTCAGTAAAGGGGGGGCCAGATGATGTCATTAGAAGTAAGAGCCACTTTCCATGCATTATGAATTCTGTTTTTAAAAAAACTACACCAACTAGGATGATGGTTTTGATCACGAGTATTTTACCCAACTCATTTTTAAAGAACATACTTCCATAAATGTAGAAAAGTCATCATTTAACAATTATTGTAGCCTGAAAGGAAGGAAGCAAGGGTCCCAAAAGGCTTGGTGAGCTTCTACAGGGGGTTTTTTTTTGTGTGAAAATAGAAACCAAGGAATAGTGAAATTCATATCAGTAAAGCCCCAAAATACCATCTACGTTGCTGTTTTTGTCTGGAAAGTTGTGGTTTTTATGTGTTCCTTACTAGTAGCAGCAGATGTTGCCAAATCAAGTTCTGCAGGCTCAGTCTTTTCCAGTTATTTCAGAAAATTTCAACAACACTTATAGAAACACAAGGTATAAACATATTTAAAGCACAAGTCCCTGCCTGGGACTCCTCTCATTAGGTCTGTGTCAAGTATTGTGGTAGATGGAGCCTTTCCAATACTCTCTTATAGAATATGTGCTTGGAATTTACTTTATTTATATATATATATATATGTGTGTGTGTGTGTGTATATGAATACATGAATGTGCTCACAGGGAAAGAGATGCATCCTCACATGCACTGTGCGCATATGCCATTCTCAGAAATGCAAAAAGAAAACAAAGTGGAAGAGCAGGAGGCCTAGAATATTGGACTGAAATGGGTGCTGAAATTCACAGGTAGGGCTTTTGGTTTCTGCCGCATTTCAAGTGCCAACCCCCAAGAAGTATTCTGGGGAATGAAAAAAAATTTCCTCAATATGGAGTCTCAAGAGATGGAAGGGGGTACAAATGAAGCTGTGCTTAATTATTTTTCAGCTTTTAACCAGTTATTTCTGTCATACCACTCAGCTATTTCTAAGAGGTGTGTTAGTAGTTTGTCAGCATTGACCTATGGGTATTAACCTTGCTTTCTCTACCAACCTCTTTTCATTGGTGCAGTAAAGACTGAGACTCACAAACAACTAAGTGCATTAACGATTAAACCCAAAGGGTATCTTTATCGCAGTTCCTCACTCTTTGAGGCACTGCATTAATTTGCTTTCTGTCCTTTGGCCATGTGCATCATAATCCTTGCTAACTGTCTGAGCTGGTTTTAACCCTGTGCACTGCTTTTGCCAGCCTTGCAAAGACATCTGGGGTTTCAGAAAAGACTTGTTTGAGCTCCATCCCTTGTGCATATGTGCATCAAAGGCAGTCACCTTTCCTGTTTGAAACTAGGATATTTGACAGCTTCCAATACCTTATAAGTAAGAATACAAACACCGCAGCATCAAGCAGCATTCAGAACAACAAATGCATGTTGGTTGTATGCCTGGTTACACCAGGGTTGGTTTGGCCTAGAAACAAAATCATTGTACTGTGACTTCTCCAGGTAGAACCCCTCTCCAGCCTCCTCCCTCCAGCCCTGGTGAGAAGAGGCATCATTGGGGCAACAAAAAAAAAAAAAGACAAACAGGAGAGACTCTGGGTGAGGTTAGGACCTCTTGTCTCACTGGTGGCATATACCTCCAGGCACTTAAGTGAGATTTCTACATAACAAACCTATATGACCAAAGTCATCCCAGGCAGCCTGTTCTGGGAAGGGAGGTAAGCCCCTTCCCAGGTATGGAGGTGCCCATCTCTGCTGACTGACTGTAGGGATCTACAAAGACAATGTGCTCCCTGAAGTGCTTGGTGGGATGATCCGAGGCCCTAAGTCACGGCTGATTTTCATCAGATGACATGAGAGGAAACAGGGTCAGTTGCAAAGGACTGAGAGGATGTAGGCACTGCCCATCAGGAAAGTCTTGGTGCTCTTGGCACTGTCACCACTTCTTGCTTCCAAGCTCTCAGTCTACAAGTGGACTGAAAGTGCATTCACAGCTAATAAAGCAGAGATTTCATTGTCCCTGTGTTATAGTCAGTAATCATAAGGCTGTATATGATTGCAGCGGAAAGAAAGGTCTAGTGTTGCATCCGAAGTATTTATTATAAAAGGCTCTATACAGAAATAAATTCAATTGCATTAGCCCTACAGAAAGTGATTTAAGGCATTTTGCACAAAAAATATCAGGTTGTGTGAAACCTATTTCACAAATGTATCAAAACAATTGTATATATTTTTATATTTCTGTCTATTTCTGTGGTACAATACTTCTCTGAAGATAAAAGCCATAAAGAATCTTTCCCTTAAAAGTTTAAACTTTGCCTAGATATACTGCTATATATATATACACACACACTGCCATATGCTGCTAAATTTTCTATCTTTGTAAGTAGTGCTTGGAGATGGGAGAACTTGGGATTTTTCTCTAACTTTCATTTTGATTGGAAACCCCCAAATCTGAAACTAACATTTAGTTTCAGGTATGAGCTATAAACTGGATTTGGGGTTTTTTTGTGCCTGATTAAGCTGAAATGTTAGAACCAGCTCAGTAAAAAAGCAGGTTTAAAGTTTAATAATGTTTTTTAAACCCAACCCCATTTCTGTCTAAAACTAATTTTATTCTAAACTTGATTTGCATTCAAATATCATCCCTATAAATTCACATTTAGCTGTGTTAAATACTAATCTAGAAATATAGCATAAAAACCAGAGCTAACAGTTTGCATGCTTTCAAGCAATGTTCATATTTCTGGAGTCATAAAAGTTTAACAAACATGTATAAATGTCAATTGATACCCAAATCAAGAAATCTGACCTACTTAAACAACACCCTTTCTTTGAATTTGATAAATATAACAAAATTGTTAGTGGAAATTAAATGATGTTGCTTATCAGCAAAAAAAAAAAGTAACCTGGGGGGGGTGTCTGTCTATAAATGTCCATCAATTGATTTAGTTTGACTTCCCTGAACATCTGAATGTGAATTCCTCATTGGTAGATTTGTGTTCAGATTAGGCAGAAGTTGAAAAGAAGCATCACAATATTTCAGAGATGCAAATGCTCCTTTCTTCCCCCTCAAGCACAAACACACATATTCACAAATTATTCACAAAAAATTCTTGGAGCCTCAAACTCAACTAATAGCATGAAGTTGAAATTTGAAGTCATCTGACTACTCTTTGAGCAAATTTTTGAGACTGATCATCACTCTGTAACACTTAAAAAAAGCCCCTAACTGCTTAAAAGCCTTCAGGGTGATCTAAAGACTGAAACAATTTATCTGTAGTTACCTTTCCTGCACACTATGTAATATATACATGTAGACGATGTGTGAAGTAAATGAAATGAAGCTTGCAACGTTAAAATAAAATAAAAAGAAATAAAAAATACCCAACACTAGACCTCAATATAATCAATTACAGAAGCAATATGAATTGTTTTCAGAAGTTGTTGCCCATTCAGTTAATCTTGCTATAGAAAATCCACAAGTTCTTTGGCTTTGGCCTTGCTGGCTTGTCAGAATACCGCACAATAACAAAGCAGAAATTTCAGGCTCTAGTTATAAGAAAGAAGTAGAATTTTGCCACAACTGAACGAATAACCCAAAACATAGTCTATAAACTCTAGTTATAGATGGAAAA
Organism: Chamaea fasciata; assembly: GCF_029207755.1. Classification (NCBI taxonomy): domain Eukaryota; kingdom Metazoa; phylum Chordata; class Aves; order Passeriformes; family Sylviidae; genus Chamaea; species Chamaea fasciata. The sequence goes on along the minus strand of NW_027094087.1, from coordinate 74,894,814 downwards.
AAAGAGTCAGCAGGATTTATGTCAGATAATCAAGAACATATACCCATACAAGCATGTTTAGAATACAGAATAAAAGCTAAATGTGGGGTTTGATAGAGCCTAATAGAAACCTCCCAAATAAGTGAAACAAATCTCCCTGTTGCTACTTCCTCTGTCTGAAAATAGAAGCTTTAGTTTCTAGCAAAGGCACAGAAATCTGGTAAAGGGAGATAGAAAATCCAGTGAGCTAAAAATTACAGAAAAGACAGTTCAGCCTGGAGAAGAAAATTGTCGTAGCCACACTGGTGACTCAAAGACAGATAGGACATGTGGCATACAGGAAGCATTAGTTAGAGTTATTTATCATCAGGAAACACAGATACGGCTTTTTTTTTTTTTTTTTTTTTTTTTTTTTTTTTTTTTTTTTTTTAAATGGACTACCTGAAATGATGAAATGCTTATTTTGAAAGATTTTCAAGGGCAGGATGATACTTTGAGGTGAAGAGTGAGGAGAGGACGGATGAGAAAGAGCACTGTCCAGGTATTTGTACTGTAACCAGGTATTTGGGGTATTTAGTAGAACACAGGAGGCCTCTAAGAAACTTAGAGAGTTAATGGAGTTTGGGCTTTTTCCAAAGTCTGCTCTGAGTGTCATTTTCAGGCTGGAGAAGAAAACTCACTAGAGACATAGTGAGATTGAATAATTTTTATGAGACATGTGAACAACTTTTGTGCCTAAATAACACTTTTTTAAAATGAAAAATTGACTATTGACATAGAGAAATCTGTTTTAGGTAGTAAGCTCTTCCTCAGACTCTGAAAGAGACAGAATTAGACAGTCTACGTGGAAAATGAGAAGAGAGAGAAAAACTTTGCAGCAGACTACCAAAGCGCTGCTGACTTGTGAACTAATATTTGTGCCTTTGCTATGTCCATGAGTAGATGGTTATAATCAGGCTACAGTGAAAATTCACAGGCAGTAGGTTGAAAAGAAGAGCTAGACAGATGTGAGGAGCTCCAGCTGTCCCTTACCTGATTTTATTGTTAATCCCCCACAGTCATATATATCTGCTGGGTCTCACTGTGGAAGTCACTCTGCCCTGACTCATTCCTCAGCTGTCTATCCATTTATCTTGGAAAAACCAACTTCACTGTCAGCAGGGACAGTTTGCTTACCCAGGAGGCTCCCTGCTTCAGGCAATGTGTGTGGGGGCTCAGGAAAGCCCCGGAGAGCTACGAAAGACCTTCAGGAGGTGAGAGAAGGAGAACTGTCTAAATGGCTAGCTTCCCACTTTGGAGAAGTCAAATTTCTTTTAACTTCCTCAATGCTTGGAACTTAAAGCCACATATTCTGTATTATTTTCATGGAAGAAAATCATACTGATTTATGTTTTAGTGAGAGTAGATTTGTCTTCCCTGGAAATTTGACTTTAAAACATCTTTAGAAATGCTGACAGATGGACCTCCGCTATATCTAAGATAAATAGTCGACATTCTGTACATCTTTTTGCTAATGATAAATGGCCACACTCTTTCCCTATTCCCTCTCAAGAAAAAGACAACTTCTCTTAGTAATGCAGGTGTTCAGAGTTTAATAAACAAACTACACACCAGATGCTGTCAACTGCTTTAAGTATTGAGCTGCACAGATTTCTTGGTGCCAGAATAAAGGAGGAAAAGGAAGAATTTTTTTTTATCAGCGTGAAACAAAAGCCTTTCATGTGTGTTATATTGTTAATTATCAATGCTACATAATTAAATATAAAGGTGAAATAAGAGCTGACTGAAATACCAACCCCATTTTCTTGAAATTACTTGATTTAACTGTGTAGAATTTAAGCTATGGACAAGAACATATGACATTCTTGAACTCCTGCACAGTCCAAAGACCTTGGCTGTGGGGAAACCAGGCAGAAAGACAGCAACTGCTTTGGAATAAAGGTTGAAAACTTGCAGGGGACAATGCTAACGTCACTTCTTTTATGGACAGTGTTGTTGTTTAATTAAGAGTCAGAAATAAACCATATATTAACAGCTTCCAGAAAAAAGGGACTTATTTTTAACTCCCTGGTTAAAGTCAAAATCTTTGTTAATGACAAAGCTCTCATTTGCTTTGTCACGGCACCAGAATTTCACACAGGTGCAATGCATTTATGACCTCATATGATGCACAATCAGAATCAGAAACTATATACTCAGCTTAGTAGGAAAAGTAAATAGATACTGTAAATGAAAACTTCATGTTACTTTGCCAAATTACCCTCAAGTGATTGGTTGGTTGTATTGGTCAGCAGATTTGAATAGGACAGACTGTTGCAAAACGTTCTGACTAAATTAATTTGAGACCATCACTCTTGTCCGATGTTAGAACTTCATTTTAAAAATGAAAGTTTTTCACTCTCCATATGTCTCCTATACTGTTTTACAGAGGAGCAAATTGTTACTATCATAACATTTATCCTTCACATACCTTGTAACCATGGTACTCTGGTCTTTATCATTATTTTATCCAAAAAGGGTCATAATTACACATATTAATATAAACCTCACAGTCCATCTGAGTAGTTGTAATGAAAACATTGCCATGCTCAGTGCATCACCTGCCCTATTTTTCTAGAAAGTAGGCATTGATAAGTCTATTATGTTTTGACAACATAATCTCAGTACTGACACTAAGACTTAGCCTTTGACTGCTGAATTTCCCTTTAAAATTATGGCTGTTTTCAATTTTATGTAGTATTCCACCACTGTTAACTCTATCCATTCTCCTCTAGCAGGTTTGAACATTTGTGGTTTAATATAGTAAACATCATTTTGTGGTCTCTGAAATGTGGATTTCTTCTTAATATCCATAATGAAATCTATAGAAACCTGCATAATAATTCTATAATTTTCTGTATTCAGTTTGAATGGGTTATCTTTGGAAGCAAATTAAAAACAAAAACCACAACTTGCATCAGTGCTGTAATTTATTTTTTATGTTGAAGTAATAAAAGTTTCAGTGAATAAGTATAGTTACATTTGATAATGATTCAGAATCAGTTAGTAAACTGAAGGCAACTGCTGCCTGCTGAGACACTGCACACAGAGTCCACCTCCCAAGAACAGCTCCAACTCACAGAATCACAGAATCACAGAATGGGTCAGGCTGGAAGGGACCACAGTGGGTCATCTGGTCCAACCTCCCTCCTCAAGCAGGGTCATCCCAGAGCACATGGCACAGGATTGTGTCCAGATGCTTCTTGAATATCTCTGGTGAGGGAGACTCCACAGCCTCTCTGAGCAATCTGTGCCAGTGCTCAGTCACATGCACAGTAAACCCATTTTGCATGGAAGCAGCTCAAACTGGTTCACACATCTGTGGGAATCATTCTACCTAAAAATTCCATAGAAGTGGAATAATTTGTGCATCTGAGACTCAGATTTTCTGAGCTTTCCACGGACAGAGGTCTATGATGCCTCTTAGGGAACTGGGATAAACCAACGCTTACCAGAACACTGAGGCACAGTTTCCTTTCCTCTTCCTCTTTTGCAGGAAATCTCTATCCTCTTTTTTCATTTTTTTTCTGATTATCTTTTTTGTTGAAATGTCTAAGTTTGGCCAGAGTTCAGGTAGTCTGCACTGCATTTACAGTACTATGTATTGTACTCAGTACTACAGTACTGAGTCATCAGTAGAAAAATCTGCAGTAAAATGAACATATAAAATTTGGGGATGATGCAAAAATGGTATTGAAATCAGTTATTATCGGAAAGAAAAAACCTCACAGGGGTCTACAGCAATGGTTATGCAATTATTTGCATCTAATTTTTAATTAGCCTCCACTTTAAAAGAACATTGCATGTGAAGAACTTCTAGATTGCACAGCATAGAGGGTTTACACAATCAAAGACTTTTCCTTAGGATTTAGCTCCTTTTTCTTGAACATGTAATTGTCTTCTTTATAATTTCTTAATTTATCTGCTGCTAAGAGAAGAGAAATATTTAAATTGTGGCACACCAAAAAATAACCTTAGAGGAAGAGCTATTAGATGCAAAGGATGTGCAAATAGAATAATGAGAAATTATGTAGATTCTCGCATTTGTGAACATGAATGCTTTTTCTTTTCTCTCCTTCATTCCCAATTTCATTTTCTCTGTAGATTTAATAGCTCTCTTAATCTCAGAAAAATGCTATGTATGAAGAGTGTATTCAACCTTTAGGGACTATTAAAGAAATGTATACACAGTGCTTCATGCAAAGGCATCTCCATCTCCTGACAAAATACCACCATGCATAGTAGGAAAATAAGAGGAGAAATAATCATGTGGAAGACATAAATTTCTGGCAGAGCTCCCTCAAGAATCACATTTTGGAAAAGATTAAGCAGGTGTGCTGTTTGAGGTGCAGTTTATAAGATCCAGTTCTAGACGAGCAGGGCAAGCTCCTCCAGTGACGAGCACCTTCAGTGAACCCCTAGTTCTTAGGGATCCCTCTTATTCCTTGTCCAAAAGTCCATGGAGGTCTGCAAATAGATGAGAGCACCCTGGACACACACCTTGGCTGCACCAGCTGAAAACAGTCATCAGATCACCTACATGTGGACAGAGGCTAACACAAAAACCTGATGAGTCTGCCAGCTCCTTCACTAGCAGTGTGGAGCAAGTACAACAGAGGACTTGCATCAGAGGGCTTGGACATTTTTGCCTGTCAATAAGCTTTCAGATCCAGTATAATCGGATGGAAATAGAATCAGTTACCACTGAATAAACACACAACTGGAGAAATCAAAATCAAACTTCTCCTGAAACAAAGTTGCTGAGGATGTAGAAAGGATGTGGATATGGGTAGAAAGAGATGGATCAGGGAAGATTTTTAAAGGGTTCTCCTAGTAGAAAGCTGCATGCGCAAGTACAGAAAAAAAATTAAAACAAAGACCTTCTGCTTGATACCTGCTGTACCAGTGCAAGAGAAAAAGCCTATGAGAATTGGGTTAAACTTCCCAGAGACAGTAAATGCTCAGTGAGAAGATCTGCTCCAGGGGGAACGTTTCAAGAAGCAGGAAGCATTGCTATGGCCCTGTAAGACCTGTGTGATCTGTACACTTAGAAAGTGACATACTAATCTGGGCCCAGATGAAGAGACCACCCGTCAGGGACAGGGTGGATGGGGCCCTGAGCAAATTTATCTAGTGAATGGCATCCCTGCCCATGGCAGAGGGGATGGAACTAGATGCTCTTTAAGGTCCCTTCCAACCCAGACCATTCCGTGATTCTATGATTCCATGATTCTATCTATCATCATATTTCAAAGTAAACAAATGGGGAAGAAAAGGAATTGAATACAAGTGGCTCAAAACCTATGCTTTTTGTTATTAGACATAATATATAAATAGATTGTAAATACTTTTTGGTAAAAGTGCTTAAGTATACTTTATTCTAACGTGCTGTGTGTTTTCTATTTTAATTTCATGCCTAAATCAATAGCTAATTATAATTTGACAAGAAAAAGCAATTGCAATGGATACGATCTACCCGCTCTGCTGTTAAATTGGAATGTGGTTGGCTGGCTTTATAGTGTTACCACAATTTGTGTATACCATTTCCAGAGTCAACGTAAGAATCAGGAAGTAAATTTCTGGCAAATCATTTCAACACCATACAGAATTTCCCCAATAATTCTTTGTTTGTGGTTGATAGAAGAAGGAAGATTTTGATGTCTGATTTTTTACACACATTTGTCCAGGATTTAAACAGCTTCCATCTTGGGTTTTATGACCAGATGCAAATTAGGGAAACTCTATCCCAGACCATAACCATTTAGACAATGATTATTGAAGCAATGTATCCTTGAAGAATCTGAAGTACAATTACCATCACAATTAACATCCATGTCCTCTAGGCCTATCATACAAACTCACATGCCCCCCCTTCCCCCTCCACCAAATACACACATATGAGACAGGTTTTCTCCACCAACCTGCAAACTTGTTAGGAAATGGACAACTGGATATGTAAAAAATTCTCTTCTTTGATTTTCATGCTCACCAGTCATTAAAGGTTACTTTTCAGAGCAGCAAAAAAAAGAAGAGTTGGTTGACTAAATATTTTTTTTTCTTATAAAGAAGTGTCAACCCTGAGCTTGTAATTAAGAAGTTAAAATCTGTGATTTATATATATTTATATATATAAAAATAGATGATCATACTAAGACTAAAAAAGTGAAAGAAATCTCCATGTCAGTACTATATATTTGTTTGATCTGAAATTTTGTAGAAGAATTCCTTGTGACACTGAAATTAACTGATATGAAAGATGTAGTTAGGTGTTTGATCCGGTTGCTGTTAGTCTATTAGAGAATTGCTGTCTTGGTAGGGTAATGGACATAGAACAAAAAGTTCTAATCGATGTCAGAACAGTAACAAAAAAAAAAAAGATTACATCACAAGAGATTATTTTCTGTCTGAACCCCTGAGGGGTCAAGAGCGTTGTTTAACATTACCATCATGGCTGGTGAGCTCACAGTGGTGAGCTAAGTGGAAAACTGTGACAATTCTATAACATGGATAAATCCTAAAAGAAACTAGGTGAAGTCGTGCTACTACTCATATTTTTACTGGGCATTAAGATTCAAATCCTAAGCAACTGTAACATGACATTCTGAAGTTAGTGGAACTACTACTATACTAAAAGATAAACTTATTTTTCAGCTTCTCTACCTTCATACCAATCTGATGTGGTTGGCAGATGGAGTGCAAGACTTTCATTTTTGAGACATAATTTTTTAGTGTTGGGGAAAAAAATTCAGCCTTCCTCCCTTTAACAGTGATCATTCTGATGACCTGAATCATCCTATAAAAGTTCCTAAAGGAAACCTGGCTGTCAGTGAAGAGTGGTTGCATTTTTTTATTCCTTTCTTGTCTTTTTTTTTTTTTGTTTTTGTTTTTGTTTTTGTTTTTGTTTTTGTTTTTGTTTTTGTTTTTGTTTTGTTTTGTTTTGTTGATATTCTGTTGAAATGCAGCAGCCTTGAGTCAGGCTTGATTCAGAAAGAAAACTTTCCTGGTTTCTTCCCCCCTCTTTTTTCTCACTGGGGAAAAACACATACTGTAAGATCCTTTTTCCCTTTTGCAGCATAAAAGGAAATGAAGCTCAGAAAGTCTCCTGTAATAAAGGATTGAGAAAGAATTCTCTCAAGAGTGGATATTGTCTTCAGAGATATCTGAAAAAAGCAGGAAGCAGTTCAGTCTGGCACCTGGTACTCTTTGGAAAAACTAAAATGGGAAGCAGGTTGCAATACTGCTGTCTTGTAGAAAACGGCAAGTGTTTGGGGCATGGTCCATTGTCCAAGAGTATAAGAAAAGAAGAAAGTTGGCTGTTTCTGTAGCTAAAACAGTTTCTCTGACGAGATCCGGGATTATCTCCACTGTCTCTGCAGTACGAGACTGAGGAAGATGACGAGCAATGTCTGCAGTGACCAGCCGGGCTGTGTGGCTGAAGCCTCCACCTCTCTCCGGTCCGAGTCGACAGGCGGTGCTTCAGTGGTGACGAAATCAAACTCAGTGGGACAGATGTCATCTGTGCAGCCACTCCCACTGCCTGAGCCACTGGTTTCATCACCTGGCACAAAGGAGTGAGGGAAACACTGTGAGTGCTATAGGTTACAGCTTTCTTCCCTTTTCTTCCTTCCACTTGGCACCCCAGTCGGGATGAACACGTTGGGAATGAGGAAGTGTTGGTGGTGCTAAATTTCATTCAGTAAAGCTTCCAAATGAAACCCACTGTGACTTAATTAGGTGATTAAATGCTCTTCTGAAAAAAGGATCAGACTGCTGGCATTATGGAAAGCCTTCAGTGTCTGGATGCATTAAACATGAAGATAAGGAAGAGAAGCTAAAGAAACAATTATATAACTGGAATTTCATGGAACAGAAAAAGACTTTTTATGTTGTCAGCAGCACAGAGCACAAAGACCACAGAAAGTCATTGCAACAGAGCCAATTTATAAATGTGTTCCAAAATTACAGTTATGTAATGACAGTTAATGGTTTCTTACTCGTATCCTGGAAGTTGACATCATTCCCGTTGTATGCGTTCTTCAGTTTGTTAGTCATGACACGTAATGCCATGATTTGTTGTCTAATGAAGGTGTCTGGCCTTGTGATGTCCACATCTACTTCTGGATTGTTGATCTGGTTGGTCAAGCCATCGTTCATAATCTCAGGCAAGTATCTGTACAGCAGAATGAAAGATTAGCTTGAGATGCAGTAATTCCAGAAATACAACTCTGTGCAGTAAATGATGTGCTAAGGAATTCAATGTGTGGTTCTTAAACAGATCCATTAAAACTGTTTTAAAAATATAGTTTGAAATTTTACTGACCCCGAAAGATCTCTTTAGTAGTACAGCTGCATGGGGAGCAGAAAGGATTTAAGTTTTTCAACCTCCTAACTCTCCATATACTTTGCAGCAAGAGCAATGACTGTGTGAACTATGGAAAAGGTTCACAAGCCAGCAGTAAGTCACCACATATTCATATCCTATGCTGACATGAATGGCTGCACACTAAATTAAGCATCTAACAGTGCATTCTGCTGTTTTTATTTCTTTCTGCTTAAAAAATATGAAGTCCTTTGTTGTATATAGCATATTTGTTCTGAGACAGTTTAGAAGCCTATCTTGAGGCATTATGGCTTTCCTAGTTTAAAAGGGCACTTAATTTTCTTTTCCAATTCTTCCTTGCATCTCTTTTTTAGATGACCATGAACAACATCTCCAGCCTACATAACATCCAGACCCATAAAAAGCATTATAATTTTACCAAACTCCAGAATTCTCTTTGATTTGATCATTATTCCTTTAAACCAGGCTATGCTTGCATGTCTTGTGTATTTTGTGGCTAACATTTAAGGTATAGCATTTCCTATCCATCCACAAATCTGAATCTTTTATTCGGGCTCGTACCTCATAATTCCTTGATTACTGCAGCATTCCTTTCTCTGACCTTGACTAATGCAGTCCTAGGCTGCTCACAGGCAGCAAGCATGCTTTTGCACATCTTCCCCCTGCAAAAAGCAGCCCATGTCTCCAATCATCCTACAGTAAAAATCTCCATTACCCTTTGTTAAAAATGCACTCTTTGTCCCCTGCTGCTCTTTGTCCTCAGGAAACTCTCCTTGTAGGCATTTGCAAAGCTACATTTGTTCCTGCTTCGAATTTCTGTTAAAAATTATCTGTGCATTTTACAGCTGCCAGGCTGAAAAAGGGTTGAAATTCTTTCTCTGTGCTGGCATGTTACCCAGAGAAAATAGTGTATCACAGCTTCCCTCTGCTCTCTTGTCTGTCCTTACATACTATCTTTGTCTCATATTTAGGCTGCAAGGGATTTTGGGCAGATCTACCCTTTGTTTGCATTCTTTATAAGGATTTGATCTATTTTGTAATTAGTTTGCACACCAGGCTGTCCTGTTGATGTTTGTGGGACTCCTTGTGTGGGTATGTGCTCAGACAGTAAGTAATGATAGCACAGTCTAGCCTACTAATGACAAACTTTCATGATGCCTGGTACCAAATATAGTTTGAGAGTATTTCATGTCACTCTCACTTGTGCGTGCCCAATTCTCTACCAGCACTGAAGTTTGGCGTTGATGATAGTATTGTTCATTTTGGTCTGGAAAAATAAATGTTTCTGAAAATTAAATGTGAAAGTAAGGGATATAAAAGGACTTCCTCTGTTGAAGTCATGGTGAAGGGAAAAAAACTCAGCATTGCTTCTGGAGGTTTACAAGACAACAGATGCTTTGCTGCACCAAGGAAGGGCTTAGTCTCAGCGTAATGGGTCCTTGCTTTGCAAGATGAGACTCATTTGCCAGCAGTGGCCTTTGAAGGCTTACATGAGAATAATTCTGGGGGTGTGTGAACATCTAAGAACCAAACATGATTGCCAAAATACCCAGCCTCAAGCTGCATGTCCTGTTGTTTCACTAGTACCATGATGAGAAATAACATTGCTGTGGGGATCCCATCCAGACTCCTGTGGTCAGATTTACTATGGTGAGGACACAGAGCTACCTACCTCCCCCAGAGTATGGAAGACTGCAGACCATGGTGTTATGAATCACTAAAGACAGAATAGGAAATAATTCTGCAGAGCTGCCTGGAGGCAGTAGGATGGAGACCTTGGCAGGCAGGGATGCTCTGGACTGCAAAGGAACAGCATCTCCATCTGTCACACGTCTCTACAAATGAAAGGGCTGCTGTAGATAAATTATTCAGCCTAGTAGTAAATCAGCGATTTCATGGTGCAGTTGATTAAAAAAAAAAAGCAAGAATGTAAGAATTTAACTACTGGCTCAGAGAGGATGACTGTCTTGCTCCATATCCTGTCCATGATGATGGCTATAGCTGTTAGTAGCTGCAAGTGAACTGAAATTTCTAAATATTTATGTGGATTGCTTTCCTTGTTTATGAAGGGTTAGCAGCTCTTTATTGCAAGCTGTCCATGAGAAGCTAAGGATAGCTCTGAAGGGCAGCTCACAGACTTTCTTTGATTGATTTCTGTTTGATTTCATTTTGTCTTACCATCAATAATAAAAGAAGAATATACTGACTTAAAGCAATTCGGGAGTGCTCTGATGTGTGCATTTCATGAAGGTTCTAATTTTGCAGTGTGACTAGTGTGCATCTCATGTCCTTCTCAGGACCATCTAACTTTAAATGCGGCAGCCCGTTCAGTAATTTTGCCAGACTGCCACACACCCTGCTTTATCTGCCCAGGATCTGTGATCCCCAAAGGGTTCCTGGGAAGTGTACCTCACTTAGATGTGTAAGGGACATGGACTTGATGTAGGTCACAATAAATCCATGGCCTTAATGCTGCCTAACAGTTAGTTGGATTCTTAAATTCCCTAGGCATTTAGAACATAATAGCAAAAGAATTAGAAAGGCTGAAAATTAACCTTTAGGTTTACACACATCCCAAATCCTGAATGTTCAAATCCAAGTGTCTGTGCATAAGCAGCGTCCCATTTTCACCAGACCGAGCCACCACCAGATCCAGTCACAGCTAGTCAGGAGTTTATTCATCAGTGGAGCAGGCACAGCTGTTAGAGTCCCATGTGCCTTTGGCCAAATGACTAGTTCATTATGTTTCGTCTTCTGGGATTTCCTTGCATAAACACAGACAGCTGGTGCCATTTGAATGCTCTTACTTATTCCTCCTCTTCTTGTCACTAGGTCTGAAAGGTGAGCTCTGAAAGGTGAGGTTTTCTGAATCATACCTGCAGGCTTGAGGGGGAGGTCCTGGACATCTGGGGCATCTAGAGTTATAGTGTGTGTCTTTCTTTAGGCAGCTGAATTGAGTCTTGAATGCCACTTTAGCCACAGGGTTGTAGGCTGTTTGGTGTCATGCTGCCACTCCAGTAGGGTTTGAATATCCCATAGATATTCAAGGATCTAATTTCCCAGTTCCATGAAGGTGTCTTGACTACTTAGACCATCTTACATAGCAGTAGGTAAGTGTGTTCAGGCAGCTGAAAACTGCCTCTTTGAGTAGACTGAATGGATATTGGTGCTTTTAAAAATGTTCAAGCAGTTTTAGCCCAGGCTCTGGTCCAGAGGGGAGGCAGTGTCCTGTGTCACACTCATCCCAGGTGGCCTAGAGAGCCTACAATGATACTGCAGCTACAGGGGCAACACACTCCTTATTGTCTCACCCCATATTTAAGTACCTGAATCTACATGTTTGAATGTGTAACTGGGTTCTGCCCTCATTTTTGAACAAGTTCACCTGCTTCTTTGGGAGGGGGGAGGGGAAGAAATCAGAAAAGTCTATATTGAATGAAATATCTTTGGATAGTTTTCCTTTCTTTAAAGGACTGATGCAGATATGGGAACATGGAGCCCAAGGTGTTTTGTGAGTGACAGCCTTGGAGAGGCAGCCAGACACATGTTCTGACAAAAGCATTTTGATGTGTGTGGGGTAGGGTCAAGTCGCACCAAATAGGAAGCCATGTCTTGGGACTGTGATTTGACAGAAGATTTGTTGCTGGCTGGGCAAAGTTGCTGAACACAGCTGCTTTTGCTGCAGTTCTATAAGTTGAGACACCCTCGTGAATTTTAAGCTTTGCTGCTGCTTCTGCTCCCATTAATGATCTATCTGTAGGCCTAGTCATTACAAGAACTGGATGCCCATTATAAATGAAGAGGAGTGCCAACCTGAATCAGTGTCTGTTCTTTGCATCCTCCTAGCAAAGAAAAAAAAAAAAAGAGAAAAGCTAGCTTTCTTAGCCCTCTGAGTATAGAGAAGCCGAACAGTACTGTTTGTTTCTGGTGTTTGCTCCTTGTTCAGCTATGTCAGGATTTTAGTGTAATTTACGTTGTTTTCTAAAATATTAATGCTTTCTTTTCCTCTTAGCCTTTCCACAGTTCTTGCTTGTCTCAGCAGACACAGCAAAGATGTCTTTTGGCACATAATAGCCAAGTACCACAAAGCCTATTTAAAACCACTTCTCTTTCCCCCCTCACTTTTTTTTTTTTTTTTTTTTTTTAGTTACCCATTAATGTTCCACGGTGTCTGCTTCCTTTTCAAGTCTAAAAATGATTGATGAATCTTTCAGATCATATATATAAAGCCTGTAGAGTTGACACCCCCCACACATTAAAAAAAACCCAACCAAAAACAAAAGGAGGAATCTTCTGATTTTTAAAAAGAATCTGTCTTAAAGGACAACATTCTCCACATTTTGCTGCCACAGCAGCTGCTTACAGCACAACTGAGGCATGCCACCTAGGCAGTACTGGAGTTATTCCAGGTGCACAGAATTGTAGGCAATAGAGTACAAAACACAGCGCAGGCTTACTCAGGCTGGACTGGGTTTAGACAGTCACATCTGGTCCAAAAAGATAAGTGCAGTGGAAAATTGGCTTGTTTGGCTAACTAGAACACCACATCTGATTCTGTTTGCTCAGGAGGTAATCCCCATAGGATTTTCAGTTTGGTTTTTTTCCTCCATCTTGGAGAAAAGCTTGAGAAGACTCAAGGAGAGGGAGAAAATGCCTCACCGCCAGTTTGTTGGAAGACACAAAAATAAACTAGAGCCATGAATTAAGAATGGGCAGTTACTGAGAAGTGGTTTATTCCCACCCTCAGTAGTGGTGCTAATTAGTTATCTGTGCCTACCCCCAGCGAAAGGACACTCAAATCATTGTCGCCGCAAGCTTTGCTGGATAGCAGTGAGCAACTTTCTCAGGGCAAACACTGATCTGGTGAGTCTTTCTTTCCACCTGAATTTCACCGGAAATTAAAAGCTCCCTGCCACAGAAGTAGACGCTCCCACGTGTGGCAGGAGAAGAAAAGAATGTCAGGACAGCTGAGAATCTATCCTGTGTTTGCTTTGGTGACATACCTTGTAGTTTTGAGCTAGATACTGAAAATCACAGTGTCCATTTTTCCTTTTATTCCTTACCTTTCTCTATTTTTTTCTCTTGTTTTATTTTTTTGTCTCATATATCATTCTATTTCTTCTTCTGTTTGGAGGAGTCATAGGTTCATTGTGGAAAGGAATGCAGGTCTCATCTATTCCATGGATTACAGCTTTTCAGAGCTAAGACATTAATAAGTCTGTAGCCCTGGTGAGCGTGAGCACAATCTCTCAGATGCTTTGGTTGGAATGAGCTGGCTGAGTTGGTTGGAGCAATTCAAGGTTATTCTCCTGAACATCAGAGGGATCCAGATTTGGTTGCTGTTCTTACTTCAATAAAAGTCATATTTTCAAGGACTAATACTTTGGACTTGGTTTAAGTCCTAATGTCTGATTTTCTATCATTTTTGGGAAGATTTCTTAATTTCTGAAGAATACCTCTTAGTGTAGATGCCATCAGCTGTTGTTAAGAGTTTAACTGCATGTAGGGAGGGAGGTAAATTTTCGAAGTTTGATCCTAATGTTGTTTTTTAGATCCTAAATAGCTTTCAGAAATCTGTCTCTGCACAGCTGGCAGAAGATGTTAATTCTTTAAACATAAAATTATGTTCATGTTCTTTTGTGAATACAAATACGATGGAAAAATCCTGCTGGGCATCTCTCGAAAGGGCACTTTGTCTGAAGTAGCTATTATTATTACCTTTAATATGGATTTTTCAAAAAAAGATATTCATCCATCTAATAAATATTTTCTCATTTCCACAGCATTTGGTTTCTACGTGATGTGACCTGATTAAAACTGTTCTTTGTACAGGATCAGCAGAGAGCCAAGTGCACCCTTCCAGAACACCAAATGGATGACTCTGTTACCCCATGATTACTTGTGAATTGGTGACCTTCAGCTGGCGACCTGGTGTCACTGTAAATTAATCATGGCAGCAAAGTGATATTTAGGGAGTGTAATAACCACAAATGACCTTGGTGTAATGCCTCTCTCAGGAGAAAGCCAAGCTCATTCTCTGTGATCTCAGGTTTGTAACTCTTTTCCCCTGTAAAAGCAGCATCAAAAGGTGATGTGTAAAGTGAAACATAAGGCATAATGACTATCTGGCAATTTGAAGTTTCCAATTCTTTATTTCAAAAAAGGATATGATAAAAACCCCGGCAATAATTTCCTTTCCCAGTGGTAGCCAACACCATGTTGTCTTCTCACTTACAGTATTAATGTCTAGGAAAACAGGAGGTGGCTAAATTTCCTTTTTTTTTCTATCACAGGTTTTTGTTATATTCTCTGGAATTCAACATGCAGCTCCTCATATTGCACAGGGGTACCTATGACAGCTGACACAGTAAACACAGAGATATAGATATATATATATGAACACTAGCCAGATTTTGCTATGCTCGTTCTTGTGAGCTAGTATTTGATATCAGATACTAATCAGTCTGATCAACGAAACCTTTATTTTTTTTATTGCTGCAGTAAAAGTCTTTGTCCAGCAGCCAAGTGGTGATTTTGCATTTAGAGCTAGTTATTTTCAACATTGTTTTTAATACTATTTCATATACAGCCGTGGCATTCTGTGGTGTTTCTCTGATTTATTACTATTGCCTCCACCTGAAGCATTTATTGAATTCTGTTACTAAGACTATGATGATACATTTCCTTTGTGAATGGATATTAAACAGAAAGGGGGCAGAGGAGGAGTGGCTGGACCTGCTGAAATCATATCTTCAGGTGATATTTTGAAGCTGTCACTCTACATGCAGTGAAACGTCTGTGTTCAATTACCAAGGAGATTATTAACAGAGGACTGCTCTTCCCTCTCCAGAACATTAATCTCAGAAGGCATCAGGAAAAAACCCAGGCTTCTGGTAAGATAAATTCTGCAAAAGAAGGGCGAAAAACTGTATGCATAAAATGTACCTCCTTAACTCCCAACAAATACGGAAGCTGTGCCAAGCCCTTCAGTGCAGGAGCAGAAGAGAGATTCCAAGTATTTGCCAGATATAGTGTGGGTTATGGAAACCAGGAGGAATAGATAGCTATTGAGAGATTTGACTGCTCTTTTGTAGAAAGAGTAGCACATATCTTCAACTGATGCATGCATCCTGATGTGGCTCATGGCATTTACTTGGGATGTCTTGAAACTCTGCTTAACTACTGGCAGTGAACTGGCCTGGGTCCATGTCTTTCAAAGCTCAAGAACAAGAAAGGATAAAACAGAGGAAGAGAAACCACACATTTTTATTTCTCTCTTCACACTGTTCCTTTATTATAATCCTGTAATAGCCAGATGCTACTCCTAGTATTTCTTTGAATCCCCAGGGCTTTCTCTGGATCTGGGACTTAGCAACTAAGCAGTGGCTCATGCTTTTGGACAGATTTGTTCACATGCATCCAAAAGTGGATTCAAGGGGCTAGCAGTCTCCCAAGCAGCCCCCTCCTCTTGTCTGTAAAATAAATTCCTTTGAAAGGTATGTAGTAAGGCTAGGAAAAAATGGTGTACATTCAGTGTGAAACATCCCCCTGCAAACTGTGCTCCTTATTAAAATGATCAGATGATGAGATGGTGGGGTGGGAGAAATCTATATATGCATCTGTCCATGTAAACATCCATGTAAAATGACACTGGACACATTTCTAAGTTTTTTTTCCAATGTTGTCTTATTTTCACTGTTTTTATATTTTACATGCTTGTCTCATTAATTTTTTTTCTATGGTTTGTTTGCTTGGTTGGTTGGTTGTTTTTTCTTTTTGTCTCATTTTTATATTCTGTCTTCATATGTATCTTCAGGTAAAAGAAAAATACAGATTCCAGTCCCTGAGTGCCAGAAATTGTCACTTCTCTTGAGATTCAGCTGTCACCAGACACTCAAACCTCTCCGCTCCTCATGTGTACCCAAAAGCACAGGATACTGCTGTGCACCTGAAACAAAGCCCCTGGCATGGTCCCTGAGCCAGTTTCTCCCCCTCTCAGCAGGGATAATCAGATCTTCTCCTCTGTCAGCTGATGAATCCACACTGGGACTTTAGGAGACACCTGCTCATCTGCTGGCTCCTGCTCTGCCACAGCCTGGGCCAAGTAAACTTCAAAATTAAAACACAGAAAACTCATCACAAGCAAGAGCAGATGACCACAATTATCTCTGAAGAAGTAACATAAGGTCAAATCTTCTACAGAAGATAAGTAGGAGTGCTACATTTATTCTCTGGTGGTTATTTTTCATTTTTTTGCACCCCCCCCTCCCCCCAGTAAATAGCCCTAAGCTTTGCCAGCCAATAACAAGTAGAGTTGAAATTCCAATTTCTGTTTCATCCCAGTATGATATCCCGAGAGTGCAATTGCTTCACAAGCTGTCAGTCCCAACACAGGGATGCTAAATGGACCTAAAGAGCTCTTTGAAATCTCAGTATAAATTATCCTTCTGGAGCCGAACCAATGCACATTTTCTGCCTTCACATGCTGACACTCTGTGCACATTTACCCTGACTCACACTCTGCCTTTAATGGCACTTTGACAATAAGTAATCTTGGCTAAAAGCTGCATGTGGACAATGACTTGTTATCTCAATTTCTGTTTCACCCTCATAAAGAGCTTTGTGAAATACCCTCAGTATCGTGATTGCCTCAGGCCAGATGGGGTTTTGGACCGGGTGGGGTGGAGAGGGGTCCACCTCACCTCGCCTTGGTGTGGCCATTCCAGCAGTCCTCCTCGACTGACGAACCGGCTGTCACCCGCTCGTCCTTGCAGATTGTGTAGGGCAAGGTTGACCAGAACTTTTTAGAGAGCTTTAGCTTTTCTTTAATGTCTGTTACCTGATTAAGAGACAAGGAGAGGGAAAGCAGATTAAAAAAAAACCCATCAGCCACGCTAATTATAATGTTAAACAATTCATTAAATTTGTAATGGTGATGATGGTGAAGGTTAAAAAACCTAAAGGTGCTAAAACTTGATTTCCTGCATCTTGAAAACAAGATACCCAGCATTTGAGTTCAGAACATACAAACAATCAAAGTCACCTTTTTCCACGGGCAAGACATTAATAAAAGCATGTTGCATCTTGTGCTTCCTAGTCTCGATTTATCTAAGGTTTTCTAAATATACACCTTTTTAAGAATTAATATGCCTCACAGTCTGCTGAATGTGAATTCAGTTAAACAATGTACATCAGATAAACCCGCCAGCTTGGTCGTGTCTTAGAAAAATATTATGTAGATGGCTACATGTGCAGGTTCTAAAAAAATGGTGCAGTGCTGAGCTGATGTTGAACTGATCTGAGATACAGGGGCTGAATACATTGCAGTACATTTGGATCTCAGTTACAGTGAGAAGTCATGCAGAGACTATATTCATCTTTGCTATTATGTGTAGAAAAATATCTGTAACTGAATGCAGAATCCACATGCAAGAGTTGTTGGGACAGTATCGAAACAGTTTCTTTACCTCATAAATTCCTTGAACAATAATTTAATTTGTCATGATTCAGGTGGCAAACAGGAACAAACTGAAATTCCAGCATCAACTTAATAAATAAATGCTCCAATTAAAATTTTATCAGTTCTTGTTTCGTGTATGGTATACTAGAGTGGAGAAATATACAAGAATAGATAGAAAAACAACAAAGGACAGACTACAAAGGATGAATGCTGCCACTGTTGTTCTTATGGAAACAGATGCATTTCACATTAACTTGTAATAGGATTTCGGGGAGCTTGTTGAATAGCTTTTAAAGGAAATCGCTAAGCTTTGTTCTTTAAAAAAACAAGAAATAAAAGCTCTCCATTTCTCCATTCAGTTTTGAGATCATCTTTTAGGTTGTTGAGGTACAATATTGTACTCAGCTGTTTATCTCTTTTATCTTTTTTTTTTTTTTCCAGGATGTGATAGCTCTCCTTGCAAAAGGCCTATGCTGCTTTGCCATGCTTAAACTCTGTGGAATGTCACTTTATAAGCCAGGAGACAGAAACAGCTGAGGTTGTTATTTCAGAAGCACTGTTTGAATTTTCATCCACAAGAAATAAGTAGGGCAGTATTTTTCTGTATGTGTTGTTGACAGTGTTTCTTGCCATGATAGACACCTTATAAATCTCCTCCACACCCCTTGCCAAGCTCTTGCTGCTTTGTTTTCACATGAGATAC
Source organism: Chamaea fasciata (assembly GCF_029207755.1). Taxonomy (NCBI): domain Eukaryota; kingdom Metazoa; phylum Chordata; class Aves; order Passeriformes; family Sylviidae; genus Chamaea; species Chamaea fasciata. Next base: position 74,876,292 of record NW_027094087.1, on the reverse strand, counting down.
TAGTGGCATTTGCAAGCCTTTAAAGTCTCAATAGGGGAGCCCTGTCAAGCCAAAAAATAAATTCCAGTTTACAGGCTCTGAGCAAGGCTTTGGCAGAGGTGGAGACAGTCTCAGGATGCCTGCCCTTTCTCATGTCTTTGGTCCATGGGACCAGGGTTTCTGGGGAGACAGAAATCCCTCTTCTTCCCTTTCTGCCCATGCTGAGGGTAAAAACCCCAAGGTCTCTACTGAGAGAATGACCTCTCCTACAGCTAAGCAGCACAAGTTACTCAGTTAAACTGCCCATTGTCCACAGTGTGTAAATTCCTTGTAGGACACAGTGAGAATAGAGAAGTTCTCTAGAAAGTGTAAGGAAGAAAGATTATATGGTGGAGGATCTGCTAATATAAGTTTGGTGAACATGAAAGTCAAAGGAATAGATTTTCTAATTATTGCTTGTGCCTGGATAACTATTTACACAAGTAATCTGATTGATATTGGTGGTGAGTAATTAGCTTTCAGAGCAATAACTTCATTGCTTGCTGGAAGTTATGTAAAGCCATTCACAACTCAGATGTTTAGAGTTACATTCAGATTTTGCCCATATTCAGATTAGAGCTGGTGCTCTAGGACTTGCAGACTTCTGTTTTCAACAAGTGATTCAACACCAATTGGAAAGTGATTTTCCCCCCAACCCTTCTAAGGGCTGTAATTTGGTGTAGAAGCCTTTTATTTTCATAGAAGCCAGCAAAAGAATGGAGAGAGATTCTCACAGCTCACATGCTGCGCGTGCTCCCCAGATACTCCCTGAAAATCAAAACGGGGACTCCCATTCTGCAGCCTCTTCTGAAGATATTAAATGGTGTCTGCATTCTCTACAGTAGAAAACAAATAATTAAATTTCCTAATTTATTTAAATGAGATTATTTATTTATTTATTTATTTACTAATTTATTTAAATAAGATTTATTTCAAAAAGAATTTTTTTAAAAAAATTGTGTTAAGGAAGCACATCTGATAAAGTAAGATGGCTTTACTTTACTCAGGGTCGTTGGTAAACGGCAACTAATTAAATCTCAGGGCATCCTCCTGAAGTGTTATTCCCATTTTAGAACCTTAGGGGAAGCAGACATTTGCATGACTCACAAAAGGCAGCAATAGTAAAAATGACTACAGCTTAGGGAAAGGTTACCATTTACAGCCACTTGAGATGCCTTTGATTCAGGCGTATTTTAAATTTTTATGTCCTTCAGATATTTCCCTTCACAGCTATCTCCCACCTCACACCTTCCTATTGTATTATTTCACCACGGAGCTTTACACAGCTTGTGTGGACTCAGTCTGAAGTCTTGCCCTTTCTTGCTGCCTGACCAGACCTCTGTTAACCCTCAGTTTTTAGCACTGGATTTACATGTCTGTCTAACTGGTTCCTTGAACCTCATCCTGAAACTTTACGGAAGTGCAGTGTGGTGTCTGATGATGGCTTTGCTAAAGGAATTCTGAACACTGATTCACCTCTTTTATGGAGTAGCCTGATGGTCACCTCTGTGATATGAATGTTTGGGCAGGCAATGACTTTGGAGTACTTTTAACGTAACTTTAAATGCAGAATAGAATTAGGAGATATAATGCCTGCCATGACATGTTAAACTTCTGCTTGTGGATTTCAGAGGCTTCTATTCTGGGATCTTGTCAAGCATGACCACAGAAGTTCTCTTATTTGTCCCTATGGTTACACATGCTCCTCTGTACATAACTTTGATTGCCACCAGCATTTAAAAACTATGTAACAGATGTACACACCCTTGAAAATGAGACAAAACCCACTAAGGACTCAGTTAACACTGCTTGCCTGTGATTTATGAAGTCAGACTATAGTGTTCCCTAGTGACCTGTGGCCTTGTAAATGATTCCTTGGTATTTCCTATTCTTTGAATTAAAGATTAACTTTCAAGCTTGGTTAGGCTTCTGTGGAAACATTTAAATATGAGACATATGCAGTTTTGATATTTTACATGTTTTCTTTCCACTTGCTCTAGCAGAGATTTATAGGGATTAAGACGGCTGGATATCTTTGGCTGTAGCTAGCCTGATTTTCCCTAGTTATCTTCCTGACATGGCCTTGATATTATATTGAAATACCCATTTTTCAGCTACTTTGAAGGTATGAAACTTGTTCTGAATCACAATACTTTCTCATAAGAAAAAAGGTACAGCAAGAACCACGCAAAGACTTAAATTTCTAATCTATCGTGGACATAAAAAAATGGATATTAAAATACCCTTGTCTTGATCTATAATTGCTAACAGAAGAAAGGCATTACCGTGTAAGTGAGAAAAGTCAAATATTTGCATAATTTGCAAAGAGAATATATCCAGACTTACAGGAATGGTATAGCTACACACCCTACATTGAGAAATACAGTTTATTTTGTATTTTTGCCACTGACTTCTCACGCAACCAAGTCAGTCATGTATGTCATGCAGTTCCTCAGCAGAACTTGGAAGGGCACCCATGAGCTCAGTTTCAGGCCTACCAGCACAGGCTCAGTTAAAAGATAAATAAATAAATAAAGCTGACCGATGCTTCTGTCTTTACTCACCTTGCACGCCAAAGTCATGAAGCGAGTTAAAGCAAGCCCATCACTTTTGTAAGAATCAGACCCTAGAATTCCTGGCTTTATTTCAGGACATTTGGATACAATGAGAATTCAAAGAAAGTTTTAAACATACCATGTAAAAATAAAAGTGGTATTTCACCAGTTTCATAAAGCATGAAAGACTGCAGAAAGACCCTTGCTCGTGGAGCAGGCAGACAATTGCCAATGGAATCACTTTGGCTTAATTTCCTATGGAAGAATGCTTCTTTGACAGTGTGATAAAGTGTGCTCAGAAGCAACTGGGGATAAAAAGCAAATTTTAAATGTGGAGTCCCAAAAACAATTTTTAAAAAGTAAATTCTTTTTAATTTTTCTTTTTTCCTGCTCTGCCAAATCCTCCCCTGTCAAGACCATCTCATATTCCTTCCAAATTTATTGTCCCTACCGATATATTTCCTGCTTTCAAAGATAAAGGATTATCTAAGATAATATATCTAAGATATCAAAGATGCTAAAATTGTGTCCAAAGATGGTGAAATGCACACAAACCTGACATAGATTCAATGCAATTAATGAAATCAAATAATATGGAGTCTTTATGTTAAGAAGAAATGTTCCCCATTAACCTCACTTTCTTCTACCTGATGTTTTTGAATTGTAATTTTTCTTGTTCTGCAATTTGGAAACATTTTCCTTTCGAAGTGAAAGCAGCTTGCCTTTCTGTCAATACCTTCTCCTTGTGGATGCTCAGAGACATCTTGATGCAAAGTCCATTGAGAATTAAGTCATTATGACCTGGAAAAATGTACAAATGTTTCCAGTTGTTCACTGGAAGTGGCTTCTCTGGAGTACCAGGGTGCCACCCCAGATGTTGTACTGTGGGTTTACGTGGCAGCAAAGACACTTGGCAGATGTTTCAAGTGGCTGCATGTGATGGGGTGCTGTAATTTCAGGGACTTCAGGCCGTGTATGTAAAGTGTATCCTGCCAGTGTGTCGCACTGACAGAACAGCTAAAGACAGTGAGCGGAAAGAGGTCTGACATTTTGCCTCAGAGAATAGACATGAAAACAGCCATCACAAACCATGTTCGTGTCTGTGCAGTTTCTTTAGTCATAGACTCCTTTGCCCTTTCATTCACAAGCAACATTTAACTAATGCCACTTCATCGTTCTACACTATTTTTCAGTAAAAAACCAAACAAGTTTTTTGTTTGCCTGCTGCTTGCTTTGCCCTAGAAGTGTCTAAGACACCCAGTCACGCACTCAGCACCCTTGTAGTCTTTGTTAAAAATAATGTAGACCTTGTATAATGGTGGGCAGCTGGATAACGGATTTGTGGATATGGTCCTTGAGCACCTGAACTGCATGTGGAATTGTGAGAGGCATGCCCTTCATCATGGGCATGGCCAGGTAGGAAGAACAAACAGTTCACCACCCGTGATTTGTGTTCCGCCGTACCAGCAAAAAACTGTGCCAGACTTTCATATATCGATTTACGCCCATTAGGGATTTAATCTGAAAGCATTCTAAGACTAACAGCCAACAATTTGTTTAAAAGGACTAGGTTAGCAAGCACATATTATACACTGTTTCTAACTAAGTTGTTATGTTTATATATCTGCTACATGTGTGTCACAGTCAGGGCAAGAATCATGTCACAAGCAGCTTAGTATAGGACAGCTGGGTATTTTAATTGACACACAGTTTTCCTTGTAAAATGGGCCTAATAAAAAGCAGTTAACTAAGTTTTAGGGGCTGTCCCCCAAGAAAGATTTGTCACCTGTGTGTCCTTTGTTACTTCTCTCATCTTCATATAGATATCTTGGAGGCACTAGGAATTTATGTATAAGCAACTGAACTGGGCTCCCTCCATCTTCTCCAGCTATTTAGCTAAAGAGGATCTCTCTCAGAGGTTTTTTAAAGGCACCTTCGTTTCTCCACTGATTAGGTGTAGGGAGCTTAGGCACATATTTTTGTTTAGAATGGCTCATTAGGTGCCCAAAATTTCAATGCACTCTAGGTCCCTCAGTGAGGGTGACTTGCTTCGATTATAAAACAAGCGAGGCACAACTTTACCTGCTCTACATGGAAATTTTTTTTTCCCATACATTATGCATTTCCATGCTTTCTCACAAAATAAATTTAAATGCCAAGCAGTTGCCAAATCACCATGCCCTTGCCGGTGGATTATTTTCAGCTGTTTAAAAAGTGAGGCGTGTGCCACATGGACCCAGCAGGATTTGAGCATCGCGTTGCCCCAGCTTCCAGGAGCTCCCTGGATTTGGGGGCCCCTCGAGGTGGCAGTGTTGCTCAGTCTTTATGCTGCTGCCAGCCCCCCTCGGCACACCCGCTGTGTTTCCCAGAGAACAAGACCGTAGATTGTTCCGCTGAATATAAAACTGACAACCCTGTTATTTTAAACTCGAAAGTGACAGGCTGTTATTTTAATGAGGTCTGCCAGTGCCAAGGTTAACCAAAGCTTTATTTTCCCTACAAAACACTAAGGTTGCGGTTCTAAAAAGGGGGCTGTGAAATTTTATGGTTATTGATACTTTCTCAGGGCAGAGAAGTTCTGAGAATTTCACTCAGGTCTTCTTGCTCAACAAATGCTTTTTGGTTTTCCACTTTTTTTTTTTTTCTTTTTTTTTTCTTTTTCTTTTTATTTTTTTTTTCCCCTGGCTTTGTGATTTTAAATGGTCCAGAACTTTACCAATAACCGCCTGCTAATGATTCATGTTTCTGAATCTGCAGAAAAGCAGATGACAGCTCTTCTAATCAAGAGCTAATGCAGAATCCCAGTTATAAAGCACAAATGAGTACCTGGGAAATTTGTGAAATAAAACAAATGAGCCAGGTGACTTTACAAAGCAAGACTTTTCCCATCAGAGTATTTTAAAGTAAAATGAAAGAATATTTTGCTGTAATTGTCTCTGAGAGCTATCACCTCTTTGACAAGAAAAAGTTAAGGCCTTTAATAACTGTAAAGAATGGCTATTAACCTCCCTGAAATTCTCAGAATAACACATACATAAGTTCAGAGAGTTAGGGTGCATTCAGCTTCCACACAAACACTCATACACTTATTTATCTACATTCACAACACAATCCTCAGAAACCCAACACTGACTCACTTAAGTTTCTAGTGCCATTTGAGACACCTGCAGCGATCTGGGAAAGTCTTGTAATTTGTGATTTATATGTGACTGCCCAGGGTGCTGTCTTGGATGACCTAGCTGAATTGTGTTCCATTGAGCTTTGACCTGAAACAGGCATTTTAAAACAATCCAGGTTGCCTACTGCATGTTTTTCAGGAAAATAATTTGCAGGTCTGCATGAGGGCTGACATGACCTTGCAGAAGGCTCCTTGCCACCTTGTGGTCCAGAAATGCTGGTGTCACATCATATGTTTTCTGGCTCCAGGGGCAGGTGCCATTGCTTCTGTAGGGGCTAGACAGTCACTGCTCAGAGCCGACAGCCTTGTGCTCCAAAGGAGTACAAGCAAAGCAGAATGTGCCTTTGGCATTGCTGTCTTTCTGTGTTTTAACCATCACCTGGCGATGCTGCCTTCAGCAGTCTCCACTGCCCTGCAGAGAGTGCAATGTTGTCTCATACCATCAAATGCACCTTTCTTTCTTAATAAAAACACTGACATTCTTGCTCACAGGTAAGCAGAGCCTGACACAAAACTCCTCCCACGTTCAACATTCACTTTGTCTCTACAAAGGGCAGAAGTCTGTCCAGTGGTGGAGCAACCTTGGTCTAAATGTCCTTTCCATAAACGCGTCCTCCTTTCCATAAATGTGTCCATTTAAACTCTACACTTTGACCCCCAGTAAATAAAAACATTGATTTTGGAAGCTAGAAGGTACTGGAAATGTCAGTGCCCTGAAATGGAAATCTGTAGGACCTGAAGCAGCTTTCCCCTTCCCTGCAATACCTAGGAGCAGCGCTAAAAAGCTGGTCTATAAATCTGATTCAAGCAAATCCAAAGCACTCGGAGGAATCAGCTTTTTATTGCAGATAAGTATAAAAGTAGCAACAGAAATATGTTGGAATCTTAAAGATAAAATGCCAGAGGCTTTTCTGTGGCAAGGCTAAGCTGCTAAGCACTGATTTTTTTCTGAACAGTCCTTCATCTCTCCAAGCAAAAATGTTAATAGCTAATGTAAACAATTACTAATAGAGTCTTTCAAGTTTAGATAGACTTTCATTTGTCCTGGAAATATTCATCTGGGACCCGTAGTGAACTGGCTGTTTTTTCTCTTAAAACTCAAGGGTTTAAAAGGACCTGCATGTGTTACAGCAGAAAAATAGTTGAAGCCTCCCAAGAGCCATGAGAAGTGTACGATTTCAAAGGGCAGCAAGAGCTGGGATATGTCCTTTCATAACAGAGCAAGGATAATTGTACTTCATACTTGAAGTAGCCTTACATTTAACTTCACTTCTTCTAGTAGTTACTTCTTGACATAGTTCCTTTGCTTTCCAAACTGAAGAAGTTCTCAGTGGACTCTCAATGACTCAAAGCCAAACTTTTCAGGCCCTCTTATCCCAGGGGATCCCCAGGTCCCACAGACTCCGCCCAAGGGAGAGCAGATGCAGAGAGCAAGAAATTAGAACAGTGGAGTGCTCTTCTCCACATCATAATCTAGATTAATAATATTCCAATTATTAATATTCTATGGGAACACCCCAAACTTGCAGCTGTACCATGCAAACTCCCGCTTGTTCTAACCTCACGATTTATTCCATCCAAAATTATTGCCAGCTAGATTTCCCTCCCCTAACACTTCTGGTAACCAGTCATTCTCTTCTGGAGCTGGAGCTTGTTTTCAACAGCCTGAATATTTTCTTTCTGGATTATTTTAATCCAAACACATACAAATCTACATTATTACAAGTGGGGAATATATATAGTCAGGAAAAAATTAAAAGTCATAGAGGCTTTGTGACATTGCATATGCTCATTGTAGTTATGTTTAGTTTTGGGGTTTTTCTTTTGTCAAATTCTCTTTCCAGACTCTCCAAGGAAGATGCTACAATTTCGTTTTCAGAGTTGTTTTGAGGATGAGAAAGTTATCAACAAACTGGTGTTAAATCACATGCTAATATAAATTGTTAAAACATCTAAGTTCTAAGTGAAAATCACCAACTATTGAGAATGAAAATGGTAATATTTTCAGAGACACAAAGTTATGTAAAAAGATATTTCTGGCAGGGCAAGTAGGCTCAGCAGGGGAAGTGCTTATCAGAAAAACAATCGGAGTCAGAGAGAGCCTTGGAGTATCAATCTGCTTTGTCAATATACTAATGGCTTTCATTGCCTTCTCACTGAGCAGGAGACCTGAGGTGGAGTTGCACTCTCTTGTCCTTTTACAGAGGGTTAAATGCCCCAATTACTGGATCCTCACAGAACCACTGCACACAGCTCCCTCAGGGCTGCCAGGGACTCAGACATATGCAGACAGGAGATGTGGAGGCTGGGTGTGGGTCCAGCTACTTCTGTTGTTCAAGAAACACTCTAAAAGAGGGACAAAATTTAAGTCCAGATTGAAGTATAGCAAAGTAATGGGGTGTTCTCATAAAGCGGCAAAAGTCTAATGAAACTAATCGATTCCCTCTTTTCTGCCGTGGCCAGGTGGAAAGTCATGAATTCAGATATTCTTTCAAAATTGGTGCTCAATCTAATCCTGAATCAGGAAATGGGCCCCTTTTCTGGTTCTCTTTGAAGCAGATATGTGTATCTGGAGTCTCAGTCTGAGCCCTGTGACTTGGTGAGCAAGGTGAATTCAAGGTGCACAGCTCACCTCTGCCATAAACTCAATACACTGCAAAATTTCACATTTGTGAAATCTAATCTGAGCAATTTAAAGAGCAAACACTGATGGATAAGAATGAACACAGTTTCCAACACTTGAGGCATACTGTGTGAATTAGAATGAGTTCTCTCTCACAAAGAGTTTTTATTCCAAATAGAAAAATGAAGAGAAGAACGGAATACCACATATAGATGAAAAATAATCATATACCAAGCAAATTACTTGGAATCAGAGAGTCACTGGATAAGCAAAGCATTCCCCTACATCTCTAGTGCCTTCCTTACAATGAAAACTCTGTTTTCCCTTCTTGAATACTGCATCAGGTAAAAAGACTTCCCACTTCACCAAACACATCTACCTAACAGTAGTGATAATATGGCACAATTCAAGCTATATTTAAATCAAGCAGGTAAACACAGCATGCAAGTAGGCTTGGTGTTACTGCTTGAGTGTTTGTTGTGCCTTTTGGGCAGGCTTTGTAGATTGCCATCCATCTCCCTGCCACCACAGGCATGCTGCTGGCATCTGGGAACTCTATGCCACCACACTGCTGAGGGGGACACACCACTTTCTGGATGCTGCCATGGGAAGAGGCCCCGAGTCAAGAAGAAGGTGTGTATGTAAACTTGATTTTGTCTTTTTTTTTCTCTCACTTTATTTTTCTCCACAGGTACTGACTTTCTTTCTGTGTTTGCACCTTCCCCTTCCATTTTGTGCTAATGCAAGAGGCCCTGGCATCACAAAGGCTGTAGGGGGAGGACAGGCTGCGTGGTTCTGCCGGGACAAGGATACTGTCACTGGGATATTTCCAAATACAAATGGAAAATGGGAATGCGTCTGTTCTGCATCTTCTGCTGTGGGCTGTGAGGGCAGGGTGGGTGGTAAAAGAAAAGCTACAGGACTCGAAGCAATCATTTTGCAATGGATAGCAAGTGAATCATCTCACAGAGAAGAGTAAAATATTCTTGTCTCATTCTTCCCTCGAAGCCTGGGCGATCCCGCCTGTTCTTCACAGCTGTCTCTGAGAACAAACAGGTACCACCTCTGAGCTGCAGAGCTGCCTATAGCTGGCAGGCAGCCTCCTGCCAGTTACCTCTCTTGATGGAAGCAAGTAGTTGGACAGAAGATCGATGCTTCCTCCTCTCACGCAGAAGCTTAAAAGCAGCCCAGCTCTTGTGCCAGCCTCCTCATGATGGAGTCAGCTGTGCACTGGTTATTTGTTAGGTTTTTTTTTCCAAAGTGCCTACTCCACCTTTGTCTGCTGATGCTTTTCAGCCACACCAGGCGTTTGGTGATCACAGGTTGTGCTCCCACGGTCAGGAGTCTATCATAAAAATAATGGCATTATAAAAGAAATGAGTGCTGCAGTTTATTTGCCACCAAAATCTAGAAGCTTTGAAATCCATGTTTCAGGGGATTTAGTAATAGTCACAAAAACTGGAAAACTGGATTTGTTTTACTGTAAGAGTGAAGACTGCAGATTTTAAGAAAAGCACTTTCAGAGGATTGGGAGTGAAAAAATCTAGAAAATTTGCAGTTTTGTCTATGAAAATAGCTCCAGAGTTCTTGACAGTGTAGTAAAAAACTCAAAATGGAAAAAAAAATAATATACAGCCTCACAAAGGGTAGTGTCATAAAGAAGCTAAAGATAATAATAGAAACATCCACATTTTCTGTCCATTTTAGTTATTTTCTAGTCAGGAGCTCTTCAGCAGACAGAAGAGATTACTCCCACTGAGTCAAAGCTACCATTGATACTGAATGCATAAAATATAGGCCACTGCCTGAAGAATATTTTCAAGATCCCATAAGGATCCGGAGCTTCACAAACTCTTTCATTTCTTATCCTCTTAATTGGAGTTTATCAAGGGTGTCATTTGAAAAGCTGGGATTTGGTGGCTTGGAGTAGAAAAGGATCAGGAAGGTAGTGGCATGATGTAGAAGGATCTTAGTTACCCCCTGTTGGAGTTGGTACTAGTATGTGAGGAAAGACCAAACCCTGCCATCTCTGAACTACCTGTGAGAGTAGAGACACAAGCCTGACAGAGAAGAAATATGTTTTTTGGCAAGGGAGAGGGAAAGTTTCCTTTCTACAGTATTTTCCTCCAAGGGCCTCAGAGCAGTTCCAGAAGTTAAAATATAAGGAAAAATTATGAGGATTCACCTAAAGTAAAAACTCAATTAATTGTTTTAAGCATCAAATCATTCAGCGGTGGGGATTATGTTATAATTTATAACACATTTTTGAATCACTGCGAATTTATTTCAGTACTTCCTCGAAAATTCCCTGACAGTAATTTATGCAGGCTGAAGTCATATTCTGTCAAACATGTCTCAGGCTATCATATATCATCTGTCCATCAAAGCCAATAACAGTAGACCCAGGGAATTTGAAAGAAAAGGAAAAAAAAATAACAGAGGAACAGAAATATTTTCTAATGAATAAGATAACAGTTGGGATAAAAAAGAAAACAAACAGATGAAAATGGGTTTCAGACAGACTGTTCCACTGGTATTCACTGCTCTACATCTTTGCATACAAGAACAACAGTTCCTAGAGGGGACCTGGTGTTTTTGGAGGAAAGGGAGCAAATGTACAATTGCTCTGAAATGTACAAATGCTCAGAGAGGAGTGGCTTGAAAAACTTAAAATCCCTGTAGAAAGAAACAGCCCAGCGCCAGTTTTTCTTTATTTAATTGGTATGTACAATGACATAAAGAACATGAAGCAAATGCGGTGTTCAGGGAAAAAAAAAAAAAAGGAAAACTATACTTATTAGCATGCCTTTTATTCTGCACTGTTAACATCTTGCTGTTGTGTAAAAAGATTGCCACAAGGAAGAACAAGAAGCAGGAGAAGTACAGAATTCTAATTGAGTTTTTCATGCTAATCAAAATACCATGATGATTGCTCATTCATTTGGCATTTCTGCTCTCCCTGAGTCAGCACTCTGAATGGCAACATCCTCCTGTGATATTTCTGAGCAATGGCCTGACATATGGGTCATTTGCCAGCAGAGCAAACTGTTGTTGACTACCTTGCCCTAAATATCAAGCAAGCAGTTTCATTCTCTCTGGTTTACGTCTGGAGTCACAAATGGGCACATATGAGGAAGACAAGTTATTCAGAGGCTATGGGAAAAGGTGATGAGGTTCAAATTTTTTTGTCACACTGGTAATAACTTGCATTGGAATATAATGAAAATTCATTACTTTTTATTTTACTGGCATATTTTTTCCTTTTTATTTTTCAATTTTATCTCTATCTCATTTTCTTCTTCCCTTATGCAGCACAGTATCTCTTTCTTCTTCTGTCTCAGTTGACTCTGTCTGTCCTGCATGGTTGGGGTAACCAGGAGGTTTTGGTCTGGTAACCAGCTCCCAGGGTTGTGATAGCTCCAGTTTTGGTCTGTGAACTCCTGAGGGGAAACATGAGTGAACCTTGCAGGCATGCAGAGATGGGAGGGGGCTTAAGAGACTCTTCCTTGGCACCTCACGCTAAAAGCATGACAGTGTAAGCATAGCTAAAGGGCAGGAGATATGTTGGGTCAAAGCATGTAGGGCTGTGCAATGTAGACATGGGCTTTTGTTGGGCTATTTTGCCAAGCATATCCATTTTTCAGGACCAGCAGATCATTCCATATGCGTACATAGACGTATAGTCCCCTGCTATGGTGTAGTCCTTCTCTAGGGGCTTTCGCCCATGCTTCCTGGCCAGCTCTGGCACTGACGTCGCAAAAAGTAGAGTTCTGTATTTGGGAATACAGTTCCGATCCTTTGAGTCCTTGCCTCAGTAGAAGCGTGAACAACGTGAGAAATAAAGGGATGGAACTCTGGTGGGGAACCTGAACTGGGTTTTATTGAATCCACATGACTTCCTTTCACCCAGAAGTCAGCCCGCCAAAGCCAACTGAACCCGGAGGTTTTCACCTTAAATATGGGGGTGGGGGCGTGGGGAGGATACAACTTGGAACCAATCCAGAAAGGGAAGGGAGTGACCCCAAACCTAAATGACAACCCATAGAAAAAATCAAGAAACACAGGGGGAAGGGGAACCTGGACCCCACCAACCACTCGAAGTCCTCACCAGAACTTTCTAGAGATCAGGGTGAGGCTTTGACGTGACAGGCAGGACCCAGGTGTCACATAAAGATGATGGATTAATAAGAAATAACTGGGGTAAACCATTATGGGATAACACATGGGCATATGGGAAAAACCATTATGAAACAGTAAAAGACAAACAGATGTATATAAAAACTGGAAAACTTCAAAACACACCACTACAGTCCCCTATACCGAACTGCTACTGCATGCCAAAATCATCTAAGTCAGATACTACATGAAAAACAGTAATTCCATCCAGTCTTTATACCCTGATTTCCCTTCCCAGAAACCAGGAATTACAAAAGTTTTGGGAGGTATATACTTGAGTCTTGACAGTCCGGAGATGGTGCCAAGCCAGAGGTGTTAGCCCTGTCTGAGCATCCACAGCAGATGGATGCTGTCATTTAGCCTTTTCCTGTGAAGTCTGTGTGAGGAAACCCACTTTTAGATGTCAAGTCAGCATGCAAGAGGTTAAAGCATATTAAAAGAAGTTTCAAGAAACTTTCCCTAGAAACTAAAGTTGCCTGTAGTCATAGAGCAGATGTACTTCTTTGGAGCAGCTATAAATCCTTTGAGTACCCTAATAAATACACTGCACATTCATTGGAACAATGTGCCCCATGGATTTAAACTGCATCTTATCACTTTTTCCTGAAAATAATTATCACACCTATTAGAGGCTATATTTGGGATTTTTACCCTTTTACATATATCTGCTTTCCTCTCTCTAGACAGATATTCTGCCATGAAGGATGTGTGCATTTGCAGCCTGATTTTCTCCCCAAAGAACAGAAATAACCCTATGACTATACACTGGGGCACTGCTTACAGTTAAATCAAGGTGCCCTTGAATGTGGCTGGAAGATACAGGCACTGAAAATCCTACTTTTAAACTCTTCCAGGAGCAACACAAACCTTAGCGCACAAAATACATTTTCTAAGTGTCTCTTTTCATATCAATCCATTGGATGATCATGCTGTAATCATGGAAGCAGCTGAACAAGAATTTCAGAGCAGAGTAATCTTGGTGATATTTCTGTTAACTGCTTTTCCAAAACACTATGTTGGTCACAGTTGCTACTTTAGAATGACTTTCTGTAGAACATCTCCACTGAAAAAAAAAGAAAAAAAAAAAAGAAAAAAAAAGCCAAATGAAAGCTCTGTACTTCAATATTTTTTAAAGACTTGACAAGCTAGATTCAGTGATGCTGCCTAGGTTGTATTCAGATTCTTGTGACAGTTTGTAGATTATTTAATTTTTCCTTCTGAATCAGACAACAGCCAGGTATCTGTGCTAAGATCTTTATTTTTCTCTGAAATTCTAAAGGAATTCAGTAAGTAGAAAACATTAAAAAAAAAAAACAACAACAACAGAAAAAAAGAGATTGAACAACCTCCCATAAGGATAGCACAGATTTATGAAAAATCCACAGATTATTCTTCCCAAAAAGAGAAACAAGATGTTATAATAATAGGGACGGGGCAAACAATGCACAGGACCAGCTCAAGTGAGCCCAGAAGGAAAACTGTAAATAAATTCAATTACAGAAAGAAAGACATGCCTGATAACTCCAGGAATAGAACTAAAAATTCCTTTTGATGAATGTACAATGGATACATACAATCCTATACAATGAAGAACAAAATTATTATGTGCAGACTAAATTCATAACATGCTGAAATTCATTTTGCATGAATTTGACTCCAAACGCCAAGAGTTGGTCTTGCTTGAATATGATGAGTGGTAGCTTGCATTACAGCTCAGACAAATGTTATTTTCATCACAAACAGAATTTTCCCAATACAATACTGGGAGAAGATAGCTCTGGTTGTAGTCTTCAGGGACAGCAAGCTAAGCTACTTTCTCTCAGCAGACAGACGATTTGTAGGTGTTTACCTCAGCAAAGAAAAAAGTACTATTCAAAAAATTAGTAGTAATCCATACTTGGGGACTAAAGCATCCTAGAAAATCCAAGAGATATTTCCTCATAACAAGAAAAATACTCACAATTCATACTGACATCCTGCAGATACATGTGGATGAGATGCTTCGCATAGAAAAGTAATGACACTGTGAAATGCACAAATGCTCAGGTTTGCAGGAAGCTTGCAGTACAGTTATCACAAAATGATATGTGTGTTCACTTGTAAAAAGAAAACTTATTAACAGCAAAGCTATATGAAAGCATGGCTCCTCTACTAGCAGTAGAAGTGTATTTTGAGCTGATATGGAAATACATTATATATAAATTAGCTATGATTTTCAGTATTTAAAATTTTAAAAATGACAGCAAATGTAAGGTATATTTCCCCTTCCTCTGCCCCTGAGAAGTCAAAACAAAAGTACTAATGTCTTTCTAATGAACACTGTTTTGTTTATCCAGAATCCAAATAACAACACGCACAGGCTGAGACTCAGCATAACCCACTGTGTTGCAAGAAACTTAAATCAAAACTGATATTAAATCAATGTCCTGATGATTTGCTTCCCCAGAGCACTCTCACTCCCACAACAGGAAGGCTGCTGAAAATTAAAGTAGTAGTACATCATAATACTCATTTAGATTAGCTTTATTGGAGCCAGGAACAGATTTTAGCCAGTACTAAGTGCTTAATTCTCACTGACTCTTGTTTTTAGGGGGCATACACATTGTCCACAGACCATCTACTTTCCATGAGATGTAGGTCACGCCAATGGATACACCAATCTCACACATCTTTGGCAGGAATGTCGTTAAACGTGATGCTTTATATGATCTGCTGAGGGAGTTGGCATGCTAAGTTCCAGGAAGACTGAGCAGAATTGCTCATCCCAGTCCTTCTATTGAACGTGGACACAGACTAGGATAAAATGATAACAAAATTTCAAGCATACTCTAATTTGTATTTCTCCTATATTTGAAAAGTTATAGATGTAAGTATGTTTGTATAAGCATACATTTTTAACCCTAGTATCCATAATACTAAACAGAAGACACTGAAGATAGATCTACATTTCTTCATAAAAATAGAAAATGGCACAAACGTGGGGCCTCAGGTGGTTCATGGTGCCAAATTGTTAGCATGTTCCCTGGAATTGTGCTCAATCACTCCAAGTGCTTTCTCCATTGCTATGTCATGTCATGGCTTGGTGGAGAGCTCATTCCAGAGATGGCTCCCAGTAGACAAGGCACACGAGACTGCATATTTATGATACCGTGTTCTCTGTACAACTCTCTATCCTGGCAGGCTTTGCCTTCTCTTGCACAACCATACATCTTTCCTGCCATGTTCAAGGGCTCAATGACATGTATGCTCAGTTCAGGGCTGCCACATGGATGGATCACGCACAGTTCTCGCATTATTTCAGATTGTTTGAACTGCAAACACACACACACAAAATCAGTATTCTCTAAGACTACAGCAACACAATGTGTGACCCACAAGGAGGTTCAGGACCAAGAGGTGTGGTCTGTGGGTGCAGGCAGCTTGCTTCTGTGGAAATGAGTCCTCATCAGTGTGGACAAGGCACAGTTTACATTGCATGGCCTCAAAATGCCAGGATCATAGCCTAGCCTGTTCTCTATTTAGTGGCATCAATACACCCTCATAGGCAGAGCAGGTTGATATTTGCAATACATATGGAAACTCCTTTGCCTAACTTGGTGGATGCAGTCCAGTAGCCCCAGTGTTGCCATTACTGTTGGAGATGCCCCAGAGAAAGCTGCCTGGATGTCAGCTGTGGTTTCAGAAGGATGCATGACTATTATCACACTGAAGCATTGCTGTGACACACACCTTGTGCCACGTGCAGGTGTCTCGCATGATCTACATAATTTCAAAAGGCATAGGTACCATATTTAAGCAAATGCATTGAACTCTGTGTGAAAAAGTTAGGTACATTCTAAATGCTCAGATATCTGATACCTATGTATCTCGTGCTTGTCTGACCTTGATGAACAGCATCTGGGAAGTGCTTCTTTGCCAGTATCTCAGAAGACATGGTCTGCAGGCTGGGTACAGACTACAGATGGACACAATTAGGAAAGCTGGAACTATGAAGTTCACAGAGAGTTGGAAATTGAAAATGGTAAAAAAAGCATGCTTACTTAAGGCAAACTGGGATGAAAACTTAATTGCTGGTATATTTTAAATTGGAAAGACTAGTGGTAGGAAAAACTATCACTGTGAACAGAATGTTTTAGCATTTAGCATTTTTGTTTGTGCTTTGAGGTTCACATTTGGGCCACAAGAAATTCAAAACTGTGACTTCATGCTCTGAACACCTACTGAGTCTTCACTGCGACTCATCCAAAACCTAAGAAAATGAATGGAAATTTTTATATTGACCTCACTGAACTTAATGTTAGCCTCTAGGTTCCTTTTTCTATGTACAGTTTGATTTGTGAACATTATGCTCAGGTTTGTTTTAAGAAGATGTCTGAGTTAATGTGCTATGTCCACATTTGCACGCTTTGGATGAGTGAGCAGAGGCTTCCTGCAAAATCACTGTAGCAGTCAGTGCTCAGGCCTACTGAAAAACGAGGCCATTTGCTGAAAAAGCTGAGTATACTGTTATTAGCCTAATTGTGGGCTGTAGTAAAGGAATGCGGTGTCCTGTATTAATATGTATTCTGCATCTCCTGTTTACCTGGAGCAAGAGTTTGTTAGTTCGCTCACTGATTCCAAACTCCATTAACATCACTCCAGAAAAGATGGTCCAATCTAGCTAGAACGAGTTCAAATATATAGGCAAATAAAAAGATGCTTGCTATATCCAAATATGGGAATAGTTTCACTGTCTTCAATGAAAGTGCTGTTCCAAGAACCATGAGAACCACAGAAGTTCCCATGGCAGTACAGGCAACAGTGAAAGAGACCAGACATCTGGTGTCACTGCTATAAAACAGCAGGCTGTCCTTATTACAGAATGCCATTTATAGTTCAAAGCTCCTCATGGAGGGTTAAATGCTTTAAATACTTACGACTGATACCATAATGGTAGAGTCAGTAATATCTAAATGACCTCATCTTAGTGCTCCTCAAAACTGAAGGCATTCCAAAATGACAGGTACCACAAAGCTACAATTTGCAAAAACAGACAATATAATTTTTATGCCACACTTTAGTATCTTTTCTGCCTATCATTAATTCGAATAGAATAGACAACACTGATGATGCATTCACAATGGTAACGTATTTCATCTGCCTTCCAAGCCCAAACAAATAAGAAACTTTATTGATAAGTTTTAATACCCTTTAATTACAACACTCAAACAATCAGTGTTCCACTGATAAACAGTAAAAGAAACTTGAATTTATCTTTCTTGCTGTGCTGTATTTGTCCATACTACATGTAAAAGGGGTGAAAGTATGTGGAATCTGCTTTCAAGGATTGTCCAAGTGCTCAAGCTCTCAGTTCTTACATCAAGTGCAAATCAAACTGTTGGTGCACAGAGACCAAAAACCAAACAACAGCTGTAAACTGAAAGCAGGGTAAGTCACCTTAAATGCTAACTAACTGGGAGCGATGGGAGATTTCTAACCACAGCCAGGCTCATTCACACTCCCAGACTTTATCCCAAGATATTTCAATACATTTCCTTCACGCTACAGAGTTCATCAAGGAGGATGTTCTTGTATTAGGATGGAGGACAGGTGATGGATAAGCCCCTTTCTGGGAAGATGGGAGGTTGCAGTCTCATCAGCCAGGGAAAGAAATTAAACCTAGACTTTCCATGTGCCTATGAATGCTGTCATAATGAGCTTTGTCACGCTTGATGTCCATTTTGGAAGACAATCTCTGCTGGTGGTTCAAGGTGATGCCATGGTGAACAAATATGATCCAGGTTATATGTGGAGGTGCTTCCTGGTGCAGATGGGTAAAACACCAAATATGTCGAGGAAGTCAAGATCTAAAATACTAGAGTTCCCTAAGCAACGACTGGCTACTTCTAGCTAGTGGCTCCCAGATATTTTCAGCCAACAAATCATTGCTAAAATTTAAGTTCCCACGGGTAATTTTTCTTCCTTAGAAACACATTACTGAAAAAAATTCTTAATGGAATTGTTTTATATGTTTCTGAGACCAAGCTTGCAGACTGTTGGTTTAAGTACTGGAACTTGTGTCACATGTCATGATGAGGCACAAATCTGTCCCCAGACATAAGTAATTCTAATGCCTGACTAAAAGATTTGAATTCAGCTCTGGGCTCACTCAGTGTGTCCACTCTTTTTGCATCTAGCTCTACGAGATCTGATTCAGAATGCACTGGCAGATTGCTGTTGGCATTGGGCCATGTCCTAATGAGCAGATAGACATAGTCCCCCAAAACTGTCATTCAAGTTGTATCACTGGTGTTTCCATTGAGCAGTCCTGAGGAGCTAAATTACAAAAAAGATAAACATTTGTTTTTTGAAAATGAAGACTTTATTACCTCTTTGTTTGAGAAGGAAAAAAGAATATAAATTGTGAGAGAGAAAGGGCATAATCTCAGTAAAAGAGGAGTTTCAGCCAAGAGTCAAATAAGGAAAGTGATTTGTTGTTAAAATCTCTAAAAGGCATTGGAGCAAAGCTTAATCCTTGGACACTATGCATATATTAACCTCTACAAAGACTTTGATCAAATCCTTAAATGTCATCAGCCCCCTTTCTGTTTCTTCTGGGCCATATAACATCACACACATCACAAGAATTGACCTTTATTGTTTGCAGGCATGCCCGAGGATATTTATATCATCCACACACAGCCCAGATATACCAGTCACTGCTCCTTACAAGATCTAAATAATTGACAGTGCATGGAAAGCAGAACTGCATACCCCTAGAATAATTTAGATTAGAAGGAACTCCTGGAGGTCATCTGGTTCATGCCTGCCACCTCTTCTTCACGTCCTCATTTGGTTCAAAGCAGAGACAACTTCAAAGATGGGTCTATCTTCAAGTCAGATCAGGTTGCTCAGGGCCTTGCCTACATCAGGTTTTGAATCTCTCCAATGAGGGAGGTACCACAAACTCTCTCAACAGTCTGTTCTGATACTCAGTCACCTTCACTGCACAAAAATTTTTTCCTAACGTCTAATTGGATTTTCCTGTACTCCTGCTTGTGTCCACTGGCCCTCATTCTTTGGCCATGGAGCTGCAACAAGAATATGGCTCCATATTCTTAGTAACTTTTCATGAGGTAGTTGAAGACAGCAATAAGATTCCATCTTTGCTTTCACCTCTTCAGCCTGAACAGTGCTCCTCTCCTTTCCTTGCATGCCATGTGCTCCAGCCCCCTGACTACCTTTCAGTTAGAATTAACTGGAGGTTTGTTTGGGAACTCTGCTCTTTCCTATGGCAGTGAATGGATTGCTAATTGGATAGCAAACCCATTTGTTTGGACATGTGAGAGACTTATTCTTTGTATTTGCCCTCCTTTTAATTATAAGGAAAGGCATTACTGTGAGGAATTTTGTGTGTACATATGTGAAAGAAGATAGAAAACAAGGTACTCTGAGGAATGGCTTAATTTCAAACAAAGTCAGCCTCAAATTGCATCCCCTAACTTTTTATAAAACTAGTCTTCAGAATACACAGACAATTACTGGTTTGAAATATAGCTTTTTTTTTGATAACAGCAAAGGAAGTAAACCTATGATGTTCATAATCTTGCTGGCTACTGTACATAAAACCATAAAACATAAATATTGAAAAGATGCCATATATACGTATATATATAAATGCATACATGTATAAATACCTGGGCCTAAGTTTTTTTGTTGCACCAGCAAAATATATATGGAGATCAAGCATTAATGTCCAGTGTGGTCATCCACATGTAGACGTATCTTTTTCACATTCAGACTATTCTTTGAAAGCCTTAGAAATAGTAATTTGCTGTTCAGACATGACCTCCCCCCACCCCAGACAATAACATTAGGGTCAGGTGAAGATGAAATGATAACAAAGACAACTAACAATTTTTTCTGAATATTTTGTGCCTGATGTTGGTGTTCTTTTGTGAAGAAGCAAGAGACTGAGAAAGCAACTCCTCTGCCACCTTTCATGTCAGTATGAAAAGTGATAAAATCGAAGTGATAGCTAATGGTCAGAATCCTTTAAATAGCTCTGTCAGGCGTGCTTGAGCTATCTGACTGGTTTTTATTTTGGCTTTTTGACTCATTTGTCCATAATGGTTTGCCTTTGCATCCAGAAGGAATGTGATGCTCAATTAGGACTCAGTCATGTGGTGCACTGAGAGGAAAGTTACTTATGTGTTAAGTAATTGGAGGTCCTGGACATGTGTTACCTCTGTGTGCATTTTGCTCGGCACGCAGGGGTGCAAATGCACTTGCCCATGGGAGATGTGTCCCAGCTGTGCCTGCTTGGCAGGGGAGAGTGACAGCAGTGCTGTCTACAAAGAACAGTAAGTGAAGCAGGTTCCTTGTTCCTTTTAAGATGGAACAACTTGAATGAAATTGGCTCATTTCCATTACCATTTGGAAGCAGAAAAGGTGTATTTTTGGACCCCATAGGACCCACTGAAGGGTCAGGCACTTTGTAGGCAAGATGGTTTAGAGCTACACAATGGAGGAACTAGCTGTTTTCTCCCACTGTTTTTTTTTTTCTCAGAGCCCTCAGCAGTATGGAAACCACTGGGGATAGAGATATGAATTGACCTGGGCATTCATTACAAAGGTGTTCTGTCTCTGATGCCCTCTGAGCAAAATCTGACACATCTTGCCTGTGCTGTCTGCTGAAGGGTTCATGGGTAGACACCCCCTTCTCTGAGAAAATAGGAATAGAATAATCAAACTCCAGGGCTTCCATTCATGCCCTGTGGATAGAATGGTTTTGGAGATTTCCAGCTGCTGTTCTCTGTGGGCAACATGGGCATCACTGATAGAGTGCTCTTAGAGCATATACTGATATCAAAGCACTGGCTTTGGCGTGAAACTAAGGGGATGGTTTTTTGGGTTTGCTTTTGTCCATGACTATGTTGTTTTTGATGGATGAGTTGGGAAAGCTGCTTGTGCTAGATATTGAAATGCTCCTGTGGGGAATTTGTGCTCTTTCATATATACAACCAGCTGGGTTCTCTATCCTGGTAGCAACAAATTAATTTACCTGATGTAGGCAAAGCCCTGAGCAACCTGATCTGACTTGAAGATAGACCCATCTTTGAAGTTGTCTCTGCTTTGAACCAAATGAGGACGTGAAGAAGAGGTGGCAGGCATGAACCAGATGACCTCCAGGAGTTCCTTCTAATCTAAATTATTGTAGGGGTATGCAGTTCTGCTTTCCATGCACTGTCAATTATTTAGATCTTGTAAGGAGCAGTGACTGGTATATCTGGGCTGTGTGTGGATGATATAAATATCCTCGGGCATGCCTGCAAACAATAAAGGTCAATTCTTGTGATGTGTGTGATGTTATATGGCCCAGAAGAAACAGAAAGGGGGCTGATGACATTTAAGGATTTGATCAAAGTCTTTGTAGAGGTTAATATATGCATAGTGTCCAAGGATTAAGCTTTGCTCCAATGCCTTTTAGACTTTTGCACACTTTTCACTTATCATGAGGGAAAAGTTTGAAAGAATCTGTTTGTTGATTGCTAACGGTCCTTACAATGCCTCTTTTACATAGTAAATCAATACCAAGTCTTAGGAAATACAGGTGGGCCACAAGAACCACCTGATACAAGTGTAGATGTTTACAGAAATAATGCCAAAACCATTTATATCCATCTGAAAAGGTGTATCTTTGAGGACAAGAGCTCCAAACTAAACTTCCTAACCTAACAGAAGAACTATTTAGTGCTTAATCATAATCTCAAACAGTAAATCAAAATATTTAGTGTCTGAAATGTAAAATAGACTCCTCTCTTTGTTTCTGTGGAGAAGAATATTGGGTAGGATTATTACCAGGACCAGATGAAAAGGATATAGTTTCATTATATCCTTTTAGAGGAAAGACCACACTCTCCATGTGGGAAACCTAAAATGGCCAAACAAAAAATTAAAGGAATAGATATTACATGAAAGGTCGACATGAAAAGTTGACAATTTTCTATTCTCTGTGTAAGCTACTTCTTGGAGGCCTTGGAAGAGTGAAGAGAGAACGAGTGGGCAGCATTTCTTGCAGGGATTGGAGAGAGTTCTCTGAGCAGTGTTAGTGTGTCTGTGGGCTTCTAAGTAGATAAGACAAGGTGTGTTAGTGCTTTAGTGACAATTGAGGTATTTAGGGGATGAAAGAGAGCCACATCCCATGTGTTTAGAAACACTGGCAGTCAGGCCAAGACAAATACACCTTAATATCTGCCATACCCTGCATTAATCAGTAGGATGAGACTGTCCTTGTTAGAAGGGTTCACAGTTTGCTGCTTTTTTATTTTTTGTTAAGAGGGACAAGGGAAATTTCTCTTTTGTTGCATAGCTTATATGAAAAACCTCTTGCAAATGATTCCATTCTAAAAGAACAGAAGCCCCGTGGGGGAGCTGGTGGGCAGAGGTAGCTCGGCAGGGTGGTGGCTGTGGCCAGCAGATTGTACAGCAAACGCAGCTGGTGACAGCAGCTATAAAAGAATAAATCCAGCTCAAACTGGCAATATTTATTCTTCTGTGATGTATCTGAGATTATCTGTCTGTGTTAGGACAAGGAGGGGGTAAAGAACTGGGAAAAAAAAATCTCTGGCAGGAGAAATCCATGTGTCTGTGCAGACGCCTTGGTGCTATGGGTCCTGAGAAGCAGCTCAGGCAGAAGCCTCTCAAAACACTCCACTCTCTGCATGGGGGTGGTTGGACTGCAGCTGGATTGGAGTCCTTCTGCCTCTCCTGAAACATGCTGCCAACCTACCTGGGAAGGAGTGACTTTGCCCTGGTTACCTGTGTATGTTACTGGCATGATGGATCTTCACACACTGCTTGGTGTTTTTCATTACATTAAGCATTGCGCTTGGTTCTGATGACAAATCCTCAAAAGGAAGATCACAGAGCCTCACTCAGGTTTACAGTGATAAAGATTTGCAGTCCATTCCCTTTCTCTTAAAGCATTAATAATGGATCTTTTTAGTCAGCTGGTGTCAATTTTTTTTTTTTTTTAAATTTAAAAATTACTGCTGGGACCACCCCAAATACCTGTCAACAGCAAATGTGTGTGTGATAAGTATCAGTGGTTGCCATCACTACCTCAAACCGTTTGAATACACAGCTTACTTTCTACTTGCAGAAAAAATTCTTAATTACACTCCTATAGCCCTCATTTTCTTTTCAGAAGACAGAGTTACGATGACCTTCTCTTCTTGCAAGGCTGCTGTATAAACCTCGAGTCTTCATTCATATTTAGCTGAAAGGAATTTCATCAAGTACTGTGCAACAAATCAAAAACCTGCAGCAACCTGAGGATATTTTATAGTCAATCTAGCAAGACTCTGCAGTTTTCATAGGGAGTAGTAATATATGACCTAGACAAGACCCAGACAAGGGCTTGTGAGAAAGACTGTGCAGCTTTAAAATGATTGCTTTGGATGTAGGAAAGAAATATGGATAATCACTGCCATCCCCTGACCCAGGGTAGTCTTCTGAGAGATAAGTATACAGCTGGAGACAAAAAACATCTGGGACTTGGCAGCTTTTGCAGCTGGGTCATACCACTTGAAGCCGAGATTTAAGCTGATGTATATATAAATACAACTTTTGAACACTGCCTTGAGTGGAGATGAGGGGATGACTTGTTCTCCCTCCTGGGACAAGGGATTTTAAGCCTTTCCAGAAGAGAAGTGTCGGGAGACAGTGTTTACTTTTTAGGCTCCAAATGACTAAAATGGCTTCAACAGTAAGCCCTTAAAAAATCAAGAGACAGTTTTGCATGGTTCCGAGCATGCTGTACTTGAGAGAAATTTGCCTCACTTTCCAGACGTTCTCTGTTTTAGACTTTATACAGAGGAAAGCTGATTCCATGGACTCTGTGTGACATACAGGGTACTCATAGCCAAAACAAGCTGTGAGATGTGGTACAGCCACTGTGCAGAGCTGTATGTTTTGCATTTCCATCCCCTCTGCTGCTAATGGCTGAATGGAAAGTGGGTCCTGGGCCTGAAGTTAGGGTGTGAGGGAGAGTAACCTTCATCACGGTACTAATCTCTCTTCTATTACTTAGTACAGCTATCCAGAAATAATAGAATCATAGAATCATGGCGTGGTTTGGGTTGAAAGGGACCTTAAACATCATCTTGTTCCAACCTTCTGCCTTTGGCAGGGACACCTTCCATTAGACCAGGTTGCCTCATCCACCCTGGCCTTGGACACTTCCAGGGATGGGATGTCCACATCTTCTCTGGGCAACCTCTTCCAGTGTTTCATCACCTCACAGTGAAGAATTTCTTCTTAACATCCAATCTAAATTTCTCCTCTTTTGATTTAAAACTGTTCACCCCTTGTAGCCATATAAAGAATTGTTCTCCCTCTTTTTCTAAAATAAGAAATAATCGAAGACCTGCTTGAAAAGAGGCATAATCACTCCAGAAGAGCTTTTACAGGCATCTGGATGAGAGCTGGTGTAGCTGTTTCTAGTGTAGCATTACAAAGTGTGACACTTCAGAGGGTGAGTGAGAGACGGACTGGCTGGAGTACACAGCTCACCAAAGCCACGTGTGACTCAAAGACTATCCTAAAATCCACACTGTGGAAGGTAGAGCCCCTTGAACCTAGCCAGCTGGAAATGTGGGCACAGCGTGTATGTGCCCCACTCTGCAAGGCAGTGGTTGAACCATTGTTAATATATTTATAGTCATTGTTATATCTTAAATACTGAGGTGTGTAGTTCCTATGGCAAGGCGGCACTTTTATTCAAGCAGAAACAGTGGTCTCAAATGCATATTTCTCCCCTCAGAAGGCAATTTGGCTACTGGCATGATTTAATCTCCAGATAGCAGCTAAGTACCATGCAGCTGCTCGCTTACTTCCCCTCTGCCCTCCTCCTGGTGGGATGGGAGAGAAAATCGGAAAAAGGTGAAGCCCATAGTTTGAAATAAGAACAGTTAAATAGGTGAATAATAATAATAATAATAATTTTAAAAATTGTGATGTGAAAAGGAAAAGGAAAGAGAGAAAGAAAACCTGAGAGAAATGACTGATGTACAGTGCAACTCTGTACCACCCACTGACCTATGCCCATCTCATCCCTGAGCAGTGATCAGCCCCTTCCAGCCAACTCTCCTCAGTTAACATCCTGAACATGATGTTCTGTGGTACAGAATAGCCCTTTGGCCAGATCAGGTCACCTGTCAATGCACCTTCACCACTCAGAGCATATATTTAAATCATACTTCTAAGTTCCTTTGGCTTTGCCTCATTTTTATTATTTTTTTTCTTGACTCATCACTGGGATCTAGCTGCTCGAAAGTTTGGTGTTTCTGTGATAGAATTTACAAGTACCTGAATCCTCTACTGGAATCAGCTCATGGGGATCACTGAGCAAATGACTTTTTCAAAAGGCCTCTGATTTCCCTGCACTTAGTTGGTATTCCTATATGCCCACAACACTGCAGGCGCTTTGTATAAAATTAGGTCATAAATAAAGCCTGAAAAAACATCTCTTTAATAGTGACATCATAAAGTTCTGTGGTTATTGCTTCTCAGTAGTTTCAAAATCAAATTTGCTTTCTATATAAATAAAATGGTGTGAGATTTTTAGCTAATTAGCAGCCCTCCCTTGAAACGTGAAAGTCAAGCACTTTATTTCTAACCTGGGGATTATTTCCTTCTCTGAATGAATTGCATTACAGGCACAATAAAGAAACAACTGAGCTAGCTCAAAATGGAACTGGGGGAGTTGGTGCCTGCACACAGCATGTTGATGAAGCTTTCCATATCTGTCCCATTGGCTCCAGCTGGTGCAATGGGCTAACTAACATAGTAGCCCCACGAGCAAGGCTGCTAAAGAGGATTAGCTGCCTGCAGATGTGTTACACATCACCTGAGACAGCTTGGGTGAATTGTAAAGTTCAGGTGAGATGCTGATCAAATATTAGATCAGCATCAAAACTGAACGAGTGTGACTGTGCTCTGGGAGGTGGAGGTGGCCATTCAGGTGTGATATAAGACTTGAAGAATCTCCTGCATGCCTAGCTTGCAATTACAGCCCCAAATAATATAACCATCTTTGCCTGCAAAGGCAAACACAACCTCTCCACCTCAATAAAACTTTCCATGTACCTTTGTTAGCTCAAGACTGGATTATTGTAGCGTACTCTATTTAGAGTGAAATATGGAATTCACTTGAAAAATGGAGTAAGCATGGAATATAACCACAGCCTCACTGCTTACCAAGCTGAAGGCTATGCCAAGAATGCATTACACATTGCTTTGGGGTTTGCTATACTAATGTTTTAGCAGTGAACCTTTTACCAAGATCTATTCCAAATTTTATCCATTCTGCTGGAAGGAATATTCTTTCTTTCCTGAATTAACAGCCCTGGATTCATTGATGTTACAGACAGACAGACAGAACACAGTCTTTACCTCTTGCAAAAGAACTTTCTCTCATCGCCCTCGATTTTTCTAGAGATGAAAAAAGGCTAGAAAATGACAGAGAATATGACTCTTTCTAGAAAAGATCTCAAGGGTTTGGGCTGGATGCAAGTGGCAGAAACTCCTTGTATCTGTTTTACACAGCACTTGGTGCAGGATTTCCAATGGCCTGCATGTTACACTGAGGAGTGCCAGCTATCTGGGCAAAGTATTCTGTGAGCAATACTGGGATAGCAGATGATGAGATGTTGGGAAAGTTGGGAAAGTGTGCTGGACTGGGAGGTCAAAGGTAGTTTGACTTTGTGCCCCATCTGCTGGCTTTGGGGCATGGTTCCTGATATCCTTCAACTTATGTCCATGTCTTGGAGGATATTTATTGGTGTGGGCCAACACTGTGATGGGGAATGAATCAGCCATGTAAGCAGAGTGAGTGACCCTTCATCCAGCCCTTGATCATACACAGCCTTTTTTTATTCAGTGATCCAAGTAGACCCATCAGTCCCATATTCAGACAAAGACATAAATCCTCAGTTACACCTCATGATTGCGTGTGTGATGGCTAACCTTTCTTGCAAGAGCAGCTGGAAATTTCTACCTTGCTTTTTCCTGCTATCTCCTCAGTTGTCTTAAGCCTTTCCTCTGC
This sequence comes from Chamaea fasciata, assembly GCF_029207755.1. Classification (NCBI taxonomy): domain Eukaryota; kingdom Metazoa; phylum Chordata; class Aves; order Passeriformes; family Sylviidae; genus Chamaea; species Chamaea fasciata. The sequence continues at coordinate 74,848,654 of NW_027094087.1, read as the reverse complement.
AAGATAGTCTCACATTTTTTAGGTCTGGCAGGTAGTCATTGTACCCATACAAATGACCTTGTGTCTGGCTCTATCAAAATATGTTTTATCTCAATGGACTAAAATCATAGGTTATTTAGATCATTCTCTCGGGCTGTCCTGTTCTATCAAATATGTATTATGGAACCAGTCTGTGCTACCTGCAAAGCTCATACTGAATTTTACCAACATAAACACTGAATGTTACAAGATCTATAACTGGTTTTCACAGAGTTACACAGGAACACATGGTTAAATAGAAGAACACAGTTGCTTGGGAAAATGGTGATTCCCTCTATTTGCTGAGATCAGTAAGCCAGCTAGTCAGTCTAGATGCTTCTTTTTGAAATTACAGGACGTGCTTATACGTCTTGAAAAATCCATCTCCGTTCTTAATGCTTTTAATATATGTATTCTCCATGTTTTGTAAAGGAAGATTTTAAAGCAGGATGCTGTATGTTGTCACTTAAAATAACAGCGATGCATTACTAAGATAGATTACAGAACTGATCTTTGTGAAAAACAAGAGCAGACGGAGATGTTCTGAGTTGTCATCTGCGAACTGTTGCCTTCACAGCATCGTTCTCAGGTGGTGGTTTTTTTTTTTTTTTTTTTTTTTTTTTTTTTTTTTTTTTTTTTTTTTTTTGTAGGCAGCTGCACAAGATTTTTGCATTTCTACAAGACTGCTCTTGAACCATTAGGGATATATAATGTCACTATATAGGGATTAGGGATAGTGACTATGTAAGCAGCTCTGTGCTTAAAAGAAGTGGTGTCACACTGTTGCCATACTTATTTTTCTGAAGTAATTTCTAGTGGAAGAGTAATTTCTAGTACATATTTTAATGTCAAATCAGCCTCTGTCAATAACCCTTTTGAGTTGCTAATTTTATACGCTTAATATTGTAATTTTAGTTTCTCTTCCATGTCAACATTATTTTGATTTACATAATTGTGCTATTTTTTCCGAAATAATTTAATTTTATTTATTATTTTAGCAGCCAAAGCTCTTATTCATCTACCTTACCTTGGGAGAAAATTTTACCGTACTTTCTCACCATACAAGTGTACTGTACAAGCTCACCATATATTTTCTTTTCTCACTCATTATCTGATGACCTACTGTATAGTTACCATCCTTTTGTATAACTGGGATAAATCTGATTTTTCAAAATCACCAGATATCTGCATTTTTGTCCCTCTACAATTTTATTTTCTAGTGAATCCTACACTATCCTCACTAGAGAGTTCATTTCTGCATTCTCCCCATTTCACTGCATTTGTGGACTAAGATCTCTGGACACTGCCTTCACCTACAGATGGTTGTTTTTTTGGATATTTTTTACTTGCTTGTTTGTTTTTTAAGGACAAGAAATACAGGACAGAGAAAGAATCACTGAGTCATAGGGGATCAAATGAAACTCTTTACCACTACTATATTCTGGGGCCTAGCCTGGTAGATTTTTCTTCAGTAAGTTAAGAGTGCCAGGAACATCCCTGGAGACACTGAAGGTTGAATGTCCATGCAGATAAAGTGTGAGATCAGCCAGAGTTTTAGCATGGGCCAGCTTTCCAGACCAATTTTTTGACATGGTTTGGGAATTGTAGGCTGGGCATCATGCTCAGAAACAGTTTTCATGAGGCCACCAAGCTTGGTGAGATTTAACACCTTGATTGTTCCAAGTTCTCAGCTCACCACACATCACGGTGGACACATCAAACCAGTCCCTGCACAATAGCAGTGCTGTTTAACAGAAAACATCAACATCATGAAGTATGTTCCATTTTATACTATAAAATGTATAAATAAGAAAAAATTGACACAGAAAGCCCTGTCTTATTTGGACAGGAACTAATGGGAAAGAGGATGGACAAGGAACACAGCTACATCATGGCAGTCAGAGCTCTTTGAGATCACCCCAACCAGGCTTGTTATAGACCTGGTGCCTGGATGGCAGAGATATGTCAATTGAATTAATTAGTCCTGTGGAGTGACAGGTCAAGAGCTGCAGAATGATGCTAAAATATCTTTATTGGCTCCAGGGTGTGAGCTGGCAGCTTTCCATGCTGTGGCATGGTGAGTGGCAGGGTTACACCAGCTCACCCAGAGGTGGCTTCTGACTTTTTAGGCTGTGTTACTGCAGAGCACAGAGCTGACCTGTAACACATTTTTACTTGTAAAGTTCAAAATGGGAGAGAAAAGAGCAGTAATATCTCCCTGAGAGATCAGAAACCATTAAAGATTTTGCATAAGGAGAGGAGAAAAAAGAAAAAAAGACTTGAAAGAGATGGCAACTTGCCAATAGGTTACTCATGGACAGTAGTAACAAGTGGACCCACAGGGAGAAAACAGCAGCCACAGGATGAAGTCTTGTCACAGAAAGACTCTGTTTTCCTCAGATGAAACCTCAGGCTTCTGCCCTCTCCTATGTTCAGGTCTATTTTCATTTCAATAAAGTATCATGGAAGTGCACTGGAAATTAGCCAGTCTCCTTCCCATCTCTCCTTGTTTTACAGTACAAAGCACTGTGCAAACCCTGGAGGCACACAACTCTCCTGCTCGTTTTGTTTTTCTCCCCGGCATTGTAAGCCTCTTGATTAGCTGGTGGCCACAGGCTCCCCCTGCCACCATTTGGGAACATTCACCCTGAAGGACGACACCTGCTTGCCTCCAGAAACCAGGGTCATCCTGGTGTGTTGAAGCAAAAGCTTCTGATGCAGTTTTTATGAATGACTGTGAATTCTGAGGCTGGAGCTCGGAGCCTGCAAATGTGGTGTGTTGTGGCTGAACACTGACAATGAGATGATGCACAGCTTTGGCCTTAAGTGAGATTTATGGCTAGGGCTGTTCATGATGCAAAGAATCTGTCACTGTCAAAAGAAAGAGAGGAAACAGGCTCTGTCCATTTTAAACAGTTAATTGCAGAGGTTGTTCTCAGTTGGATAGACATACAGGCATGGGAGGTTAAAAAATATCTTTCCTGGGTACTCAAAACTTCTCTGTTTAGACTGTAAAGTTTCCAGTCTGCAAGTCTGAAAAACTCAGCTATACGAACATATGTTGTTCCTATATGATTCAAATATATCTATGCTTTTATCACATGAAAACATTCAGATAAAGACTTCCCAGATGCTCCCAATGCCTTGGATTTAACCTAATATCTTTCCTAAAAATAAGGTTCCAGCCTAGCTGTGATGCATTGCCAACGAACAGCTTGTATAATTCTCTCAATAGTGATCTCACAGAAAAAAATATTCCAGTTTTTATTCATTTAAGTAGACATCAACTTAATTCTATAGGAAGGAACACATTGAATATGCTCTTTCTTTGAAAAAAAAAAAAAAAGTCCAAGAGATAACACACTTTATAACTTGCAAGAAATGTTATTTACCCATAATAGTCCACTTTTTGCCCAATTCAAATGTAATTTCCTGGGCAAATTCCCCAATTTTTAGACAATGGTTTTGAACAAAAATGTATTTGAGCCAGTTTGAATGTAAATGTTTTGTGTGTGATAAAATGTGCATGTGTGGTAAAATGAAGTACAGTTGGATTTAATCATAGTACTTTTAGTAATCTTAGTCCTTTTACCTTGACACATCACTTATGCCAATCAGGAATAAAGTTCTAGTAAAATGGAAATACCAGCAGTGCTTTTCTTCCATGGCAGGTGACACAGAAAAGAAATGTTTCTGTTTAAAATATGATTTGCACCATTTTCCGTTCGCACAAGTCATCTAAGGTCTGTAAATGAGAAACAACTTGGATTTTATTTTCACCAGATTCACAATGCATGAAAAAGTTACTGCCACGTAGCAGTGTAAGAAATCAACTTAATTCTCTGTCAGCCTGCTGCTAATACACAGAGAGCTCTCTGTGCAAACATACCCCAGTAAGTGAAGGCTACTCACAGTATGAAATCCAGAAGCACCATGGGCTGGCAGCTGAGAAGCCTTGTGCTTCAGAAAAACAATAACAAGAAAATGTTGTTGAATTTCTTGAGGTGTATGGTGAATACTTCTTTTAAGGGAATATGAGTGGATTCAGAGTTGTCTTGCCCCAGCAGAGAGATAATTGCTATAATTCATTAGAGAGGCTAATTTCAATTTTTCATTACTAGAGCAAAACTTTATAAACTGTGTTGAATGGAATGGGAGCTTTTATTTCCTGAGGCTGCATATGTAATCATTTTAATTCAAACAACTAGTCAAACTAGCCTATGCTGGTCATTACATCTGCTGTCTTCCTGTAATTTTTTATTTTAATTTCTCCATCAACTTGTGCCTAGTTTTGCATGCTCTTTCAATTTCTCTGTCTTGAGGCATACAGCAAAGCAAACTTATTGGTGATGGTTGGTTTGCACAGTTTCTACAGTCTCGTTTTCAGAATAGACCAGCCAACATCTAACATTGATCTTACATTATTTATGTTTCAGCTGTGCAAAGAGAATACTTTCACAATGGGAATGACTTTAAACTATGTCTTATTTTAAGACAAACCTATTTATTTTCCTCATGCCCTTGCCACATTTGCTGATCAAAGCCACTTACATCTAAACAAGTTTTGTTTCTTACAGATGCTTTGCCTGTCTTTTTTTTATTCTACAGTACAACTGCTCTTGAAGCTGAATTTATAACTCAGCTATTGTATGCATGACTTCATCCTGTGATGGAAAAGGCAAAGGGTTAGAACTCCACTGTAGGTTCAAAAGGAAAGCAAATCTGTGTCAAAAGAGTTACCAAAAAAACCCCAAACCCAACCCACCAATAAAATCCCTGAAGGAGCCTACAGGTTAAACCATTAAAATCCAGGGGAACTTTATTATTCTGACTACAACTTCTTTAGGAATTGGCTTTCAATATGCAAGCAGACAGTCTGAAAACCAGCAGAAATAGAGAAGAACAAGAGAGGTGCAAAGTAACAGCAATCAGAGCAATCCTGCAGCAAAGCAAAGAAATACCCAATGATGATAATTTTTTAAAGCTGCACTTTAAAGAACCACCCCAAAACCAGACCACTTCGTGTTTGTGAACCGGTGAAGTATGTCAAATATAGCTGCAATTCTACTTCAGCCTCAGATAGCAGACCACACCATAAGGTTGCTTTACTGCATTTATTTGCTTATTTGTTTCTAGTCCTGACCAAACCCAGATAAACAGGAAACAAAAAAGAATTGTCTGCCTTACTCATATCCCCTGCCTGTTTTTCAAAGAAAATGTGGTTTGATAGCCAAGGGTCAGGGTTGTTGGGATCTGCATTAATTTCTGACTCAAGCTCTTGATGTCAAAGCTGTACTTTTATACAACTCTTAGATAATAGACCCCTCTTCTTCTCAAGAGTCCTAAAAAGAATTTTATCCATAAAAATAAATAAGAAAAAAAAGCAGCATAATTTTTTCAATGTACAAAATGGTTTAACTCAATGAGGTGTGGGAGAAAAGGTTGAATCACTTTTCATTTTATCTGAACTGGTTTACCCATCCTCCTTTAATGCTCTTGTGCTTCTTGGGTTCAATTATTTTCAGAAGATACAACTTGCTTCACAACATCCCACAGATGGCTTCCAGCCCTTTAAGAAATGTACTATGCAAGCCAAATCTCTGTGATGCTTACACTTCCTTTCAAGGTGGTTTTTAGCAATTTTATCTCATTTATTTTCCTACTTAGGAAAACCTGGCAAACTATCAAAAGGAAAATGTGCAGATGAATGCTCTTCATGGAAACTAGATGGATGCTTAGTACCTTCCCAAGCTAGGCTAACATTGGGTTTTCTGATTAGCTTGTTGAAATTCAAATTCATCTGATGCTTGTGGATCCTTTCAGGACTAGTACATCTTCTGATGAAGAGCAAAGTTATCTCAAGCTGTCTTGTACTATGCACCCCGAAGGCTAAAAGCTGGTGACTGTGCTGGTGAAATGCACTGCTTGGCCTTTCTTCTGTATTGATAAACCTACACAAGGCTCATGATTTTGAACTCCCTCCCCTGAATTTGCAGTGCAGGGTAACAGCTTGCAGCCCTGCTAGCAGCCAGCATAGTGTGTTCCGCACTTAAAATTGTGGGATATGTTTACCAGGCTGCAGTGCTTGTGCTGCCATCCCTTATGCTATAGACCAGAGGTGCAGGGCACTAAGCACCTCTTGCACTGCCCATATTGTCATGGCCTTTCTTACCTGAAGCCTAAAGGCAAATTAAAAACTCTGTCTAGTGGGAAAAAATAAAAACTGCTTGCACTCTTTGGCTGCTGGGAATAGGAGTGGAGAACACTGTGTTTCCAAGCAAAGGTCTCAAGAGTTCTAGTGTTCGCTGTACCTGTACCTGAACATACAGCCAATTCTTGAACTGAAATTCCTGGCCATCTTGAACCCCTTGGCCTCCATGTTCACACATGGAGAAACAGGCTTCTCCCAAGTGCCCCCCTCCTCTCTCCAGTGCGCCCTTAGTGGAAAATGCAGCACCTTTCTCTGTCATCATAGTCCATGAAACAAGTGTTGATCCCCACACTGGCCCATGAAAATCATATTGCTTTTTTCCTTCACAAATAATCTCCCAGGCATAGACAGGTACTGTAAAAGAAAAACAGGTAGGTTCCTTCAGGTTATAAATTATGGCATAGAAAAGACAACTAAGACAATTTGATTTTCTTTTGCTGGGCTCACCCCTGGAAGGCCGAGTGGAGAAAACAAATAGTTATGACTAAGTAAATATGATAGTAGTCATATAAGGGATGGAGCAAACCATATGGAATATCAGAAGCTTATTTAAATAAACACTTTCTGAACCAGAATAATATTTGAATATTATGAATATAAATTTAAAATATTTCTTGCTGTGCCTCATAACCCCATTTTCCTCTCTAATTCCTTTACACCAACATATTATCCCTACAATTTCTATCTGACAGACAGACCCTTGCACCCTTGCCCTGTGTACCTCTAGCTGAACATCAGTCTGACTTTTAATAACTGCCTAAAGATCCATAGTTTGGAGTCTTCGCTCCAACTGGTTTCTGATAACAGGCAAAGCTTGATTAACTTATCCTGATAAGTTACTATGGCAACTTCTACCACTGCAGCAACTTCTACCACTGCAGCAAGAATAGAGCATTCACAGGTATGTTCTTATCATTGCTCCTTTCCCCCAGCTGTGTAATTTAATCCATTAAAACTAAATGGTGAATTGTGCAAATGAAGTCTGAGCCTTGCTGGAAATTGGTCTGGATTATAGTGTATTACTTTCTTTGTTAGAAAACACTTCAGCAAGCCAACAGCTAGAGGAGTAAGGTCTCAAAATCAGGTAACATTTCATTCCAAAGTGCAATAAATCCTAAAGAGAACCTTAATGTTAGTCCTGTTATGTGTCACTTCTAATAATAGAAAAGGGAATGGCTACCTCGATAAGTGCAAGACAAATTTGGAGGTTCTAAGCATCAGACACTCTAGTGCTTCAAGTGGGGAAAAAAAATTTAGGTGTGCATCTAAACTCAGCTGTATGATCACCATGCAGCATCAGAGCCCTTCCTGAAAGCCTGATAAGTTCACTTGCATTTGTTGGAGAGCTTCCCGAGTGTGTGTAGGCTCTTTTCTGGATGCAAAGTTCAGCAACTGTCTTGTGTCCTTAACGTCCACTGAGCACCTCTAGAGTGTGGCTCATATCCTGTAGTGAGTGTCTGGCTTTGGTCACCCTGGTCTAGGAGGCCAGAGCTTAATTTTGTGTGGTTATAAGACACAAATATCTTGCTCAGATCTTCCTTTTTACAATGATGCCCTTCTAATCTCTGTTTTCTCTCTGATGAAGTGAATGGCTGAGAGCAGAGAAAGTGTTATATCATGGGAATGAGTGGCCTTGAAGTGATTATGGTGCCTTTGCCATGGGGACGCATTAAAGAACAAATGACATTGAAGAATATGTCCCTATATATCACTAACTATTTTCTAGATTTCTGAAAGCATGTTTGCCAGCCATATTATTTCACATTTTAGCACAGAAATAAATCAACATTACAACCCGTGGAAAATAGGATTTCTAAAAAGTACTTCCACAACTAGCTTGAGAATTCCAGGGCTTTTGTCCCAGAACATTACCAAGTCAATTTTCAGCTAGTCACATTCCCAAGTGAGCTGCATGTTTAACAGGCATTACTTTTTCTCCAATCCATCTTTCCCCTATATGTCTATATCTGGCTGATTTCATGATAAAAGAGATTTTTAAGGGATCTGATTTTGCCACATTGATTTTTGTCAAGCAAGGGGTGACTTGATAAAAGTATGATGAATCTAGGCCTCTCCCTGCAGGGAGAAAAGAGCTGAGTTATCCATTTTCCATTTAACAATGAAGATCTTTACCTAGGAGAACTAAAGTTGGACGGGGAATAAGACTCTGGATGGGATTGATATGGGAGCTGTCCTCTTTTCTTTCCCAACTATGTAAGCATTATAATCTGGGAGACATGGGTTGCAGACAAAAACAGTCATGGTTTTCCAGTCCCACCACTATATATGAAAATGCTCTGTACCTGACAAAGAGGAGGATATATGGGAGTTCCATCTCTACTGCTCTGCCCTTGTAGAATTGCCCAAGCATAAGTGACAGGGGGAAGACAATGTAACTTTCTTCTCTTTCTCTTGTGAGGCGAGCAGGTTACAATTCAGATTTTGTTAACTTGGGTATTACGAATATCACGTTTTAGAGCAACAGTGGTTCCAGATTTGTTTTTCTGATCGCTCCATTCCCATAGTGCAAATGAATAGTTAGAAAAACATACGGAGGCAATGAGCAGTGACTGGGAATCCTGCATCTTCTACCTCAGAAGAAAAGGTCTGAAAGATAGAGCTCATTAAGGCGTTGAAGACAGGAACAGAGTTTTAATATGTGTTCAATGCCGAGTACAGTGCGACCCCTTGTTGTCAAACCAAATCAAGTAGAAATACCATCAAGGTGTATGGTAGTAATATCCTAGTTCATCCAGATCATGAGCTTCAGAAAGAAGACTCTGAATGAAATTCATCTCACATGATGTCAGTGTTCCTGTCTGAGCTACAAACTCTTCTGCAGACAATGGTAAGAAGCAGGCACTGAAGAGTAAAAGTGCTACTTAATCCAACAAAGATTTTTGAAGTAGTTCAGATCAACTGTGATCTGAAAGTGCCTATTTCTCTCAGCTGACACCAAAAAGGATACATTATCTGTCTGGCTCTGGGATTAGATACCCCCATTTGGTCAACTGGATTTTGTCTGAAGAGGGAATAAGAATTGAAATTTTTTTTTCTGTACAAATTATTTCTAATATTATAAATGTTCCCTGGTTTTTTAAAGCCCATAAGCATTCCTTGTGACATCACAGAAAAAGAAGTTTCTCGGAGGTTCATTTATTATGTAGTGATTTTTTCCCTCTAAATGACTGATGCTTTTTTCAGCAGAAGAAATACATTACTCAAATTTCTGTTATTTTTCCATAAAAATCACACTTTAATATAGGAGCACTGTAGGTATGTTATATTAAAAACACAATGCACTTTAAGCAATTAGCTTTTTACTTTACTTTCTCTAGCAGTTACTTAGGTAACAGTCACTATTATGTACTGGATATTTTTATGGCCTTGAATGTTTCAAGAGAAAAACAACTTTCATTCTGGTCTGTTTTCATTTGAGTTCCTACATAGTATTTATGCTGTCCAAATATATAATAGAAAAGGAAATTTCTCAGCACTTTAAAGCAAAGACAATTAACTTAGGGACTGTTAAGCACTGGTTGAGTATCAGCAGCGTGGTTTGCTCCAATACAAATGAACAGTAATGTCAGCTGTCCATCAGGATCTGGCAGTGCATTACTCTTGCCTGAATTTAAATCTATCAGTGTGGCTGTTGACACTCAGCTGGGTGTCTAAGAACCCACCACAGAGAGTGGAGACGTGGAGTGAGGCTCAGCTGCCTGCAGACAGATATCTACTACCTTTGGACACCTTCCCTCTCTTCCAGAACAGATGTCAAATAGAGGGCCATACCTGAGACCCTCACGTGAAGTCTCTCTCTGGAAAGGCTGTGACCTTTTAGCCAGTGGCATCTAGACGGTTATTCAGTATGTCAACTGTCCCATTTTGGTCTAATTTAACATCTTATGAGTAGCTCCCAGCTCCCTCATTCAATATAGACACAAATTAATTTAATGCCATGTTGGAGTCCTCTAGGGCACCCAGAAGATGGAAGGACTTCTGTTAGGCCTTTATCACATCTCTTAGCTCTTTGCAGATGCCTAGATAGTTCAGGGCATGACACTTATCATGTTACTGACCCCCTTGACTAGCTCTCCACTGCTATCATGGAAGATAACAAATCCAGCTCCACAGAGCACCTGCATTAGAGACACTGAATCAGACAGAGTGAATTGCATTTCTTTTGTACCAGAAATAACATTTACATGACATACATTCAGTACAGAAGCAGCAAGACACAAGAAAACTAACAAAGACATGTACATGATGGTAATTTATGATTGCTGCCACCAGATCACAAAGCCACTGGGATGTGAAGAAATTGTGAGCTCTACTCAGTCCTCAGTTGACTACATCTGAGTCCTTACTTCTAATAGTCTTAGTCACTTTCACTTTGGTAGACCTGTTTGGAGAGTAGTCAGACTGCTCAGAAGGAGTCAGCTCTAGCCCTCTATAACCTAAATATCTTGTCAAGACTAAAGTTTTTCACAGCTGACAGAGAAACATTGGTACTTCTGGCAGATATCTACATTAGAGTGGGAATTACCCTCTAAAAATGCCTGTTCTCTTAACCAGCAGTGCAAGGAGTCCATACTACTCAATCCTAATCCTGTAGGCAGAATTCTCTGTTACTGTGTACCTCAGTACTCAGCAGTGTCCAGAACGGGATCTGTTGAGGTGTCTTGCAGGTATTCTCTCATTTTCCATGTTGACTAAGCATCTGAACTGATAATATGCTAGCTACTCATTTTGCCCTAATGTGGACCTATGAGGTTGCTAGGGTCTACACCCAGACCTAGGATCCAGAAAACGCTGTTGGGTTTGCTCAGATATGCTTGTCCTCTGTTAATGATGGATAAAATTTGATGTGATGAATCCATGATTTTCCTTCCCCAGTATTATAAATTGACTTGGCTTTCCCAAACATCTGTAATGAGCAACTCAAGATTTACTACTTACATGCAGCTCTGCATTATAGAAGCATCCTGCATTGCTATCCCAACAACCTAGATTGATACATTGATATGATTGAGGGATGGCAAAGATTGAAGGATGATAAGAACAGAAAAAAAATACAGGAAATCTTTCTTAATGTAAAATTTTGACTAAAGGAGCTTATGACTAAAGAAGGGTCACAAAAGGGTCATCATTTGTAATGAAGATAAACCTTTTTATTCTATGTATTTTACCTCTCTTTAGCCACAGTAATACACATAAAAGTCCATAAAGTGTCATTTTCTGTCCATTACAATCAAAGAAAAACTTATGAGATGTTTAGTTTGGGAAATCAGTTTCAGTCTACTGTAACATACTATTTGTTCTAAGTGGAGTCCAGCGCTGTGCTATTACGAGTTCACAATATATCCATGTGCTGCAGTTTAACAACAACAACAACAAAAATCTGCAAAGGCTGGAGAAAATGAATTGCCAGTAAAGCATAAAGCATGTTTTCCTTTGGAGAGTGAGATTCACTATTTGCAACTAATTTAGAAATTACCAAAGTTTTAATTTCTCTCTTGGCATCTATACTTGTATACAAATGACTTTGCTGTGGAAAGATATTTTATGTTCTGTAGCCACTTGCACAAAAAACGACCCTCTAATTCTGTAGTGGTAGATGAACAGATAGTATATCACCAATCCATTTTTTATGAAAACTTAGAACTTGTTGGCTGCACTCAACAATGCAAGAATTCATGACGGTGTAACACCTTCCAGGCAGTGTAACACCTAACAGTGGTCGCTGTTACTGTCATATTGCTAGGAAGCATCTAGACCAGCATGGTTTATGCACTGCAAGAGGTGACACAAGCCCTGCCACTAATTTTTAAACCTTTTTTTTTTTTTTGCCTACTATGATATTGAAACACTAAATGCAGAAGATGTATATATAGTCACTACCTTTCTTTATCATGAACAAGAACATCAAAAATTGACTTTTCCTTCTGCACAGATTCATGCACAGACACGTGAAATGAAATGTGATCTATCTTCCAGCTGAAAGAGCAGTGCGAACGTATTTCCTGCTTAGATTAATCTTCCAGAGGCTGGTAATATAAACTTTCTGTACATTGGAAAAAAACCCCTGGTCTTTATTAAGCAGAAGGTAAAACATCAAATGGAAGGAAGTAGATTTTAATCCAGATTTACAAGGTGAAATTTCCATTGAATAGAAGTTGTGCAACCTTCAAATTAACAATTTTCATTTGAGTCTAGCTATCCTTCTAGGTACCTGATGATACCATGGCAATGAATATGATTAGCAGTATGATAAGAACTATGTATCTATATATCTTATAGACCAAAATCTCCTTTGTGCACATCTGATTCATAGAGCCTAATTCCAATGCCAAGAATTATGGTTACATTTAGACATTTACAAATTGGATCTCTGAATTAATCATCCAGATTCTATTCATTCTCGGGGGGCAAAGGGGGTAATTCAGATTCTTGTCTTCTCTAAATGAGTTTCTAAAGCAAGCTCTGGAGGTGCTATCTCCATCTATTAGTAAAGGAAAGAAGTGATACCTCAGACTTTGATTGCAACACTAGAAACATGAAAAGCTAAGACAAATAAATCCCACATCATGTTTATCTGGTTTGATAGGGCACAGATGTGCAAACTTTAGCCTAGATATCTTACTTTTCTTTACCCTTACAGCAAGTTCAGCAATCACATAATTTTTCGATGTACACCAAGCGAAGACCCATGACTGTGCCATTTCTTCATCTTAGTGCTTGCCAAAAGTCTGGTGATTAGGAGTGGATTCTATCTACAGGTTTTGTATTCCCCACCACTCTGACAGTGATCCATAGCACCATTCACACCCCTACGGCCTTCCTGGAAATGAGATGATGACTCTCAGTGGGTCTTCGCACCCATCAGGTAAAGGAAGTTCAGCTAGTACTAAAAGGTCCATTTTAGAAGAACAAGCAGGCACCGTGTTCCACGAGACACCACTCTTCAGACAAGGCAGAAACTGCATGGCAGTCAAGATTCATGCATTTTCTTTGACAACTAATTAATGTAAAGATCTGTGATTTCTGTCACTGCTGGGGCATGGCCTTTCCTTGCCCATGTTAGTCAGGGTCTGAGCAGCAGGCACACCCATTCCACCCGAAGACAGAGGCAACCACTGTAACAAAGCTTTGTCTTAGCAACCACCTCACGCACGTTCGGAACACAATGCATCAGATACAGCAGCATGTACAACCATTCACCTGGGGGACGGAATAATATCACCATTTTTAAAAACAGGACTCTGTCAGGTCTCCCAGGAGGGCTCTGGCAGCCACCATCATTCATCCACCTTTGCCACCTGGAACTGGTATTAACCACAAGGGAAAAAATGATCACACAGACTTAAACTTAGATATTGCTGTGAGACAGAAACTGAGACTAAACAACTTAAAAAAAACTAAACAAAACTTAAGCAAACACTTATTTTTGGAGAACCAATCAAAGCCTAAATCTAGCACCAAATGACCACAAAGAATGTGGTAAAACATATTTATTCATTTTGCATATTGCATCCAAACAGCTAATAAGAAACAGAACTCTGTCTAAACATGCAAAACGTAAAACAGGAGGAGCTGTACATTTCAGGAACCATCTACTGATTAACATCACACAGGGTTATCAAATCCAGCAGCACAGCATCTAAGAGTTCTGGGGTAGTAGCCTGTGGGAAGCCAGTGGGCTTCTAAAACACTTGTGCAAGCCTGTCTTCTTCAGCCTTAAGAGCATGACCCAAAACTCCAGAGTTATGATGTATTTTGCAGGCTCATTGTTTGTATCTTATCCTATGGCCTTAATTTGGAAAATTAATCTCAGAACTTTAAACCCTGTAAGACATACCTTCTGGATTTTTTTCTGGGGTCTCTTGAGGAAAAAAATCTTGAGGATAAACACCTTATCCCAGGAAAATTGTGCTATCATGGCATGTATTTAACAGTTCAAGATTGTGGGCCAAACAGAGTCTAACAAAACTGAAATGAAAACTTCACTTTTAGGAGTGCCCTGGAGGATTCCCTGGCCAATTCAGATCAATGTCTGAATATAGTCCTGTTACTTTTAATTTTTTATTGCTAAAATGCAGTGCAGATTATATTTTATTAAGTCATATTTTCTTTTTCACGTAGTTTTGGAGCACTGGGAAAAAAAAGTTGCTCACAACTGATTTGTTAGGTTACCATCACATTTTTTTACTGTAACAAAAGACATAGCATAGTGGAATAAAAAAGTTAAAAAGAGACTTGAAGTACATTGGAATTTATTCCTAAAAAGGGCAGTTCAGGGTATTTTCCTAATGGAAATTGACACTCTATCTACTTTTACTCTAAGCAAGTCAGAAGGGATGTTAAAAGAACATTTTCCCACAAAGTGTGACACAGTATATATTCCCCTCCCCAGGGTAAAGAGCATAAAAGGTGTTCTTTCTCATGACAGGGTGCATGCTCATCCACTAATCTATGCAGCCACTGTACTCTACGTGAATGCAAATCATCCATGAATGCCATGGCCAATTTCTCAGTTGCCTGTCTCCATGGTATACATGTGCATTTTGGATTATATGTTTAATAGTGCATCAGCTCCCTGGTGAAAAATCAAGAAAACTTCCATGTCCTCCTGAAAGAAAATGGGGAATTATTTTATACACGTCCAGCCAGGTCAGGCTGCAGTATGTTCTCAGGAGAAATTCTGGCTGAATTAAGACAGCGCTGCTGTACAGTGATGTGGTGGATACAGAGGTACTTGGGGCAGCTCAAACACAGGAAGCAGCATGGTTGTATCAGCATGGTGCTCTCTGTAGACTAATTAGTCCTGCTAAGAAGCTGGACTATTAAGTCCATGCTAAATGTAAATCTGTGCCGTGTTTCTGTCTTCCCTTTGGGCTGTGCTGAACGAGCTCTGCTGAGGAAGGCTTTTCTGTCTGGAATCAGGGACCTCTAACAGCCACAAAAACTTATGATGCTGTAAAGCATAAGTAGATTGGCCAGCAAGACAGGGGCAGTTTTAGGAGAGAGCTCAGGAAGGTGTGGGAGCACATTTCCATTGCTCCAGGCACAGGACTCAGAGCTGAATGCTACTGCAGTGTTTGCATCGCTCCACGTGCCCTTGTGGGGTTTGAGGCTAATGGGGATGCTTACACCAGTTTTTAGTACACTGGAGGAATATACTGTGGATGAGACATCATCCTTGAGGTGAGAGAAAAATACTGGAAGGCAACAGCAGCTCTGGGCACTTGGTAAAGTGAAATTAGAATGCAAAATTACAGAAAGAGTTGCTAGTATTTTAGCCTACAAGGCATACACACAAAGTAAAGATGGTGAAGATGAAACTTAAACAACTGTTTTGTCCAGCATTGTACAAAGACAAATGGAAATGAAGTGAAGAATAAGAATACCAAAGCTTACACCATGTTGCATTGTCCTCCAGATAGTCCTCTGGGAAGCAAGAGGGAAACAGATTCAGAGAACAGAAAAACAAAACAAAACAAAATAAACCACAGGTTATACCAAACAGGCAACCACAGAGAAGATAATGAGTCTTTATAAGCAGTTGATTTTAAATGACAAACTTTAGATCATGCTCTACAGAAG
Organism: Chamaea fasciata; assembly: GCF_029207755.1. Classification (NCBI taxonomy): domain Eukaryota; kingdom Metazoa; phylum Chordata; class Aves; order Passeriformes; family Sylviidae; genus Chamaea; species Chamaea fasciata. Next base: position 74,832,822 of record NW_027094087.1, on the reverse strand, counting down.
CAGGTGTACTCAGTGGTTAAAATTATTTATATTTTTACATTTTTTAAATTTAGTGATCTTCAGGTGTATTTGCTAGATGCCTGGATTAAGATTGTCACTTTTTGGCAATTTGTAATAGAGGGATACAGAAAGATTTCTCTGAGCTGTTTAAATGTATACTTCAGGATGAGATGAATTGTCTTTAGAAATATGTGATCTTAAATCAGTTGCCTAAGCCCATGCTTAGACAACTGAACAAAGGCCTTTATTTCTCTCTGTTAACAGTAAAAGTGAAGGTTATCTGGACTCAAATCAAGGTAGCTGGTTCTAGGTATCTGCACTATGGTTTTCTATACCGACTCAGAAAAGTCCTTATTTTTGCTACTGTTACAGTCAGTATAAGGTGAAATACAGTTATCTAAGTGTAGGCAGAGCAAGTGAATTTAGCAGCTCTGATACATTCCATCTTACTTGCAACCAGATCTCTTGCAACCTTACTTTCATCTTTGGAAGTCTTGAAGAGCACAGGCATCTCAAAGAGCATTAGGTGACTGTATTTATGTACCTGGATTTCACATGGTGCAACCTGCAGAGAACAGCTGGGGCTCAGTTCTGCTCTCCACTTGGATGCCTCATAGTGAACATCCTCTAGGACTTTCTATCCAAACTTCAGCTGACAGTCCAGGGCAGCATAAGCATCTCAAATTACTGTTCTATTCTGTTCTATTTTAAGTTAAATTACTTAAATACTCTGAGGCATTTCAGGCTTGTCTATCTACATGTGGATATTCCGAGTCTTTTATTTCCCAGTCTTTGAGGGATGTCTGTGATAGATGGGGTTAATCACTCTCCAAAGATGTGTGCCTCTCTCCACTGACTTCAGAAAGAGCCTGACTTTTGAGCCCAGTGCTGTGAAGATGTCATTGAATTATCTGAGCATAAGTATCTTAAATTGCTTGAGCTTCTGAAGTGTATTCAAGCCAGATCCCCTCTGCTGCTCTAGAAGTGTTCTGGTCTCCTTTAGTCCTCTGCTGGTCCTATATTTCAGATACGCTAGGATGTCTCAGATGATGCTTTTCATCCATGCTTAGGCAAGTCTCTCAAGCTCTACATAACTTCCTAAATACATCACATAATTTAAAATCACATATAACACAGCTTTTGGGGGAAATTTAAATTTTCCACATTTCCTATAATTAATTTTGTTAAGCCTTTTGTTAAGGCTTATTTGTTAAGCCTTACTTGTTACAGCTATGACAATAGCACAGAGAAATCACTTTCCCTCATTTTGAAATGGAATAGCTGGATTAATCACATAAGCTCAGGCAAGGATGAAGGAGCACTTTCTCAGATGGGTTCAGTACCTGGTGAAATCAGCATAGACTTCTTATGAGGGCTGCTTTGTGCAACATACTGATAAAATATGCCCAACTGAACTAAACTTATAAGTGGGGATATGAGCAGGACCAAAACAGAATTGGGTTCAGATGTGCTGCATTTTTGTACAGCACTGAGATGCAGGGGAAATATTTTCTAAACTTGGTTTCTTCTGCTGTCAAAGTCAGATAAAAGCAGAACGGTTTGTCACTTCTTTTGAGGTTTTTGTAACTGTATGTTTGGACTTTGTGGTGACAGTTTAAAGGCAAGTGGTCTGACAGTGTTGCATGAACACAAACTCCAGAATAGACTTCTAAAAGCATTAATATAACACTGAACAGTCTTCTGAATCACAAGAAAAGACTTATTTCTTATATCTATAATAAACAAAATGGGCTTTAAATGTTTGAAAATACCAACAAAATTCTAATATTGCATTGTATTTATACGAAGTAAACCACAGAAAATTATCAGTGTGTAGACAAGGAAACTGCTGTGCATGGGGTCCTTACATTCTGTTAACAATGCAAAGATTAGGAGTATCCAAATGAAGCTGGTCCTCCAGGCTCTGGCTATAGTTAATGAAGAGAGATACTTCACTCAGGGAATGATTCAGCACATGGAAAGCTGAGGTTCTAACACAGGTTAAACACTGTTTCTGTGAGGAAGGAGTGTAGCATTTATATCCTTCTGGATAAAATTACCCAAGATGGTGTGAGATGCAGGCAGTGACCTTTCCCAAGAGTTGCTAAGGGATTACAGCTCTGAAGTAAGGCTGTCTGCTCTAATCCACATAAACTACCTTTCCTAGCTCCACTGAGATCAGCAGCCATCTCTGAATTGAGAGATGGTTGGTCCCAGCCCAGAAGGAGACAAAACATTCATCACTGCCATTTGAAGCTGGATTTGATACCAACACTCATCCTTAACAGACCATAAATAGTAATTATTTTAAATACCATCAGCAAGAACAGGAAATAGGAATTTGATTTGAACATTTTTTAAATTCACAGCAGCAATACTAAACTCCTTGTTTTTTTCCTGAAATAATGCATGAACAAAACTAGTTAAATCATGTGGAGATAAGTTCCCCTTTCAAAGTCTAGAAGTTATAAAGAATTATCTGCACTGGCAACGTTCATTAGTTTCAGCCTTTAAAGGCTGGCAGCATAGGACACATCTCCACTTTTTTCAGTGTGCTGCTCAGTATTTTGCAAGTTAGTATTTTTAAAAGGGTATTAATGTGTTCATTAGAAGTATTCTTCTTATGTCAATATGTAATGTATCTTAAACCTTTCTTTTTCATTACAAAAATGCTTGAAGTGTTCTTACAACATCAGACTAATCCAAGCTGAGCTGTACTTCCAGCCCCTTCCTTTTTATGCTCTTCCTCCCATTTCAGCTGTTTGCAACCTTTAGATTTGACAAAGCATGATTGAAACCTATATGCTTTGGTGACCTTTCACTTCACCTTGGCCAATTCTACATCAAGATCCAGGCCTCTGCTCCGAGCAATGCAGAAGGACTGGTTCTCTGAATCTTAAGTGAAAGGGTAAAATTAAGTTCCCACCAAATGCAGATTGAGTATTGCTAGTCAGATTTTTAGCCTGAGATGTTGCACTGCACTGTGATCCTGCTGTGGTAGGATCTACAATGGAGGTAAGTATCTTCTCTGCTTCTCCTTTTAGGAAAATCAGGCTACAGTATTTCCAGAAGTACAGAGAACTAACAAATACTGCTTTTTGCTGCAGGGTAATCTCATGTCTTGACTAGAAATGCCATGTTATTTTCCTATTGAGTTGCCATGAAAATTGACAGAATAGAGTACACAGAGTACAGCACAGACAGGAGTGATTGAAAAGACTTGGCACTGTGAAAAACTACTGTGACCATCACATGAATTTGATGAACGATGACGTCAAGAAGATACCTGGGTCCTCATCTGCATTGGTATATTTGGGTACTCTGTTTGGCAAGACAGACCGGTGCTCTGCAAGTGTGCAGCAATAAGCTGAGGGCATGTGATACAACCTTTTTAAAATCAGAATCTCTTCAGTTTTGCTCATCAGTTTTACCTACAGATGATTGCTGGGATGGTACTAACAGCTGTAGCAATTAGCCCTCTATAAATCTATAGATGTATAAATAGCAGGAATATTGAAGTCTGAAATGTGAATCCAATGACTGGTAGTAAAGAAAATAATCTTATGTTAAAGTATTTTTTTTCCAAAATCATCGAATAAATAAAGCAAGATTAATGATCGCTGAAGTTTTAGCTGATTAAAACCAATTGTTGAGATGGATGGAAATAAAGAAGTGGTAATTTTATAATTAAGTAAAGAAGTGAAACAAATCGAGGTGCCTTTGCAAGGGTGTAAGTTAGAGAACCAGGTGATAAAAATGGCCTTAATACATACCTCTTTATAAAATAAAAAAATAGAAAATATCGTTGTAGACCACTTTTGATATTTTTGATAATTTATACTGCCAAGTATCTGCAAAGGTTTATGTGGTTTTTAGCCTCTAGGAAAGAGTTTATTATTTTCTAACAAGTCTAATACATAAAAACTAAGCCATGCTGCTCTCCTACAAGGAAATTCTATACCATTTCCAATGGAGAAAAAGAGCTTTACTGAATGCTAGAACAGTTGGCAAAGAAACTATAAAGAGTGATTATAAAATTATTAAATCAGGAGATGATCACCTTCTAGTATATAGCCAAACCTTTTGAACTACTCTGAAAATGGAATATATTTTGCCTTACCAGCCTATCCAAACTTGTGCCAGCAGCAGTGGTAGGTCGCTCCTCTGGGTTATACGGTCTAAACCGGGTATTGAAGTTTTCAGGGACAGAACGGGAAGATCTCAGAGCAGGTGCTGGTTTAGGTTGGCCACATCCTTGGAAAACCTGAAAAAGACATTCTTGGTTGAAAAAGACATATGTTGGTTATATGAAAAGCATAAAGAACGTAAAGCTGGTATTTTGTAGCCTCTTTATTCTCTTTTGTAACTTGAAACAAGATTTGATTGACATTTTTATACCAGTGCTTGGCCTGCATTAAAACTCAGGTTAATAATTCAGCATTATTAATCACTTGGTGAAGGTATAGAAACATATAGGGACCTTAAAACCCCCTTAATTTAAGAAGGTGATTATTATGAGATATTAATATCTGAAAGCATCCTAACTGCTGTCTTTCCAGGAAGAAAAATGCACAAAAGGATGTCTTTTGTGGCAGGACATAGTTGATAACTGTTTTCAGTTTTGTTAAAATGTGGTTTTTACCCAGAATCACAGGTCATCCAAAATCCCCATCTACAGCTCCTTCTACCTTGCAATCTTATTTTTGTCTTAGAGAAAAGGTCAATGATGAAATAGTCTTGTAACTGGATAACTTTGTTATTCCCTACCAATCTCTCCCTAGAAGAGAGCTGAAGCAGACGGAATGGGCAACAGTGATAATTATTTTCTTCTAGTGTGTTTGTTTTCTGGGTAAAGAAAATAATGTTTGGGGTTATGAAATTTTTCATATACTTCCATTTGGAAAAAAGTTCCAGTATTGTGAATCTGGTAGGTGCTAAAGGACACAGAGGACACTTTTGACTACTGGATATGAAGCATATTTCCCAGAGGCATTTTCGCATAGGCTGCACATCTGAAAAGAGGTAGAATATCCACGGAGTTAAATTTTCAAGTGCTTTCCTGAAGCAGAATCCTATTGTTTGCCTTCATATCAACTTTTTCAGTTTTAGAATCACCCTTCTGGTTTCATGACCATTGTATTTTGGCTGATTCAACATTTTGCCTCCATTCAAAAGAAAAAAATTAAATGTCAGAATTTCTTGTAAGATATATTATACAAAACCATAATGTCATACACAGACTGCTTGAATGATGCTGTGTTTTGATTGTAGGACCAAATTACTTCTTTTTGTGTGCCTATGTTGGTTTCTGTGGCCAGGTTTTGGTAGTGGGGGGACTAAAGGAGTGGCTTCTGTGAGAAGCTGCCAGCAGCTTCCCCCATGTCCAGCAGAGCCAATGCCAGCTGGCTCCAGGACAGACCTGCTGCTGGCCAAGGCTGGGCCAATCAGAAATGATAGTTATGCCTTTGGGATAACATATTTATGAAGGAAAAAAGGTCATTGTGCAGATGTAATTGTGGCCAGAGAAGAGTGGGGTGAGAACACGTGACAGGAACAACCCTGCAGACATCAAGGTCGGTGCAGAAGGGCAGGACGTGCTGCAGGCACCAGAGCTGAGATTCCCCTGCAGCCCCTGGTGCAGCCCATGCTGAGGCAGCTGTGCTCCTGCAGCCCATGGAGGTCCATGGGGACACAGAGATTCACCCTCAGCCCGTGGAGGGCACCCACACCAGAGCAGCTGGGTGCCTGAAAGGAGGCTGTGACCCCGTGAGAGGCCTGTGCTGGAGCAGGGTCCTGGCAGGGATCTGCTGTGGAGACAGCAGCCTCTGTGGAGAGAGGAGCCCACTCTGGAGCCGGTTTCCTGGCAGGACTTGTGACCCTGTGGGGGATCCACACTGGAGCAGGCTGTGCCTGAAGGACTGCACTCCATGGAAGAGTGACTGAAGTCCATGGCACAACTTCTGTTTCTCTCAGAGTACATTAAATTTGCTCTCAGTTAGGTTTCCTGATGTTAATTTAGAGGCCCCAAATAATTCAAAATTTGCAGAAAGAAGCTGATTCACACTAAATATATGTCCAGTCATCAGGTCTGCTTTGGCTCAAAGTCCAGCAACTCAGCTGTTGTATGGCAATTGGGATTTTTACTTTATGAGTTGAATACTGTTTGGTCTGGTTTGAGAATATCTGTTTTAAGAGTTTCAAGCCTCCCTAGTCCTTAGGACTATTGGACAATAAATTCATTTAATCAACCAAGAAATAATATTGTAGCTTATAAAGCCCTAAACCTTTCATCAGGAAAGAATCTTATTTTTCCTCTGTGAAGAAAATTCAGCTAAGATTAATATTCAAGATTTGTACATGATTGTGTAGGATAACCTACAATTTAAAGGGTGAAATCTATATGTTAAGAGCATGAATATTACTTTCAAAAGTTTACTTAACTTTTTTCTTAGTCGAGATAAGTTATGCACTGAAAACAAAATTGTTTACTTAGATATTGATGAAATCCCATTTACTCAATTAAGCAACTGGGTATTTGCCTACAAACCAAGCAACAATTATCCAAAGCAGACAGCCAGATTCTCAGGAGAAAGGAAAGTGAAGGCATGTCTCCTTAAATGTCCCAGTGTGTGATTGTCAAGCTACTTGTATGACCATGTGGTGCAACTGCAAGTCTACATAATTTATATTTCATCTTTCTTATGATGTACTGAAAAGAAAAAACTCAAGAGAGCCTTTGTGGCATTTATCTTCATACAAATAGTTGCAGCAAGTGGTTTTATACAAACAAATTTACATACAGTCAGACAATAATAGAGATGGAAACTAGACAGTAATATTTACATCACAGAAAAAGAAATAACTTGCTTTTTAAATGACCTGTCAGAAATGCAGTAAAGATACAATATTCAGTAACTGATTTTTGAGTGCAAAAGAGACATTTTTTAAATTTGTATCCTGGTATTAAATGACAGAATACAAAATGTAAAAATGATAACTGATATTAACAAATGATTCTTAAGAAGAAGCACATGATTACTTTCTTTACAATGCTACTCAGAGGTATAGAACAATTTCTGGAAAAATATTCAAGAGTTTCATTACACCTGCTGTGAACTAGTAGCATAAACCCATTCTCAAAAAACCTGTATTTTATATAGAATTGCTGCAGTCTATTTCATCTAAATTTAGAGAACGGATTTCATTTGAAATTAAGAAAGCTGAATTTAGTTGTCATCGTGTATGGGTCTACATTTAAGCTATACATCTAAAGATAGGGGGAATCAAAAGCTTCCTTCTGATTCTCTCTCATCAGCATCTACAGTAGTTTGGGATGTTCTGGGATATCTGAGACACCTGTTAAGATTTTATAACATGAAACCATTCCCCACTGAACTGCAGTTAAAGCTCAAATGGACCAAATCTCTATGGTCAGGGATATGAACCAAGCCATGAGAACAAGTCAACATAGCCAGTGAAGGAATAAATCTCTTGAGCTGACTAAATGGAAGTATCTACTTCAGGACTAGGATGTAGATACTGTAGAAAAAAAGAGCCTTTTTCCCAGGAGAATTTGAAGTTCTTAATTTTCACAGAAGACATAACTTGTTCTCTGTGAAGCCTTGGGTCATGCTGTTATTTAGCCATGTGCTAGTGCTCAGTGTTTCCAGTTGAGTGTCTCTATACGATTCTGCTCCATTGACTCTTCAGATAGAATAGCATTGATTTTTTACCTGAAATGCCATTATATTTTTCTTGCACAGAGTTCTGGAAAGAACACAGATAAATGAAGAGGTTTTCTTAATATGAAACTTGTGGACTATTTTAAGAAGGACCTTGGATGCAGTTCTGTGAAGATAACCTCCTTATAAATAATGCAGAGGTAGCTTGCTATGTCATGGAGCTCATTCATCCATTTAGGTGAAGTAATTGCTGAGAAGCAACATATATTTATAGGTTAAAATGGCACATCCATCAACTCAGATAAAAGCAGATTTAAGACTTACTAAGGGGAAACTCAGTTATGGGATAGACTATACAAAAGTGGAAAAATCTGATCATGACAGCCAAATGACTCCTAAAGCAGTCTAACATACCTGCACAGGACCAGACTGTTGCAGAAAATAGTTCAATATGTTGTGTTTTGAGCAGCAATGGAGACATGAATATGCTGATGCAACCAGATTAGGAATTTTCTCGATTTTGAAAAAAAAAAAAAAAAAAAAGATGCTGTAACATATTTTGTGATGTTTTTTGAGTTTTCCTCTGCTTGTGAAGGAGCAATCTCTGTGGATATCAACTTGTAAACATTCATGTTTTTAAAATGGATCAGATGTAGCTTTTACTTTTTGACTCGAAGCAGGAATCAAAGGTGTCGCAACTGGCAGCCTAGTGGGAAAATTGTGAAGGCTCTCAAAACATGCTTGTTTTGGCCAAGATTAAAATGAGCATTTATATGTTATGACTCTGAATATGACTACCTGAATTATCTCAGGGAGAATGAGAATGAAAATGAAAATGAGGTAAATGTATGCTTTGACTAAGTCTTGGGTATGAGCTGAGCCTTGGGAAACAATGCACAAAATGTAAAAATTTTGCCTGAGAAATAATCAACATGTTGCTGAGAACTGAATTTGGCACTACATTGTTCAAATACCAAAAGGGTATCACTGGAGAATAATGAAGAGATTTCAATAAAGAGGCTATCCTGTCTCAGCTGCTATAATCAGAAATCCAAGGGAAATCTACTGCACTCTGACTTCTGCCAGAGGCAACCTTCAGGGAACATTACTCTGGTCTGGGTAGACCCAGGCAGCAAGGCCTATTCTTAAAAGGTACTGATGTCTTGGGAGGCATCGCAGTAGCCCAGGCTGATTGTTTTGCACTCTCTGTGGTTTGGTTTGTGGAAGGTACTCTGTAAGAATGGCTGCAGGTGTTAGATGATGAATCTGTGGAAACTGATTTCAATGATCATCAGTCCTTGTCTTCTCTTGGAGAAGGGAAACTTTGGGCATATTCAGAGCACATAGGTCCCTCCAGCAGAAGAGCCTTGGGCTTTGGGGTGTGACTTTCTACACTGTCGCTCTCTTTTGACAAGCATCTCTAGTTGTCACAGCTGTCAGGAATGGGATTTTCCCTGAGGTGAAATAAGGACCTTGTGTGGTTGTCATTAAGGGACATGAGAGTTGTGCAAGGTGAGCAGCCAAGAAGCCTAGAGATTTGCGGTCAAACCTCCTACACAGCCAGTGCAGAATATAAACTGCTGAGAAATACCAAGGGAACAGAGAAAGATTGCAGCCTCAGCATGAATTGGAGGATCTTAACATAATACTAGCACATGTTTAATGTGAACTGTGCTAGAAGAATCGACTACAATCATCACACAAACAAGAAAAGTTAATGGCCTAGGAACAGAGATGCTCCATTTTATGCAGTGAGAGATACTGGGATGTGTCTGAGTCTGAATGTCCTTGGTTAGCAGGACAAAGATAGAAGAGGTACATGTGGTATCTCTATAATTATCTGTCTCAGTATTGATGTGCAGCCATCAAAAGAGGAAGACAGAGGGTTTGTGTCTTCTAAGGAAATGAAAGACAAGGAGTAAACTCAAGCAATAAGCCTTGACTGTCTGCACTGATTAATTGTTTAGTCATTGGCTTTTTCTTGGACTTTTGGAATAGGGCAATTTTATATTTACAATTTGAAACAGGAGGGCTGGATTTGGGGTTAAACAAGGTCTTAGTCTTCTGCCTACAAAGAGGGTGAAGTAAGTGAGAGCTCCTTGAGGAAGAAACCTTTTGTCTTAATTTTTCCCACTCCTTTTAAAAGAAAAACGACATTATATAACATGGCCAAAAATTCTACTGAATACAGCACAGAGTCTTCTCCCAGACATCAACCAGATTTTTAGGTAGAAAAGGCTGCATGTCAGTGGTGAAAAACAATCTATGTGTATGTGGGTGTTACAGGCATAACATTATTAGTGCATCATCATTTTTCCACTGTAAAAAGGCACTGACTGACTTGTAGAAAAATAGCTATGATTCCTAGTCACCAAACTTTTCAATAAGTACAGTCAAATAAAAGGTACAAAATTGTCTGAAGAATAAGAAAATAGAAAAGATCATGATTTCAACACCCTGCTTGAAGCTTTCTGAGTGGCATCTCAGAATAATTGACGAGAGTGGCTTTTATCCCACATTAGGTCTGCAATTGCATTCCATGCACCCCATTGCATCTGGTGAGGTATCTGTCACTTCCACTGAAGCTCTAAGTGGTCAATAGGTATAAGGGGGAAAAATTTGATGACAGAGGATGGATTCAAAGTCTGCTTCTATATAATCTCTGCAGGTCTGACCTGGCGTAGAAGAAGGCAGCACTACCCCCAAGAGCTTTTCCCCTTTTTTTTTTTTTTTTTTTTTTTTTTTTTTTTTTTTTTTTAAGGGTAAAGCATTTCCATGTTACATGAAAAAAGATGGATATAACCTAGGAGATCAAGGAAATCATATTTCAGGAGAATAGTGGAGAATAGTGGTCTACAGAGAATATACAAAGGTCCCTCAAGGATAGACAGCTCTGTTATCTATGAAAATATAATGAAACAAATTTTGCTAATATGATTTCTGTTCTGCAAGATTAAAAAAAATTGTCTGAGGTTTCTCTTAGAGGAAAAACTTTTGCATTGCAAATAGCATTGCTATTAATCTTTACAGCAAATAAAATATTTTTGAGGGACAGGAGAAACAGCTCTGTAGCTCTGCTACAAACTAGTAGTGAGATAAGCTCATGCCAAAACACCATTGGACTCTAGCAGGGGATTGAGCTTTCCATCTAATGGAAAAACTGTGAAAACTGAACAAGTAAAAAGGAAAACGAAATACACCTGGGCCTGGGGTGAGTTTTAAGTGAAAAGATTTTTTGTTTCTTTTTTGAGGTATGGGCTGAATTTGCTGAAGCTAGCCTTTAATTCCCAAAATATCTGAGAGAATTTGGCTGTTAAACACCCTGACACTGGTGCCAGAACAAAGTCTCATCCTGCAGGATGTAGACTGCTTTTAAAGTCCAAGGAATGTCATGCAGGTTGAAAGCAAAAGGCATATTGAAGGAAACTCTTAGCAACCTGCAGCACTGGGGCCATAAAAAGCATCTAAATTTGGGTTGACAGGAAGAACGTAAACCTCAGGCTCCTGTTTTTTGTCCCCACTCTTTTTTTTTCCCAGCTACAGCAGCTTCCTTCCAAGCAATGGAAAATCACTGACTTAGATGTCAGTCTGGCCAACACCTAACTGACTACTGGGAGTTAAATGGGACATAGAAGCTCCTAATGCAGATAACTTGGCAAAATGTTGACTTTAGAATTTCAGCCACAGTGCACTGATGAATATTAAGACAAAGTCAATAATTGTTGACTATTGGCTCAACAGCCCCTGCTACTGAATTAGAAGGATCTTATTAACGTAGGGTCCAGAGGTGGTGGTGATCTGCGTATACACACATGCATTAAAAATGGAAAGGAGGAACCTGGTATCATTAGCTCTGTTTATCTTTGTGTCAGAATCCAGACAAAACTCTATCAAACTGAGGTCTGGTAATCAGAGACCGGCCAACGTAGTATTTCCCTAGAGTGGCTATTAAAGGAGGTTAAATGGAACATTTTGTGTATTCACCTCAAACACATTGTGCTTCAGTGTGACCTAGATAAATCAAAATGTGTTTGGAAGTAAATATGTAGAATCACAGATGAGACATGAGTGGAAGTTACCAAGTGTACACAGCAGGATATTGCTTACAGAGTTACTGCTGGTTTTCAGCACTCTCCATTTTCCTTAAATCTCTTACAGCTATTAATTTGAAGTTTAATAAATGGTAGCTTTCTCCCTTCCACTTCCTTTTGAAAAAATTGAGCTTGTTTAACCAGGTGAGGAATTCAAAGGCAGTCTGTTGAACAAGCAAAAGTAATTTCAGGTGGTCTGGACAACCTTTCTTTAAGTCTAGACAGAAAAATTGGTGGAGATGTTTTTCCCCCCACTTGTGACATTCAACAACAGAGAAGGCACGACTCACACAGTACCTTTGCTGACACCTGCATGCTGTTTTCTTGCATGTTCATGATGGCTTCAGAAATCTTGACATCAATGGGATCCATGACTGATTCAATGTTGAATGGTCCCTCTAATCTCTCCGCTACCAGAAGCATAGCATCTGTTAAAACACAAAGCAGCCATTCCCTTAAAGAAGGGACACCTTTGGGTTCCCCAGGCAGACCAGCATTGCCAGCTCTAGGTGTGGGTATCGAGCACTCCTCAGCAGGAGTCTGGGGGGATGTATGGCAGCAGCAGTGTGAGGCCTGCAAGGCAGCTTCCCAGCTGTCAAAAATATCTTCCCCTACTGCTGCCACCACAAAAAGTGGAATAAAGACTTTAAAAGCTAGATTAATATTTGTTGCCACAGCATTATTGACCTTGGGGTAAAATTATTTTACATAGCTTCTTGAAGCAGCCAGTGCTTTGGTGTGTACTTATGCAATCTCCTTCCCAAGAAAAAGCAGGATGATAGAAATTAATCCCTGGGGTATGTTCTTGGAGTTTGTGTGAGATGATGAAAATTTTGATATGATATATCAGGGTGTTATAATTAAAGCAACTGTTCTTTCTGACCTTAATGATCTCATTTTCTTGCAATATGAACAGCAGATGAATATTGGATTGCTGCCATGGTATATAGGTATAAACCATGTTGGCCCTGCTGCAGTTTCAAAACATGGCTGTAAGTTGTATGCAGAAACCTATATTGTTTGTATGTTTCGGATTAAAACAAAAAAAATCACTTAACTTCCCTTCTTAGAGCCCCTCTGCAAAATAATTTAATCTTTTGATGTTCATTAACAAGTAAAAAACCAATCAACTAACAGAAATTCATGGCAATAAAAAAGGTTTTGCCACAAATCAGATATATTTGTCTGTACACAGACACTAATTTATCATAATTTATGTGGCAATAGCCATGTGACAAACAGGATTTACAGTATATCCTTTGAACATCATATTCGATCCTTGTCTCCTATGTTAAATTTAAAGTTTTCAGCAACTAATTAGCTTTAAGCAGATGATGTTTGTAACTTTAACACAATAAACAAAATTCTTCACATGCTCTCTTCTTTGTACATCAGACTTAAGCTCCAGAAAGTACCAAACAGACTTTCTTCTGAAACAGACCCATGCCTGCTTTGCTGTTGTAAGCACCGGTCCCACAACAGCTGTGTGGAGAAGGCATGGAGCTCCCCACAGTTCGGACAGCTGTGCTTGTTAGCTTCACACTTGGCTGCAAGTCACAGAGGTTTGTTCCAGCATGGACATCTCCTTCCCCATAAAAGCATAAGTGCATGGAGGTATGGGAAGAAGTGGCTGGTGTCTCACTCTAGCAGTTAAGACACACCTCCATGCACAGCCTCACCTGAGGACTTCATTATGTTGTTTATATGCTGTCAGTGCATACCAAGAGATCCTACTGAAACCAAAATTGCTTGGCATGTAGCACCTAAGCTCTTCTGCAAATTTACATCTAATATTTCACAGTTCTTTTAGGCTGGAAAGAGTGTAATGCCAGTTATTTGGAGTGAGGTGTATAGCAGTTGTTGCTAACTGTGAGAAATGGTGAGATGATAGGAAATTGATTTCAAGCAGAGGTGTTATTTTGCCTGCACATTATTTTAAAATTCTTTAGTTTTTACCCTTTCCAGTGGGAAATGGTGAAAATGGAAACTACCTCTGATACAGAAAACAGTTTTCATACGCATAAAGACACACACATACACACGCACACACATACACTTAGAGATTACTGCAATAAATCAGCAGTTTTTCCACATGCAAAATAAAATTACAAAGAGAATTTGTAAGTGTGGACTCCTATGAAGTATTTCCTTCTTCATGTTCAGAATGACTTGTATAAAACATTTATGCTTTAGTACTTTGTGAGCAATGTGATCAGCTTAAATACTATGTGCCATGACCAGTACTAGGTATTGTTAGGCACAGGTTTTGGGGGCAAGATTTTGGTAGTTTATTTCAGGAATAGGGTTAAGATTAGGGTTACTGCATAAAAAAGTCAAAAGGTAGATATTTTTAATTTTTTTTTTTTTTTTTTTTTTTTTTTTTTTTTTTTTTTTTCCTTTTTTTTTTTGGTGGGAGTAGACTACATTTTAAGTTAAGGACAGGTGCCTCTTTGTATGAGTCAACTTTATTTTGGCAACCAGAAGGTTGGAAAAGTCTAGTGCTAAGCCCTAGTATGTGTTCAGGGACTGTGCCGAAGCAGAGTTCAGTAAATGCATAATTGCTGGATATCTCTTGTGAGAATGAGTAGTGGCTCAAGTCTACTTGCTGTTATTCTGATGACATGGGGTGCTAGTTCTGAATTAAATCTTGAAGTGAAATCTCAGCTATGTGGCAGAAAAGTGAATCACTTTTAACTGACCAAGAACCACAATGTTAATTTAAGAGCAGCCTTTCCTCAAACAAAGTGCCTTCAACTCCAAAATGAAGAGCTCTAGGAGGTGCAAACTAAAAATCTGGTCCTGGCTTAGACAGTTAGTATCTGTAGAAAGATACCCTTACCTAATCAGCTTCTATTTTCTGAACCTTAAGCCTATCTATAGACTTAGTATTTATATATACATCTATATATCTATAGCTGTATCTATTAGTCATTGTTAAGGAAGTGGGCAAAGGCTGAGGAATGTGGATAATTCCTGGCTGCCAAAGGTGAGCTTTTTGTTACGTTGAGCTTCTCTCTTTGATATACTATGGTATAAGTCTGATGATGCTTTCAAGCGCCAGGGTTCAAGTTGGATTAGAGTCAAGTTTATATTTCAATCACATGGACTATAGCTTTATGCTATTTCTCTATATAAAGGAGAGGAAGAAAATAAGAGAAAATAAAAGAAAACAAAAGAAGAGAGAAAAATCAAACAGAAAATCCCTGCTTGTCCATATTCTTTAATTTCTATCTCCTTCTCTGACTTGGAGTAAATCTGGACCTCTCCAGGCAGATATTAATAACTTAAGTCTGTGAAGAAGCTACCCTGAAGCAGTGAGAGGCTATGAGCCAACAGTGACACTTGACATTAGAGCCTTGTCATCTTTTATTTAGCTAGATCTTAAGGATATGCCTGGGGAGCAAGGGGTTAAGGGAGAAATATAATTTGAAATATCCACACCTTTACTGATGACAGGTACATCTTTGTATCAGCAATTTGCATTTTTGTTTTGGGTTTAGGATGTAGGATGGGACTAATGCTGAAGTAGAGTCCTATACAGGGACACATTTGAAGAGGAGGAATCTGAGAAATGGATTAACTGCTGTGACAAGAAACGCTTGAAGGGCTAAAGTAAAACAGGTACCTTCAACATTATTTCTGAGGCTGGCTGACACAAATTGTGCCTCCAGTTAAGGCTCATTTTAGGGATCAGCTCAGACTAGAAGTCTTGGACACTTGCACAGTTCAGATGAGTTTTTTCACAAATGGAAAAATAATGTTTGAGGAGTCATTTCTACTTCAGTTTCAGCAGCTTTGTGGGGCCATGGCTGACCTAGCAGTGACAGGCTGCTGGGTTAGTCTTGTCTCCTTCTGGTAGGAGTATTACAAGCTCAGTCTAACAAAAGAGGATGAACAAGTGCCATTTCTATGAATGTCAAAAAGATACTATACATTTTTTGAGTTAGGTCCTAAATTTAAAGTAAGACTGAAGTTTTCATCCATAACATTGATTTCTAGGAAGAAACACTATACAGTGTTTAAGGTGAATTGCTCTCTTGAAAATATTTTCTCAGGTCACTAGGTTGAATTCTCTTTTTTTGCCAACCCTAACTCTCGCTACAGTGATAAAGTTTATTATTCACTTGTACAGTTCCATATGAGCACATACATACCAGCTTTCATGTGCTGGAAATGAGTGAAATGGAAGCTGTTAGGTTGAATATAGTGAAAATCAGATGAAATGTAAGAAGCTGAGATTTATGACAGGATAGTCAGAATGTAGTCCTCACCAGACTGTAGCTCTTCAAATCTATAACTGTGTAATTGTGTATCAACAAACACAACACCGCTGTCCCAAGTAATTTTTTTTCCTTCTAAAAATGTTGTGAATATTAATACATGACAAGCTGGAAAGACTTCAGAATGAAGTTCAGAAAATCTAGATGCTTTAGTCTTGAAAACCAAATTCTCAAGAACAGACCCTTGAACTGGACAAAAGCCTAGCTGAGTTCACTGTAAATCTGAGTGGGTGTAATAATTTCTCAGTCACCTCTAACAGTAGATATTGGGAACTTAATTATTGTTTGTTATTGTTGTTAAAATATCTAAAAACTGGGTGATTGACTCACCTGTTTTTTATGCCATTAATATACTTGGACTGTATTGTTCAATTGCATATGTTCTTTATTTCCCCTCTTTTGTATTTTTCCAAATCTGTTTCTTTAGGTTCAGTATGTCTTCTTTCTCCATCTACTACAGCATTTGGCAAAAAGCTGGCATCTAGCTGCCAGCTGGGGCGAGTAGATCAGGAACTCTGTTTAGGTAAGTCATCCTTGTGCTGTGGATTTGTCAGGGACTTGGAAACAATAGACAAGACCCACTGCTCATTTGAGGACACAGGGCGGCCAATGGTCCTGAGAAAATGCAGAACATATGGCACATCAGGGTCACCATCAGTGCTGCTGCCCTCAGCCTCTCCTGGATGCTGAGAACAGGAGTGAGGATCTTCCTGAAGCAGTAACACTCCCAAATTACTGAAGGCCTAGGGTGTAGTCCAAGGCCCCCAACATGTCTCTGCCGGCCAAGCACAGCAGCTCTCTTTAACTGCTTTGTGTTCTGTTGCTCATGTTGAGAAATAACACAGGTAATTTGTCAGTGGGTTTTAGAAGGGCATTGTTTCATTTGAAGCAGTATATAATAAAGATATCCTGAAGAAATTTTCGGTTTACTTTGTAGGGTGTTTTTTTTTGTTTGTTGTTTGTTTGTTTGTTTGTTTGTTTGGGTTTTTTTAGGTTTTATAGGTGCCATTTCATTTTAATGAGAAGTACAGGAGAAAACTGGTCACCATGCTAAGTCATTGATTGTATAACTTAAAAATTCAGAAGATAAGCTGTGAATTTCAAGATATGGAAGTACTTTATGAGCCTTAGGCATCTCCAGGCAAAATATTGGATAGAATAACAATATCAATAAACAAGAATCTGCCTATTACCTTGGAAATGCATCAAGCCACCCTTGTACTATCTTGAAACCAAAAGTGATGTGTTCCTGTTCGTGGTGTACTTCTTTCAGAGCAGTTTTCCAGAAAACTTCCTAGTGAATTCCAGATTGAAATAAAAGGAGCAGGGACAATGACACTGATTTATGAGACTTCTGACAAGTCAACCCCCCCTCCAAACTAGGCTGAAATACAAAGTTCTTACAAGCGCAATGTGTGCCTCCTTTTCCTTGCCCCCTTCTATCATCAAGAAAATGCAAGGAGGGTCTGACAGGAAAAATTTGGGAGGCTCATAAGGAAAGGCATTTTCAGGGTCTCTGTTAATTTGGCTGTGACATCAGTTTTTCCTTTCATGCACATGGTTGCTCTTCTACTTCAAAATTATCAGTGAGATTCCAGCACTGGCTGACCTTCCCCCAGGGGAATCCAAAAAAGAATCTATGGATGAAGTCTATAAATGTTGTTTCTTCATGGAAACAAAGAATGGTAAGATACTAAATAGCATGTCCTTCACAAAACTGTACGGTATATTTTGTTTTGGGGAAAAAAAAAAAAAAGGAGGAAGATCTTATTTTTAATTCCCTATTAAGAGTTCTCTATTTTTCTTCTAGATATTGCACTAATAGTGGTCTTGCACTATTTATGGAGAACTGCAAAGTGCTTGTTCCTAAAGCTGCTGGTAAAAAAAAGTAAGGGTAAGTTTTTATTTGTGAAACTTCAAAGGATTTGTCTATGGACAAGATGACGGATTGCTGATTAAATAGTTGTAAACAGAGTGAGCAACTTGTTGCAGTTGACTATGACCTTGAGAGTGGCAATGACTATTTTGGAAAAGGATATAACTGTTGATATGCTGGGCTGCAAGGCAGGGATCATTTAGTAGCTTCCCAACCTTCTGACCAAGGGCAAAGGGAGGCAGGAGTCTGGATTGTATTTACTAGGTCATGTAGGTAAAACTCAGTGAGTTTTCCATCATGACACTAAATATAAATAGTGGTCATAAAATCTTTAGAGCATTATATGGTAAACTAATGAAACAAATTAAAAACTAAAAATTGAAAAGTGAAATATGGGTACATATTGACTTTTTACAAATATAATATCAGTGGAAATATATCCCTGTAATACTCTGCCAAAACTTTTACTGCTGGATTATGATTAACTAAAAAAATTCAAGAAGAGGAAAGTGAACCTCTACCTCACATTTAAGGGAGGTGATAAGAACTTTTCTCAGGCAAATAGAGTAAATAATGACAGTGATACCAAAACTCCTGTTTTCCTTAGGGTCCATGGTCCCTTTTTCATATTAGAACTCTGTATGGTTCTATCCTGATGAGGCTAAACTGACACCTTACAGATTTCCAGAGTATCATTAAGCTCCACATACACTTTGTACTATGGCATAATAACATTATGATTTTCTACCTCCTGCCTTTTTTTTTTTTTTTTTTTTTTTTTTTTTTTTTTTGTTAGTTTTGTCTTTTGTTTGCTTTTGCTGTTTGTTTTCTTTTCTTTCATGGGACAAGGCACTTTTCTAAAAATTCATGTTGCACTTGTGCAAAGGGCATCTCAATATTTTTATCTGGATATTCAGTTAGCAATAACCAGTTAAGCGTCTCTCTGGAGATATGCAGGTAAATGACTTGTCAGTCCTTGCCTGAGCAAAACATGAGAAACTGCAGCATGTGGGGTAAGACTTTTCTGGAGACAAAAATTATCAGTATACTCTGCTGAACAAAACAGGGAATAATAGGGAAATGTCTGGGCTGGGTTGTTCACATGGGAGAAAACAAGGGCAAAGAAAGATGGATTAAGGTGAGCTAAGGAACAAGCATGGGAAAATAGCTGCAAGAGGGCATATGAAAGAGGCCATCTGGAAAAACCGTTCATCAGCAAACATGTCAGCTGCCTGATCACTGCAGTCTGCTCTATATCCTTATTAAACTCTATTCTTAACCATTTTCTGGTTGAGAATCAGAGCATGGCTGTGCAGAGCATTCTGTGAGTGTGTGTGTGTAACATGCCGCTAGCAAGCTTCAAGCCAATGACACTGTGAATAGGAGACCAGCTGCAGGGAGGACCTGAGGTTTCTGCTGGGCACCTGGTTTAGTCTGGGTGCAGAGTCTGGAAGATCTTCAGGTTCAAGGGAGCTAGTTCAAGATGTGTGTGTGTGTGTGAGCAAAGGGGTCTGCCTGCAGCTCCCAAATGAACTACCACAGGGGCAGTCTGACAGAGATCCATTCACCCCCTTGTCCCTTCTGAGCTTATCATTTCTGCACATCATCCTTGAGCATGGAGTTCTTCGAAGGAGTGGTGCAGAAGGATGCACTCCTGAAGGTGCCAAACTGTACACAGTACAACCAAGACACGGAAAACTCCATTTCAATTTCTTTTCCTGCTGTGAGCAGGCTCAAAATTTTACCTCCTGTAAAAACACCTTAACCACCTCTCCTATTTTAAAGTGTTCAATAGCTCTCCTTTAAAAGCTCATTCTATGGAATATTTACCTATTCTGGACAGAAGTGTTGGTTTAAGTACATAGTTAAGTAGGGTTGAATAGTACATAGTTAAGAAGGGGTGAATCCAGTTTTGTGGCTTATGCTTGAAGAGCTGATGTCTGAAGGATGATGCAATGTAATTTTGTCACAAGTTCTTTCATGAGGCACTGGAATCCCCAGAATTGCCCCTGCCAGGTTAATTACCAGCTAATTAAAAGGCAAACTTTAAAAATGAGTGTAGATAATCAAATCTAGTTTTCCATCATCTGATTCAATTATAAGACTATACAGATTAAAAAAATTAAAATGTCATTTTTGATATTTCTGATCAGCTATATCGCCATTTTGGTTCTTGACCGTATCCCTTACTCTTCTCTCAAAATAAAAAGGAAGAAAAGAATTGTCAACAATATGAATAAAATAAAAGAATTTTTTATTATTCCTGTTGGTTTGTATCTAACTGTCTCTTATGTAGAGCAGCTCAAAAAATTATGATATGTGTCTGAAAAGTTATTGACACACAATTGTCACCTTTTTTCATCTGATAGAAACAAAATGAGTTTTGTTGGGTGCACTTTTCACTAGATTTTTTTGAGTATTTCACATACAGTCACATACCATACATTTTTCCTCCATGTATTGAAAAAAACGGCAGTATAAAATTATTCTGCTTCTATGTCTTTCTATAACTTTGAGGAATTCTAAATAATTTATACACTGTTACTAGATCATATCTTATTTTTGTTTATGTATGCAAAAAGAAAATAGAAAAGACTAGGCAAAATGGTAATCCTTGTCTACTATTCTTACTCTTCCTCTACCTCTTTAGCTAACGTTATTGCTAAATGTTGAGGATTCTGTCTGAATGTTTGGCATTCATCAATTAATAAAACATATTATATTTCTCAAATATTTGTCTTGTTGCTTTTCCCATATCCCAAGAGAGGTTTAAACGGTCTCATTGTCAGTCACAGGAAATGTTAGTAAATAAAAGAACCCCCACTGATGCATGCCTGTATGCTACCTTCCATAGTTAATTCAGATTTGTATTAATATAGACTACTGTGCATAATTTTTTTAAGACAGGTGGAGTTTGGAACACTGAAAAAAGTCCATCTTTCTCACTCTTTCTTCATCAGATAGGCTGAAATGGTTGGAATGAACAAATCATGGCCTGAAATTTCCTTATATTTAAACATATCCTTGGTAAAAATCTCCTGGGTATATAGTTTGCATTAACTTTGTACAGTCAAAGACATTAGAACCTCAAAGATCTTTTCAACCATTCCAAAGCCCATGCAGAATTACAACCCAGATATAAATTCCTAGGTATAAATTCCCTAGAGATCTGCGCAGAAAATTTTTAAAATAGCTTTGCTACATTCTTCTGACTTTTTTTTATGAAAGCTATTTCACTGTCTGCCGTATATCACTATCAGAATATTTTCCAGCTATGTGGTGTATTTTTTCTGCTGCTTAGTTTAGCTGAACTATTTCTAATAAGCTGCTTCATACAATCTTAAACAGTTCTATTATTTCTTGTTTTTTACATCCCTCAGATATATGTAGACATTTATCATGTCTTTTAGTTTGTGCTTTGTCATACTTTCCATGTTAATTTTCCTATTCCGTTTTTGTAGGTGACTTCCTCAGGACTTTTCCTGTTTTCTTTATTTCCTATAAAAGAGTTCTCTAGTATTGTGATGCCTAGAAGTAAATAAACTTTTAGAGTTGTATCTCATTAATGTTGTTTTGTAGAGGTCGTTTTTGTTCCATATTTCTGACTCAGAAAACTTCTTTGATTCCCTTGATGTATCTGATTTTCTGATCCCCTTCATCACAACTGATCTATAATTCATATTTCCCATGTCAGTCCTGACACATTTTTCAAATGTCTCCTTATATTCAGAATTCATAGTGAATATAATTTCTACAATGTTTTTTATTTTCTTCTCCACTTCTAATTCTAAATTTTGTGCAGTAGAGCTTTTTCCAACCTTTACAGAATTTATGGTGCCTTTTCAAATACATAATGATGACCTGTCCATAATCTCTTCTGGAAAATTGACACATATTTTACTTTTATAAGAATTTTGTTTCAAAAAACTTTTAGTTATTTCAAGAATAACTTCACCCTTTAGCAGTATCTAATCTCCACATAGCATAGAATTTTATCTTAGCATCTTATCATTGCATGGATTGGATTGGAAGGGACCCTAAAAATAATCAAGTTCCAACCCCCCTGCCATGGGCAGGGCCATCTTTCACTTGACCAGGTTTCTCAGAACCTCATCCAGTCTGGCCTTGAAGACTTCCAGGGATGTGACATCCACCATTTCTTTGGGCAACCTGTTCCAGTGCCTCACCACCCTCACAGTAAAGAATTTTTTTCCTAATATGTAATCTAAACCTATTTTCTCTCAGTTTGAAGCCACTTTCCCTTGTCCTACCACTACATGCTCTTGTAAAAAGTTTTTATCCACCTTTCATAATCTTTCTACTACATAATCTTTCTACTTAGTGTGGTGATATCTATGACTTTAATGTCTTCTGCAAAAACCCAGTTTAAACCTACCAGACTAATGTTCTTATTGGCAGTTTACTGCCTTATGGAAGGACACTGGTCATCATTCTATTTTTTTTCTTTTCTGTGAATAATATTTTCTGCTTCATAGTCTCTGTATACCACGAGATGTAATGCATCTTCAGCGCAGCATTATCAACGAATTTTTAGCCATTCTTTGGGTTAAAAAGGTCCAGTGGATGCCCACTTAGATGATGAAAATGTTAGAGATAACTTTTGTTCCAGAGATATTTTTAACAGACACCACAGGAAGTAAACAGTAAGTAAGGTGAAACTTTAAACAGTAAGGTGAAGATGGATACTAGTGTTACTGTCCAGGAGAGTAAATATGGAGATGGACCTAGAAAACCTGAGAAGGGCCTCATGATATTGAATCACTGCGCAATAAAATGGTATCAAGTGATGAGTATAAGAAAAACTTATCCTAATATCTTTTAGGCATCAAAGGGTTTTGAGATGACCATTGCCACTCAAAACCAAGCTTTTCAGTTCATGCTACCACAACGTTGGCTCAGCAATCATCAGAAAACCTCACACTAAATATTTGGAATAACTTGAGAAGGAAAAGAGCACCAAAGAAAATAGGTTTCTAGTTACAAATAAATCTACAGTAAAATAACATCACGTATAGCACATTGCAGAAGAAGTGATAAATGAAAGCTTTAAAATATGACACAAATCATAATCTAACATCATATAATCCTGAATTAGAAGAATAACCAGAGGATGCAATAGTGGCCATCCAAATTGTGGGTGACATCGGGGTGTCTTAAGGTTTGGTGCTTATACCAGTACAGGAAAGAAGATGTAGAATATGAAACCAGCAGATCACATTTTATTAATTTCTTTAAGTTACAATAATGATAATTTGTTAATTCCAAGTATATATGGCAAATTCCTCAGTGATGTAATCTTTTCAGAGATGATCCTCAGCTTCTTTGGTAAATTCAACCTTTATTTCCTCTGAATCAAAGAAAATCATTGCCCATGTTTCATGTGGGAAGCCACAGTTGGTATCAAGGCCTGAAATACATACTTCCCAGGTACCAGTGCCAGGTTTTTGAATAGACATCCTACGAGTAACATCTTTCCTGCTACTTTGTCAGTAAGATCACTTTATGCCTTTCCTTGCCATAAATAAACAATCAACCTATGACCATCTTTGCTGACATGAATCCATCCCAATGGAGCAGCTCTTAGGGAGGTGTCACACACAGTTGCACAGACAAAATTGATTTTTGCCTTTCATTTTATTGATTAATATGGAAATGTACTGCGGATATCTCATTGCATTTAAAAGCCTGCCACTATGCAGAGAATTTTGAGATGCCTAATAGCATTTTCTCCCAGCAAGTCTCAAAGCAGCAAATAAAAACGGTGTTTTTTTCCCCCACTGATAAATGTTTGAATGCCAAATGAATGCATACATCAAGGCTGCCACAAATCAATGCTGTTGGCATGACTAATCTATTTATTGTTTTGACATTCCTCTTGAAAGGAAAGAGCAATTTCTCTATGTTTGCCTAGCTGCACCAACCTGTATTATTGGGATGAAACAGAACTTATCAATGGGATAGGGGCAACATTGTAAAAATCTTACCCTTGAGCTCCTTAATCCTTCCGAATTATCTGTGTCCTGATCCTTTAAATGATTGGGAGATCAAGAGTAAAAATGTTTGTCCAGTCTAGAGAAGGTCAAAGTACTATAAAAAGTTAATGTTCATCACATGAGGCCACTTGTCTGATGTGCTGTAATCATCATAAATATTAATAATAACACACGGCAGTGTTTTGCAGAAAATAAAAACTCTGTTCCCACTACAACTTTCACAGAAGGAAAAAAGTGTTTTTAATAGAAGGTGAAAAATTACAAAATGGAATATTTTCCACAGAAAGATTGCTGTCTGGCTGCACATTGCTGAGGCTTCCAGGCCAGTGTTCAGGGAACCATTGCATTAATTTTCCCTCTAAAATTTTTGATTATCTGAAATGAACATTTTCCAAAAGAAAAAAACCAACAACAAGAAATTCACCCAACAACTCCAGTTTCATCCAATGGGGATTTATGAATATGAATTAACTCTATTTCCCCATAAGACTGCTGAATGTCATAAAAATGGACTAGGCAATCTAGGGAGATATGGGGATGTTTTGGGATCAACTTTCTATAACTTTAACCTGTTCTTTCCATTCTAAGCACTTAGTAGAACAGTCCTCCTGGCTCCCTGAACAGTAAATGTGGAGATGTAGTCAGCTCTGGAGACCTCTGGAGAGATATTCCATCCTCCCAGTTTATTTAGGGGTTAAGTTTGCTGTGAACTTCCTTATACTGCATCCCCTCTTTAGGAGCTGCCTGGCTAGAGCAGCAGCTTTGTCATTCAATCCTCTGCACAGCTCTATCCCACCCTCCTTATCCAGCTGAGCTCCTCTTCTGTCACTGGTCTGTGCTGGGGATCAGCCTCCATGAAATTCCTAATCTTGGTGTGCATCCATGGAATCCAGCTCCTCCTCTTACTAGAATAACAAATGTTGATGAAATTCTGCTATCACTAACCCAGCTGTAGCCCTGGAATAGGAACATTGATTTCATTGCATCTCTTCTTGCTCCTTCCAGACATAAGCAAGAACAGAGTGCAGATCCAGAAGCACATTAAGGAAGAAATGTTAGGCTCTATCCTGTGCTGTTGTATCCACAGCTTATTGCTGCAAATAGTAACACTGACTTCAGATTTTCTGAATGGAATAGTGTAAACCCAAACACGTAACCTCTAAATGCTATACGTTTTAAAGAAGAAATTAAGTTTATTATTAATACTTGTATTTGCCAACAATAGGACACGACCCACGGCCAAAGAAAGTCACAATGTATCTTTTCAACAATTTATTTTGGAGAAGACTGTTCATTCTTGTTCTCAGATTTTTCTGAAAAAAACCCAATTTTTTTTCCAGTTGGTTGAGTATATGGAAGGAAATAACTATTATTCCCATTTCTGCACTATCTGAGGACAGTTCTATACAGAAATGAGCATGTTTTGGTGTGACAGGAGTAGGTGGTAATGAAGTTGATGTTTTTTTTCCTATTAAACACAACAAGCCATGCCAGTTTTGGGTCTGTTAAAATATGGGTGAAAAAAATTTGATGTTTGTCAAATGGAATAGGACTGTATCTATGGAGCAAATTGTTTTCCGTGGTTTCAGAAGAGAAAAAATGTGACAAGACAGAAAAAAGAACACCAAACAGCATTCTAAAAGCTGATATTGAAATGACTGCTTTCTTAAAATCCTGTTTACAGGTATCATATTTTTCAAGGAAAAATTAGGAAAAATGACATCATCTGACAGTGATATATGCTGCACTGTACACTTGATTCTATCTGCTCTGTGGGGTAATCTTTTCACAGACACTTAACATTGCCGATAAGCAGTAACTAAAAAAGGCCTTTTGAGTCAAATGTGTTCTGCTTCAGTTAAAGGAAAATTTAAGACGTACATTTTTGTCCTCACTATTTCCTGCATACTCTATACAGAAAAATAAGAGTTAACAATATAAATAATGATGATTAACTTGGTAGTATCATGTTCCTCTATCAACCAGGAAGGAAAACCAAAAGGCTTTTATAATACTTACAACATGCCTAGCAACATTTTTTCAGCTAAAGCAGTCAGATACCACTTATAAATCCCACCCTCAGGTGGGCACTCTGCACTTGTGAGACCCAGCCTGGAGCACTGCATCCATCTCTGGGGCTCCCAACATAAGGAAGGTATGGACCTGTTGGCATGGGTCCAGATGAGAGCCATGAAATTGAGGTTCATCTTGGGGAAGAGAAGGCTCCAATTAGACCTTATAGCAGCTTTCCAGTACCTACCAGGGGCCTGCAAGAGAGCTGGATAGGAAATTTTCACAAAGGGATGTCATGATAGGACAAGGGGTCATGGCTTTAAACTGAACAAGAGTTGGTTTAGAATAGATATTAGGAAGAAATTTTTCCTATTAGGAAACAAGGGTAGTAAGGCACCAGAACAGGTTGCCTAGAAAAGTTGTGGATGTCCCATCCCTGGAAGTGTTCAAGGGCAGGTTGGATGGGGCCCTGAGCATCCTGGTTTAGTGTAAGGTGTCCCTGCTCATGGCAGGAACATTGGGACTAAGTGGTCTTTAAGGTCCCTTCCAAAACAAACCATTCTATTATTCTATGATATTTTCTTTCAGAAAAGCAAGTTAGACAACTTCCCACTCTAGCCCTGGTTCATGCCTGAGATGTTTTTGTTTTCTGAAATTCTTTTCCCAGGGAATTTTCTGTAAACAAGAGACATGTTTTTGTAACTGTAACTTTGTTTATATTCCTTTTCCTAGGAGGGACTTCTTCTTGA
Organism: Chamaea fasciata; assembly: GCF_029207755.1. NCBI lineage: Eukaryota > Metazoa > Chordata > Aves > Passeriformes > Sylviidae > Chamaea > Chamaea fasciata. Next base: position 74,806,117 of record NW_027094087.1, on the reverse strand, counting down.
TGTCCCTCTGGTCTCACCAATGTGATTGAAGAGGTTTGCCTTTGTTTCACCAATCAAATTGGTCTGTGTAAAATAGTATAAAAAAGGAGACACACCCCAAAAATCAAGGAGTTATTTTCAGCCTTCTGAAGTCAGAGTCTTGTGTCGTTGTGGTGTACAACAGCATCATCCCATTTTAAAAGTGAGTTGAACTAGAACAAATTTGTCCTTTTGGTAATATTTACTCAAACCATGGAACAGAAATATTTACTTTGATTATTTAAAATATTTCTCTTTCTCACTGTGGAAACATAACAGCCAATAAATTCAACTTACCCCTTGCCCTAAGTGTATTGCTTAACTTTTTTCATTTGTTTATTTTTTCCTGCAAATATTTGTGTGCTTAATGTTAGTTTACACAAATATCTGTAGAGGTGTTTCCATTCATGAACAAAATATTATGTCTGTGGTTCAGATGAATTTGTCACATGTTCAAGACTACAATTTCTTGATGGAAATGGGACAAAAAATTCTACTAAAAGCATCAGTCACTTAGATGTAAAAAAGACAATATATGAAAAGACAGTCCTTATTTTTTTGTTTGATAAGAATGAAACTCACTAATTTAAAATGGAAAAGGGTCTGGCAAGGAAAGAATATGAAAAATTCCCATTCCTCTATTACACCTCTTACTTCCTCTTCCTTCCTTTTCTTTCCTTCCTTCATTCCTATTGGAAGGCTAGAATATCTAATCAAGGACTGGAAATACATTTGCTGTGAACTAAGTGGCCAGATACCAAATAAATAAAAAAAAAAAAGAAGAAAAGGCATGCCATATTGTCTATAACTCATACTTTTGGTTTCCTTTAGTGTAAATGGTTCAGTAGAACTGAAAATTCTCTTCTGTTTATAAAAGCTGTGAAATGTAGTGAATAAAGATTGCAGTCACGACATGATGCATACTTCTGGATAGCTGCCTGAAGGAACAACGAGGAACACCAGAGTGTTCATGTGTCTCCTCTGGCACTTTCTCCCATCCTTCTGCTATCCTAGATGCATGAAACAGTCTGGATATCTACACGGTATAGTGAAAAAGAGGACTTGGATGGTATGCATATGGGAGAATAACTTCCAAGAGAGTCCAAAAATGAGAAAGCCATGTCACAGGACAGGCCAACTGTGCTGCTCAGCTCAGGATACAGTCACAAAACCCATTTAAGTCAACTGAAAAAAGGGCTTATTCTCCTCCACACCACTGAGAACAAAATTTCATCCTGCTTTGTGCCAGTACCGATGCTCATGGAATAGAGACACTGATTCAGGGAGGGACGGAGGTGGTTGGAAACAATCCCTGGTTCATTTTCAGCACAATGTGATCTGCCGCAGAGCAGACAAAAAGACGATGGGAGTGGGAAGAAGCTTGCCTTGCAAAAGGCAGCTTGCATTGGAGTGTTTTTTACTGTGTTCAAAGTGGTGTTGCCATCTCTGTCAGGTTCCCAAGTGTCTCCCAGCAGCCCTGGTGTCTGCAGGAAGAGGTGCCTGCAGGCCTGGACCATGGGTGCACCCAGCAGCACACTGGGTGGGCTGGAAGGTTCAGACCATGTGAGTGCTGCTGACTCCCTCTGTAGCATCAAGTGCAACTCTGAAAAAGGATGTGCACACTGCAGGGAGAAACATTTCCAGGAGGATGCAGTAGGAACAGCATACTGACTTCCAACACAGAGGATTGCCATGGTGATGGAAAGAGTAGCCAAAGCCAGAAGTGTTATGGCAGTGTGAACCAGCTGCAAAAGGGGACCACAGCAAAGGGTTGACAGAATGGCACCAGGGAACTGTGATGTGGGAATACAGCTCAAAAGCAGGACCCAAAGTACTGCTGAACTCATTACAGAAGTAGATGTGCTAGAGGGCTACAAACCCTGGCAAGTTGAGGCATGACCCTGAAGGAGGAAAAGATGAGGGTGTATGTTTGTGTGCAAGACAGTGCAGGCCTGTACAAGTCTATACAAGCACATAGTTAAGCAATGTTACTAAGAAACATGGATATCGTTGTCATGCTTGAAAGGTATATAAACCAGCAGTGTTTAATAAAATTGGCTTCATAATGCAAACCGTGGGGACCCCATCTCTTCAACTGCCGTGCTCTGTGAAAACAGTTTCAAGAAAATGTTCTAACCTGTTTCTCCTCAGTTAGACCCTTCTGCTCATCTGCTGTTATTCCATGGTAACTGCTGTGTGCTTTGAAAATGCTTAGGAAGTTTTGAATGCCTTCACAGAACAATTTAAAATGAAAATATCAACAGTAAAATGACATCTTGTTGTGTTAAGACAAATATATGCCTTTCAGTGAATGCTGGATGTAAAAATGATTTGTTTTTAAAACAAAAACATGCCCATAAATCTTTCTTGGTTTAAACAGTCAATGATTTTTAGTTCTGAGGGAGCAGGAAAGTGTAAAAATAAATGCTGATTGGAAAGGGCATAACGAGTTATGTACTGGCTCATGTTCTTTTCAGCTCCCTAACTTTGTTTGCTTGAGAAAGTGGTGAGCAGGTTTTGATAGTAGATTGATGGTTTCTTCTAGATACTGAAAAAAAAAAAAGTGCAACATAGGGGACACCTGGAGGAATCTCAGTCCTTTCCACACTAAGGAACAAAACAATTATTTATTCATGGAGATACAGGCCATTAAAGACATATTTATTCTGGACTTGTTTTTTTTTTTGGGGTTTTTTTTTGTTTTGTTTTTTGTTTTTTTTTTTTTTTTTTTTTTTTTTTTTTTTTTGTTGTTGTTTTTTTTTTTTTTTTTTGTTTTGTTTTGTTTTGTTGTTGTTGTTGGGGTTTTTTTTGTTCAGTTAAAGATGGATTTTTATTTTTATTGTCACTTATGATATGTCCAAGGGTTTCTGATATGTGATTGCTTTGTAAAGCTTCATGCTGTTTGAGAGAATCCAATTTCTTAGATAAATAGTGCCATTATCCAGTTATTTATCCCTTTGCCATAAGGGCATACTCCTTGATTAGTAGTTTCATGATTTGCTTACTAAAGAAATTGCACTGTGTTGTGCATGTTCTTGAGAATCAGATAAAATACCCTTGTTCACATTCAGCTTCATTGTTTTACACTCAGCTCACCAGTTTATACCAATCACTTCCTCACCTTTTCCCTGAACAGTTACGGAAGTCATTAATTAAAAAAACAACCCAAAAACCAAAACAACCCATGGGTCTTTGTGTGCTTTGCATTTCTTTCCTTTCTCTCAAAAGTACATGGCATCAATCTCCAATTCCATCTTACCCAAACCACTACTTGATGGCATGGCAAATGAGATAATATGATAATATTATAATTATTATAATATCATAATATAAAGGATAGCCCAGTCTGAAGTGTACAGCACCTTCTCTGTTCCTACTGGTTTCCTGCAGCAGGTAGTGCACACATAGTTTAGGGGGAAAAAAGTGTCTGATGGTAATTGCATTTTTAACTCTTGGGTCACACATTGAAAAAACTCCTAGATATTACTGGAAGTTTCACTGGAAGTGCATTCAATTTTGTTTCAAAAATTAACAGCAATTTCTTTCACATCCCCTTTTTCCCTAGATATTATGTGCAAATTGGATGAATCACATTTTGTTTAACAAGAGTTTATCTGATTTTGAGGCAAGACAATAAATAGACGCTTCTTTTTTTTTTTTTTTTTCCAGATGGGAGAGAAGTATGAGGCCACATATCTAAGGCTCCCGAATTACTGGATGAAAGTGTTTGTTTTCCTAGCAAAAGACAGGTGTCTTCCAGTCCTTAAGCTTTCTATAAAATGCCTCTCTACAGTGCATCACAAGGCATGTGGATAGCAAATCTTTCTCTGTTGCAGATAAACCAAGAGAAAAGTTCATCCAAGAGAGGGAGGGAGGGCCACTCAGAGACTACATATCAGCTTCATCTCCCAGAAAAGGGTTATTCCACTCTTATTAGTCATGCCAGCAAAGGAGCCAGGGATCTACTGGAAAATGCAGCAGACTGCAGAGAACTGCAGAGAACATGGATTAAGGCTGTGTTATGGGGATAAATGTCTTCTATCTCTTAAGTAAACCATCTCTCTCATCCAGAGCTGATGAATTCTGCAGCACAAAACTGTAGAACAAAGAGCTTTCCCCAAGTAATCTGTCTTCTTGTAGCAGTTTTAAAAACTTTACAACTTTGTTTTAATGCTTTTCTTATTTCATGTTTCATGCTGTCCATAATGCACTATTAATGGCACATGTCATGAGATCCTGCCTTCAGCTGTCATCATTTATCTTAGAGAAAAAGATCAAAGAATTATAATTGCAAAGTCTACTCTGATTCATCTGTTACTTAAAGTGCTCAGTGAAGGGTGATAAAATAATTTCTTCTTTATATTGACTTTGGTGAGACCTATTTTCATCATTTAGATTACTGAGAATTGGGCTGTTTACAGTATTTCTATAAAGAAGATTGGAGCTTTACCCATTTGGATGTAGATATACCTGCATTTTGTAGGGCTGTGCTTTACATGTGTACAACTGTTTACATACTTCTGTGCACATACACGTACATCTGCCAACATGTGCATATGAATTTCAGAATTGAAAGTGTATATAAATAAACCCTTTAGACACACAGATGAATATCTGTCTGCAAAACACAATATCTGTTAGCTAGTTGCTAGTACCAAGCTACAGCAAATAAACTCAAAAGCTACAGTATACTTATGAATTTTCACAGAAACTTCCAGCTCTGTAAAAATACAGGCTCAAAAGCCACAGTACTTTTTGTTGCTATTCAGTTTGGCTTGGATTTGTTCAATGGGGGAAATATTTTTTCATTCTTTTGTTTAATTTATAATCAAAGAAGGACAGGACAAGACAGATTTATGCACCTTAAATGTTATTGGCATATTTTGTATGTTTGCAGGGTCTGATTATTTATGCAGCTTAAAACTGACCAGCACATGATTCCAGCAAAGAAACTGAGCAGAGAGCTGTGTTTTCATCCCTGGATAATTCCAGAATTTTGCAAATGTACTTTTGGCTTGTACATTATTATGATTTACAACTACTACCCACAGAAAAGGGAAAACACTACAGAAAATAACTAAATAAAAATAAATAATTAAATAAAATTATTTAATGGTTTCAGCTTCATAATTTGCAAAATGGAGCAATTATCTCCTCTAGTTCCACACATTACAGAATGGGGCAGTGGGAAATCTCTCCAGTTGGATGGCAGAATATTCCCTGCCACATAATGAAGAAGCCATATCTTGTTGAGCCCCTGCTTAGAGCTGGGAGATCATGAGCTGCCTGGTCCTGAGAAGATGCAAAAGCTGCAGTAGCATTAGGATCTCCATGTAGGTAGTCTTGCATGCCAGGGCTGAGCCAAATAATCCATGTGAGATTAATGTTCACTCTGGCAAACATGCATATGTGTGCATATATTTTTGTGTGTATAGGAACTCAGTCCTGCACACATAAAGCAGAGTCTCACAGAATGAAGCAGATCAACATTCAAATTGTTTAAGCTCTAAAATGGAGAAGAAATCACAGAATCATAGGATAGGGACCTCAAGGATCATCAGGTCTGATCTTTCTTGGCATTAGCGGAATCTAAACCAGATGGCCCAGCATCCTCTTAGAAGTATCCAATGTTGGAAAATCCACCACTCCCCTATGGAGATTAGTCCTATGGTTGATTGTTCTCATAATGAAAAACTGTCTTCTTGTGTTCCCTCAGAATTTCCCCAGGAGAAATTTGTACCCATTATTCCTTGTCCTTTCCATGCAACTTTTTGTAAAAACGGAGTCCATCTTCTTTGTAACCATCCCATAAATACTGGAACATGGTGGAAAGGTCCCCTCTAAGACTTTTTTCTCAAGGCTGAGCAAATCCAGTTTTCTGAGGCTTTTCTCATATGGCAGGCTTCCTATATGTGGAACATCTGGTTAATCGTTTTTAAAATTGACAAACTAGTGTTTGCTATAAAGGCTATTTTTGCCAGCCCTTTTGTTATTCAGTCCTGTTGGGAGCTGAACAACACTCTCCTGCCCAATGTATAGCTCTCAAGAGACCATGTCCAAGTGTGTGTAAAAATTAAGCCATTAAGTCAATATGGATGTTAATTAATAGCCATACTGGCAGGGAAGGAAGTCCTCACCTAACTTCTTTGGCGCACAGAGGTTTACAGAATGTAGAGTCCTGCATTTTTTCCCCTTCAGTGGGTTTTCAGTGTAAAAAAACCACTGCAATGTAAGGGGTGAGCTGAGCAATGACAAGGGCTGTCCCTTGTGTCTGAGCTCTGGTGTGTGTCTGTGCATGCAGAACCTTGCACATGGGTGTGCATTTGTCCTCCACCAAGGCTGCAGAGGGGATGCAGTGGTTGTTTTATGTGATAGCAGAATATTAGAACCCTAACTATATGCTACCACGTTGACTCAAAACTAGGTACATTTCTGGTATATTGGAATAATTCCAGAAATTACTCCATTATTTTTTAGAAATGTTGGGGACAAAATGTAATGCATCAATTCTGCCTATGAAAAACAATTTAGAGCCATGAAAGGGCTCATAGAGAGCAGCTTCAAGCACTGATGGATAGCTTGTGCATTATCCCTACTGATTACTGAACACTGCATCTGGATAAGTACTTTCACTTTGATTGAAGACACAGGGTGCAGACTTTGATCAAAATGAATTAAATGCTTACTCTGCAACACTTTCCCAACTACCAGCAGAAGACAATGCAAGCAGGAACTGGAATTGTGATCCATGTACAATGGAAAGCAAGAGTTGAACTTGATAATTATATTTTCCAACCTAAATGATTCTGTGATTGTCTAAAGTCAAAAGTAAAACTGTGTAACCAATACAAATGTCAAACGGGTTCATCAGTAATAGGAGATTTTTTCTCTTTGCAAAGAGTTAGTATTATATAAATATCGAATTTCTTCCATGGCTGTGATGGCATAGGCACAGAATAAGTAGGATTTTTTTAGCAATGAAATGAGAATTAGAGTGTTACGGCAGTACAAGCTGCTGCCAGATGTTTCTCTTTGATGCATCACCCTAGGAGTCAAGCTCCAGAGGGGCATCCAAAAGGCAGGAGCCCTGGGCATTAGCTATATCTGACTATTGACACCCACTGATTGGAAAAGCAAGTTGCTTCCTGATGACAATGGGAGACGTTGTGCATAAAGCCGGACATCTCTTCATGGCCTCCTCTCCCTCCCTGCTCTCCCCACATGCATCAGGGCTGCGAGAGGTACTGTGACTCCCTTGAGCACCAGGTGCAGAGAGAACCCAGCCCTTCCTCAGCAAGTGCTCAGGAATTTCTGTGTTCCTCATGCTCTGCATGCATGGCTGAACCCCAGCAGCTGAAGCCCAGCTTCCCACATGACTGGAGTGACCCTTTTTTGTGTGAGGCTGTAACTCAGAGTGGCCCTGGGGCCATCACCCCCCACCCAGCATGAAGAGGTTGTATTCTTGGTTCTATGCTTGAGCTGTTTTGGTTTTCTGAAATTCTTTTCCCAGGGAATTTTCTGTAAACAGGAGGAATGTTTTTGTAACTGTACCTATGTTATTCATTCCTTTTCCTAGGAGGGACTTCTTCTTGATGTCCCTCTGGTCTCACCAATGTGATTGAAGAGGTTTGCCTTTGTTTCACCAATCAAATTGGCCTGTGTAAAACAGTATAAAAGGGAGACACATCCCAAAAATAAAGGAGTCATTTTCAGCCTTCTGAATCTCAGAGTCTGTGTCATTGTAGAGGTGTTGTAGGCAGCCTCTGCAAGTCCCCATTTCAGGATGGCTGCCATGCAGTGCCTCCCTGCACGCCCCTCCTGAGTCCAAACCCCTTACACCTCTTCCTCCTCCCATGTCATCTCTGCCTTTCTCTTCTGCTTTGATTCATCCTGCTTAAGCTTAGGCACTGAACTGAAGTACATGGGTTTAAAACTGGACTAAATCACTACGTGTATTAAAAAATCACTGACACCAATGACTGCCTGGGGCTATTTTCCTTTTATTTTAGTGGTCATCATTTAGCACTCATGCTTGGCTGTACAGATAAACCAAGTGCTATGCCTACTCGAGCTAAGTTAGCTGGATAGAAGTGCAGGGAGACTGCTGTGAGAATGGGCTGCTCAGCAAGGCAGTGGCAAGCAGAAATTCTGCTGCCTTCTTGATTTTTTTTTTCTGTTAAATGATTTCTTTACTCATTGGCTAATCTATTATACAAATTGTCAAGTGAAACCCGAGTTTAAAGACAACATGTGCCTTCCTCCTTTCATCAATTTATTTCCCGCTTAAAAAAATGTTTTGCTTTTTTTTTTTTTAAAAAAAAAGCTGTTTCTCTGGAAGAGCTGCAGACACTGGGTTCCCAATAACTTCAGTTTTAACTCCCTTCCTTTTTCTTTGCTTCTATGATCTGTTACTTAAACATAGGCCAGGTTGAGAATAAAGAAAAACAAAATGCTGCAAACTATTTTTTTATGTACCACCTTGCTTTTCTGCTATAGATTCACCTGCCTCCTGAAACTCTTTGAAAGAGATGAAGCCTCTGTGGTTTTTTTGTTGTTGTCCCCACCATGAGGACAAACATCACATATGATTACTTATAAGAGTAAAATTGGCCTTTCTTGGATATGTTATTAGAATGATTGGTTTTGAAGGAGGTTATGAGAAGCAGAGGCTTTGACTAGAAAAAATGAAGGGGCTGCAAATGGAATATAGTACAAGGAGGATTCTTTTCAAAATGGGTGCAAATTGTAGGAGACATTTTCTAAAAAAAAAAAAAAATACATAAACCCACTGAGTAGTCCTTTGAAGAGTCTTAAATTTGCTCCACACTGAAATATAGAGGAGAGAGATAGTAAGGGCTGTAAGGGCTTTATCCAAGGTACCCAAGAACAAAGTTCCAGAATGTGCAGCAGCAAGCTTTGTTATTCATTTCATTTGCTGTAAAATGGGAATGGAAATTGTTCCATTGCTGACTGAAGGCAATTCTGTTTGATCATACTTACTACATGCAATTTTGATACTCCTTTTCTTAGGCAATGAAATAAAGGTATATGAAAAATGCTACAAAAAGACATAAGATTATATTCTAGGGAAAAAAAAAGTAAGAAGCCAAACCTCTTTAGCTCTTTTTAGTATTTGAATATTAAACTGCAACAATTTTTGTTTTGATTACATACATGAAATGGTATCCTAATTTAGGTATCTAGTTTGAACAGAAAGTTTTGCTGTCCAGTGAAACAATTGAAATTCAGTGGGTACATTTATTCTGGCATTTTGGCTTTGATCAAGACGACTTCATTTAAGTACATTCCTTGCCTGTCCTCGCTTAGAGTGCTTTGGTTCACTTTGCAGGGTGGGCTCAGGGCACACAAACTGGATGCCTTTGAGAGGAAGCAAGGTGGGAAGATGTACTTCAGGATCACATTCCCAGCGTCACTGGACACTGGTGCTAGGGACCAGGGCACAACTTTGAAATGTGTATGCTTTGAACGTGAATGTCAGGCCCTCTGCACCAACTTTGCTTTGCAAATCACCTTCTACTGGTCCACACTTCCAGCTGATACAGAATGAACGTTCTGTACACAGAATTTGATCTTCAGTCAAAGGTGAGATGTGTCAGCAGAGGCCTCTGGAAGGAGATCTCTGCCTGCCTAAACCCAGATACTATAACCAATCTGGCAAGATTTCTCCTGGGATGTTTTAGAAATTATGTTTTTCACTGTCTAGGTCAGGAATATAACTGTTAATGCCTGGAGCTAAATCAATACCTAAAGTTTGGGTGCAAGTTGCAATGAAGTGGAATTCAGCTTTCTTATGGACTGAGTGGTGGCAGCTTTGCTTTTGAACTCCCTTTAATCAATTAATTATTTTGAGCAGACATGAAAATTAAAAAAAATTAATATGTTTATTTGCCTACTAAATTTTCTTTTGGGCACAACAGATCAATCATACAAGTTAGATTCTTCTTCTTTCTAAAGAAAAAACTCATGAACTAGAACTTCCTTTAACATGTATTGATGATCATAAAATAAAACCCTTTCCAGAGGGTTTCACATCTTACTTTTAATTCACACTTATGTTTTATCAAAAAAAAGTTCTATATATGCCTCATTTTTAAAGCTGTCCTCAGATACTCTTCTATTTCTGTAGTGTCCTACTTCCCTCTCTCTCCCTCTTTCTCCCTCTCCCTCTCCCTCTCTCCTCTCTCTCTCTTATGTACATATAAATATTTTATGGAAAACAGATGGTCTGGTAAAGTTGCTATCCACTTAAAAAGGCAGAAGATGAAACAGAATGGATCATCTTATTCCCTAACTTATGCTCATAAAATAATTCTATTAACATCAAAGCAGGCACTTGAAGCTGTAGGATTTACCTCCAGGTACTGAAGTGAGTTACCTACACAAAGCCTAAATCATAATTATTGTTCTAGGATGACAACTGTAGTAAACCAGGGAAACCTTGCAATAAGAAAACAATGTGCAGCCAAATGGTGTTTATACATGATCAAAGGAAATAAATATTGGCTGAAAAGGACCCTCTCTCTTCCTTAGCCTGTTCATCAAGAGATGGTCACCTTTTATTCTGCATATTGAAAGGTCTTTCAAGTTGGTGCATCTATGGAGTGCAGATCTGCTGATCTTCTGTCAAAGAATGATGGGGGCTTGGAAGCCAGCTCTTAAGCTCCTGGCATTTCAATAAAAAATTATCAATCCTAACAAACGATCAAAGACCTGTTTCTTTTCTTCTTAAATAGTATGTGTATCTCTTTGTGGGTTCTAATGTGAGGAGCTATCCTGAAGGTAATTTAGTCTCTCTTTTCTCTGTACAATACCAGCTGGACATTCTCCTAAAAACCTGGAGAACCTGAGCAATTCACTGTGAGGGAGCGGCCTCTGAAAATAGGGCATGTAATAAGAAATCATGACTATAATAAACTAGGTATTTCTTCCATGGTCAACTCAAATGTTACTTAAATTTGAATTTTCCATCAACTGTCTATGTAGATGTTAATCAACAACATGCGCTTATGAAGGGAAAGGATGATTGTCATTTTCCACAAAAAGCTTCTCAGCAAACCCTTATTTCAGCACAGAGACAAACGGAAGCAACCTTTTCAAAGGACTGCTTTGAGCATAGCGTTAGTAGCTGAATAAACTCATTTTTATCCTTTTAAATGTTTGGGTGAAACAGTTTCTGAACTCTTGTGGGCTTTTCATGCTGATGCTGGTTTTCTCCTTTCATGGGGAAAAATATATGGGATACTGTAACTTCTCCTAAAATGAGGGAACTAATGTTATATGTTTGTTTTCTGACCTCTTTATTGAGCTGGCAAAGTGTACATTGTCAAAATTCTTCGTTCAATATGTATCAAGACTCAGTTCAGATTTTGAAAATATATATGATGCCTATTTCAGAATTTGATTCAGATGTGCTCTTAACAAATTATAACAGTACTGACCATACACCTATCAAACAGCTGAGACCACACTTTAATCTTGCTGCAAAATCTTTCGAGGTCTTCAGCAGAAGCAGTGTTTCCACTTTAAATTTAAATCATTAAAATAGGTGGCTATATACTACATGTTTATTTTTTATTTTACAATTAAAGTATTTCTGATGAAAAAGTAACCTGTAAGAACTTTAAACTTGCTCTTCAAGAAAAAAAAGGTAGTACTGTTTGTAATGTTTGAATCAGATTCATTTCATGGTGGTTATTTTTAATGACAAAAAATTGCACTAGTGGTCCTCAGACTCTTATAAGCTGGAAGTGTATAAAAATTTTAAAAACAGGGCTATGTTTTCTGCAAAATATGGATTTTTTTTGTCATTAAAAAATGCTTTACGAGCTCTTTGAGGCTACCACTGCTGGAAGAAGTCCAGTTGTTAATCTTAATGCCAATGACAATGTATTTAGAGACTCACAGCTCTGACTTCTAGGACAGAGATTGTAAATGCAGATTTATATTGGATGATGCGATGGGAATTGGTGATGTGTTTGTGTGCATGTACAACACCTAGGTTGGAAACTTATTTTATTTTAGTTGGAATGCAACAAAATAAATAGAGAGAAATTTTGCTGGTTCCTGTTAAAATTTAAATTGAGGTCTAAACTAAACATTTTCTTATGAAAGAGGTTTTTGAAGGATGAATAGAGTAGTCAGTCCTCTATAAAAAAGAGACTGATTTGAAAAAAAGCTGGTCTATCCATCCAAAGGAATCTGCCTGCACTAGATATATTTTTCTGTCTCTAAAATGATGCTGTTTGAAGTTCTTCTGCACAGACTTATTTGATCTGTTTGGCTCTAGTTCCTCCCTGTGCACTCACTCTTAAGCAAAAATAGTAATTTTTATATGCATGTAATCATATTTTTCTACTGAAATATTTGCATGTGAATAGTTTTGACTCTTTCACTTTGAACAACACTTTCAAAAGTTCTTCTTTAATGAAAAGAAGCTAGCAAGACTTCTTGTTAGAACCAGCACTTTGTGAAAAGGATAGGCCAACTTTGCTTGAAAGAAAAATGGCGAATTTATAATAGTAAATAGTGACACTTCCTTTGGCATAACTGGTCTCTTATAAAGCGTCAAAATGACAAGAAGCACAATGGGATAATGCCAAGAGCACAGGAGAAGAGAAGTTTTGAACTAACATCAGAAACATGGTAAAAAGAGGTGAAGCAAAGGGCTGTTTGCATGGCTGGAGAGGAAAGTAGAAAGTTCTTACAACAATTCCAGGCAGCCTGTGTGAAAAGAGATCATTAATATTGGTTGTGGATCTAATGAGTAGTTAAGATAGCTCGGATGGGACTTCCTAGTGTGTGAAAACAAGGAGAACAGTTTTAAGGAGAGATTTGGTGGGAATCACTTCTCACTTCTGACTGTGACAAGCAGTAAAGCAAGAACAGAAAAAAATTTTCAGGGGTCAGTGCCCTAACCTGTATATATTGATATCACAAACAAAGCAGCTACAACTATAGATACACCTCCAGAATTAAACCTGTCTCTGTTGAAACAAATAACTAAACTTCTGTTGTTTTTAAGGAAGCTGGTGTTTCATTTCTGGATAATAATACGAGTGCAATAAAAGCAAAGAAATTGTTATCCATAGGTCACAATTAACCACACAGGACTATTTTTATTTATTTTGTGATTCTGTGTTGTATGTCAGATAATCTAAGATACCTCATAAAATGAGTTTATAAAAACAAAAGTAGACCAGAATGTTCTTTATCCTGAAGCCCCTTCTTGCTTTATGAGATTAAAAACTACTAGCTAAAATAATATATTTTATCTTGCAGTTTAATTATCAAAAGCTATTTTAAAATCCTGCCACTACAAATGTTAAGTAACATAACAGTATGCATTTTATAAGAGCAAGATAAGCAAAACCCAAAGATAAATTATGACACTGAGTACAGCTTTTTAATTACCAAATGTCTTTTAAACTGTCCTTTGTTTCTTGAATGGAAAGTTCATAACAAAAACAAATCAAAAACTAAAATTAAAAAATTCATTACATACAATACGTTTAAAATGTATTGCCATTATAACTTCCTTCCACACTGTTTTTTTTCTATGATTTAAGAAAACCCAACAACATTTTATGATGAAGGACAAACTCTATAGGCTCATATATATTAAAATAAGAATAACACATTCATATATTTCTTACTAGATGTGAGCTTAAAAGCATTTTGAAATATTCTTTTTTTAACGGTAAAACTGAAGCAGAATATTTGTACATTAGTACTTGAAAAATTGTTAGCAGTTGTTTTTTTTTTTAAAAATCTTGTTTCTCTGTCTCTTAAATTGTCAACTAAATCATACAGATTTTAAAAGTCTTGGACTACTACTATTGAAGCTACCTGTCTCAATTATTGGCTTCTTCGTATTTGACTGAAAGGTAGCTGTTACATTCAGAGGAGACTTATGCTAATTATAGGCGAAAAGAAGAAAACAAATTTAATTTTAATAGCATCTAGGTAACTGAAAGTTAAATGTCCAATAAATGTCATAGATAGCCTGCCTAAACTAAACTTTTACATAAGGTAAAAGATATGTTATATTTAGGAAATAATTCACATTCCAATGTCAGCCTGTTTGGCCAGCTGGGATAACTCCTTTTTCATATCTTCTTTGCAGATGTCATGTTAAATGGCAGATGAAATATGGTCATCTTAAAAAATGTTCTCAGATATGTTCTTACTTATTTCAGGGTTTGCTTTCCTATAGGAACACATGAGACAACTTGGTTCCACAAACTCCTCATCAAATCTTCCCTTACGCAAATGTTTTAACTATTTTATAAAACTGGTCTTTTTGACTGTGGCAAAAAGGCTTTAAAGACAATACAGTAAATTTAGCTGAGGAATGGACTAAAGTACTAATCTTTCTTCCACTGACTGTAAATCAGATCTGCATTTTTGAGCATTTTAATTCTTTAGCAAAAAACCCCAACAAACCCACGTCGAAAAATATTGTCAATATAAGAAACCCAAACGTTTTAGATATTCAGTAAAATTAGGAACTAAAATAACAAAGAACAAGATCTGAAAAATAAACATACAAATTTCATAACGTGAGATTTGTAACTCTTTATTTAACGTCTTTCCTCACTTCTCAGCCTAAATCCTGTCTAATGTGCTTAAATTTATACTGACAAAAATGGTGTGATACTTACATGGGTATTAAAAACATTGCCAGAAAAACAAAACAAACCAAACAACCCCCAAACAAACAAAAATCCTGTTTAACTTGCATAATAGTATGGAAAAATAACAGGTCTTTCATTCCTGGTGCCCATGACAATGAAGGTAATGTATGCTTGTGCCTCTTGGCTTCTTTTCAGAGACATACCATTCAAAAACTCACAAACTTCTAAATCTTATGACTGAAAAATAAGTCTGGCATGAAATCAAAATGTTTCCCAGGTTTTGTATCTTGCTTCTGTAAGTTTGGGATTGCGTCCCATGTCTGTTCACCAGGATAAATATCTGGCTTGCATTTGGCCTCCTTCTATTCCCTGGTTTACATGGAAGGAAAAATCAAAGATGTGGTCAAATGAGAGTCATGGTGTGTTGCCACAGGTCCCCAGTCTGGATGACAAAAATCTGAGCCATCTGTTTGCAGTGATATGGTCTGGATTTGTTGAAGAGCTGACCCAGAGTGTGAAGCTGCTCTGCTGCTGCCCAGTGTGTCTGTGTGCCACTGAAACTACCAAGAAAGTCCTTTGAGAGAACAAGGGAGGACGTCCATTCTCCAAAAGGTATTTCAGCCAAATGCCAAGAAAACAGGACTTGAGGATTTAATTTATTTCAACAGTTGCTAATGGAACTACAATCCTGTAATGCTTAATACAGACGTCCATTTCATGGCACAGAGTACTGGAAAGAAACAGAAACAGAAATATTTTAAGTTCTGTATTGTTTAATTTCTCTGAAAATTCTCCAGTATAACAACAGGGGATGCTGACAAAGTTGGTATTTCGCTTCACTTTTGTCACTTAGAGGAGCTCTCAGTTTTCAGACTCAAATTTGAGAACCACCCATAAAATAGATAATTTAAAAGCCCTGCTCAGTGCACTGCACTCTTGACCCACAGTGGATTTCACTCTTCACTTCTACACTTGTGTAGTAGTTTTATTCTCCACACTAACATTCACAAAAGCACAGGTTGATACAGCTGTCATGTCTGCATGGAACCATGGGATTTGGACCTCAGGTTTCTAGAGACCAAGAGTTAAAAGACATTCCTCATCTCCATTTGTGTCTTTCTACACTGTCTTTCTGACATAATTTTGAAAATCTAGGTAATGCTAAGTGAAACCATTAATGCTGAATTCCAGCCAGACTAAATCAATCTGTAATTAATATTTTATAAGTTTACTTCACAGTTTGCTAATGCCATAATATTCTTCACAGGAATAGGCAGGCTGTGGGGGTGTCTATTCTGTGCCTTTATACAAGGATTTACACTGTTGTTTCCCACTATTATTAATGGAAGAAATCACATCTATTGAAATAATATTGAAATAGAAAACAGGATGGGATATAATGGAGACAAGAGTTACCAAGTTTCACACAAATAAAAGCTGATACAAAAATACTCCTTCTCACTGTATACAACACATACATAATTGCTACACTGATTTATGTAGCATCAAATACATAAGCAGGTGGTTTAAGTTTTATGGACACTTAAGATAGTTTTAGGAGCTGTAAATGGCTGTATCAGGTCAGAGAAAAGTTCACATAATTTACTTAGCGCTGACAGTGAGTAGCAGCAGATGTCTAGGAAAGCATGGACGAGCAGGTCTTTTTATTTCAAAGCCCTTATCTGATTTACTTCAATGTGTCCTCTTAACCTCTTTTCTAAACTCGTGTAAACTCTGGGAACCACACCACCATCTGGCACTAAGGTCTGAGGCTCAGCCATGACACGTGTGGACAAGCACTTCCTTCTGCTGAATTGCAATCTGCTATCTGTTGATTTAATCAGATATTTATCACCTCTCGTACTATGAGAGACAGGAAATAATTTTGTGCACATTCCCCTTGCTTCTTGGGGTTTTATAGGCCACTGCAGTATCTCCCTGGAGATGTTTCTATTCCAAGATGAAATGTGTTGGTCCACAGAGTGATTCCTAGCATGGAAGAATTCCTATTTCTCTTTCCTCTGTTCTGTATCATACTTAGTTTTACTAAAGCTTTTTCAAGATGGGGAGGCCAATGCTTTACAGGGTATTTAACATCAGCTAGTATTTCAGCTTAGATGCAAAGCTGAGTGATAACTTACAGGCTTCTGAACAAATATCTGCTTTAGAATGCAGCGTGTAGAGACACAGTTATTTTTTTTTTTTTTTTTAAATTTTGCCAGTATTATATACCTCAGGGCCAATTTATGTGAGCAGCTGCAACTAAAGTTTTTTGCTACCTGTGTGGTGAATTATATGTTTCATAAAACATATCACACCTTCAGAGTGGTTTCATATTTTATACTGCTGATGCTTTATTTAACTACATATTATCCAAAAGACTTTCTTCTGCGTGGAAGAACTCTTAGGACTGTCTGTTTATACTCTGAAAAGGTGGTGTTATCTGAGTTCATAGGAGGGAGGTGACAGACTAGTTCAGGAAATGTATGGCTGTTACTCAGGATTTATTTTCAGATGATCTCTCATGTGACATTGGAAAACACATTTCATTTTTGGGGTCATTCTTGAACACAGAAAGGTGAAAAAGACACAACTATATTTGATTCTCTCTGGTATTTAAATCTAGGGACTGTCAGCTTGAATGCTCTAAATAATCCCAGTGACAGCAAGAATACCATCAATTTGAATAAATAGCTTCTCATGGCATGTGAAATCCTATTTTCTTCAGTAAGATACTGAGAGACTGTTTTGCAAGTGATATGCTACTTTATTTTACACCTTAGAGTTTCCTTTGTCCAGAGCTTGTCTCACCCCACCTGCAACACCAACTTGAGACTGCACTGGAGAAGAACAAAACACAAAATTGTCTGGGTCTGATAAAAACAGCATATGAAGGCTCTACTTCCAGGTAAATGTAAGTGATCTTCCATTCTGCAGGAATGGTATTCAGCAGGTGTAAAATACACTACTTTTTCTCCAGTTACAGGAACCTTCTGTTCAAACTGATTTTGATGTGTACATATTTTGTGCCACTCATTCACACCTTGTGTGCCCCCTGCCTCCAAGGGACTAGTACAGCTGTGAGAACAGTTAGACCATTTAGACTGAAAACCCCCTGATTTAAGCACCAGGGAGTAGTGTGAGTGCTCAGCACACATTCCTAGTTGTTTCAGCTGATCTGAGAGCACTCGAGAGTACAGCAATGATTAAACACAAAAGAGGTTCAGCCTGCTTACACGGGGAGGGAGAGCAAGGGGGATGCATGCCACAGCCAAGGTGACCAATGTTCTAGCCCTTGAATTGACTGAAGAAACAGGTAGTAACTATTTTTATTACCTGAAGTTAGACTAACAATAGCAATGATGAGCACCTTTGATACTCATACCTGCTAAAATAAAAAAAGTTTGTCTACTTTAGAGATTCTACTCCAAAATTGCTATGTAATAAAAAAGCAGCAGTGAATTTTCAAAGTATGTTTTTTTTCAATATGCATCTGCATTTTAAATTCCTATTTATTATTCATATAAAATGAAACCTTAAAATACCATTAAATGATGCTCAGTGGTAACAGACACAATTACGATTAGCTGAGAATGATTTACCACTCAAGTTCCTCAGATTCTAATGCTTCACATTACCATATTTATTTACTTAAATTGAGCATTTATCTACTTGCTCTGTAGCATTGAGCTACAGAAAAGTCAGAATATAAACTTACGTTCCTCTAGTTTATCTACCAGTACAACTTCATTCTCATAATAGCTGTTTTTCATTCTATTTTGAAGAACTAGTCATTAGTTTTGTAAATGATCCACCCTCCAAGCAGAGGCCATCACGAAGTGCAATATTCAGATGCAGGTCTCAGCTGGACTGTGTTCAGAAGTACTTGAGTCACGAATCAGACTTATCTCCAAATTATCAGGTTACTCCCTTGAAAATGAGATTCCTGCCTCCTGCCTCCATGACAGGATGTCTTGTCATTCTGATGATATTTACTGGGATAATTTTACCAATACTTTTCTTTTCATGGATGCTCTTATTTCTGGGTAATATCTGAATTTCTCCTGCCTGGTGAGTTATGCTCTTTCTACAATGGCAGGATAATTATGCTTCTACATTTCACCAAGGAAGCAAATGCTAAGCTTCATTAAAAGTCTCCAATAAGTAAGTGATATTGTGTCTGCATGAATTTTTAAGAGGCAGTGAGATGTATCTGTATTTATCTAAGAAAAAAAGAAAAAACAATAAAACTTTTCAGACTTGTCTCTTTTGTGTAATATAGCACTCTTTTACCACTTCAGTGACTATGCAAATTGAACAAGTGACTTTAAACAGCTCTCCCAGAGTACCACAGCAGAAGATGATGTAATTATCCTTGTCCTTCCTAAGACTCTGTATTAAATGAAGAGTCCTCATCAAGTCTGTGAAAGATAAGTTTTTTCTGTTCTATGTTTGCATAAATCACAGAGAATTTGTGAAATCTTTGGGGGCCTTAAGTATCTCTGAATCACACTTGGGCTAGAAATGCAACAAAGAAGGCCCAAGGGCGGTCCTAGTAGAGGTCCAAACTATGATTAACTCCTTGAAAAAGAAGGAATGGTAAATCTGGCTGACTGGATGCTATGTTTTGCAAATTTTCAGGATTTTGCATTGATTAAAGTAATACTTAAGAACAAATGCAGTCAAAATAATTTCAGCAGTCCTTATTTGGGTGTCTGAAACCTTTAATTTGAATTCAGCATCCCTTATCTCTCCATGGTGAACAGTCTAACTAACCAGAGAGAAGGATACCTTACAACCTTACTGTCAGTGAAGCTCTGCAGATTGAATTCAGGCTGGCACACTCACACCTGGTGAGATGCATGGACTCATGCTGAGATGCAATTAGCACACATATTCTCATTTGTTATAGTCTCTTTAATCGCCATTCCTTTTTTTTTTTTTTTTAATCAAGTATTAGGAGACTTTCTAAAAGATGCAGATTTTCTCTCTGCTTATTTCCCTACAGACAAGAATAACCCCCAACAGTAACCTGTGTTTAGTTGCAGGAGAAATATGTCATTTCTAAAACACAAGTAAGCTCTTCACGGTACTTTGCATCATGGAAACAGTGAAAGCACATAGGTGAAAGAAGAGAATGTTTTCATATTATTCAAGAAGCATCTGCCTTCTTCTCCAGCTGAGCCTGGACAGACTTGAAGAGACAGTGCATGTTCAGCAGTGCTTTGGCATTGTTTGTTGTCCCTTTTGCCTTTTGAAGGGTTTCACTTGCTTAATATAAAATTTCACTTTGGAGCACCCTAGCAAAAGCATTACTTATTCTGATTTAAAAGTATTAAATACTCCATATGTATTTTTCCTGATACATACGCATACATATATGTGGAAAAACTGGCAATTTTCTTATTACAAATATTTAATATTTTATATGTCTTTGAATGAGATACAAAAAAATGCACACAAGATGGGAGGGAATAATTACATTTACTCAGGAGAATAAGCTTTTTTATGGTTCTCACAATTAATATTTTGGGACTGTATCTTCATCTGCATTTGAAAAATCTAATCTAAATTCCTCTATAAAAAAATGACCAACATACTATGATTCTTATGCTTTCATTCCCTGAAAGGATATGTCTAGCACACTGGTGCCAGAATTCAGAATTCACTGAATGAATTTGAACTCTGCTCATGAATCTCATCAATAATGTTTTTACTTGTTATTTTATGTTTTTAGTTTTTTATTTTACGAGATTTCAGATGAAATTTTAATTGTAAAGGTAGTATTGAAATATGAATTTATTTTATATTAGGCATTATACCCTTGGAGGAAAATTTCCTAGTCATCTCAACAGAGGTGTCTCACCTCATATATGTGGGTGATTGTAGAAAAATTCTGAAGTCATTCATAATCTATACGATCCATGCAAACAATTAACCAAAATTCCTCCTTTCTCTCTTCAGAGGTCCAGCTACATATCTATTTTTGACCTGTCTTTCTTCTGTAAAGAGTCTTTTTCAAACAGTGGGAGCCAAAACTCAGGCTCTGGGGATTAAAAATCTCCTGAATTCCATAGACACACAGTTCACTAAGGAAATTTTTTACCCACCCAGCCACCCTTCTTCACAAATTTCACTTGTAGTGCTGAGCTCTTAGAACACATTGAAAACAGATGTATTAAAGACAAACATCGACAATAATTTGTTGCACTGTATAATTTATCTTAGAATATCAGACTTGAGCAGAATCAGCATGGAGTGAGCTAGTACAGACTAGATTTATCAGAAAAAGCACAAGAAAACTATAAAAATAAAATTTCTATGGGAATTCTTGTATTTATTTCTGCAACCTCACACATTCTAATATCAAATGAAGGATGGCTTGGCAGCAAGACAGTCTCTCTTTAACTGAAGTTCCATGGAATCATTTAGATTTGAAAAGATGTCCAAGACGTCAAATTAAACTGTTAACTCTGCACTGCCAAGTCCACCACTAAACCACGTCCCTGAGCGCCACATCTACATGTACTTTAAATACTGAATTTTCACCAGGGATGGTGGCTCTGCCAGTTCCCACAGCTGCCTGTCCCAATGCCTGACAAGCCTTTCAGTGAAGAATTTTTTCCTGATATCTTGAGGCCATTTCCTCTCGCCTATCCCTTGTTACCCGGCAGAAGAGACCAACCCCCACCTCACTACACCCTCCTTTCAGGTAGGTGTAGAGAGTGACAAGGTCCTCCTTCAGCCTTCTTTTCTTGATGTTAAATACCTCCAGCTCCTTCAGCCGCTCCTCACAAGACTTGCTTCAGGCACTTCATCAGCCTCATTGCCTTCTCAGGGCATGCTTTAGGCACCTCAAAGTCCGTCTAATGAGCCATCCAAAACTGGATACAGGACTCAGGGATGCGACCTCACCAGTGCTGAGTGCAGGGGGACAGTCACTTCCCTGGTCCTGCTGGCCACACGATTGCTAATACAGGCCAGGATGACGCTGGCCTTCTTGGCCACCAAGGTACACACTGGCTTGTGTTTGGCCGTTGTTGACCAGCACTTCAGGTCGTTTCCTGCCAGGCAGCTTCCCAGCCACTCTTTCCCAAGCCTATAGGGCAACATGGAGTTGTGATTCAAGGACAGGACCTGGCACCTGGTCTTGTTGAACCTCATAGAACTGGCTTGAGTCATTGATCCAGTGTGTCCAGATCGCTCTGCAGGGCCTTCCTGCCCTCTAGAAGCTCAACACTCCCATTCAACTTGGGGCCATCTGCAAACTCACCAAAGGTGATATTATCCCCTCATCCAGATAATCACTAAGGATATTAAACAGAGCTGGCTCCAGTACTGAACCCTAGGGAGCACCACTGGTGAACCAGGCACCAGCTTGATGTTTCTCCATTCACCACCACTGTCTTGGCTCCAACCACCCAGCCAGTTTTCAGCCCTGTGAAGTCCATCATTCAAACCATGAACAGCCAGTTTCCCCAGGAGAATGCCGTGGGAGATTGTGTCAAAGGCTTTACCAAAGTTCCGATAGATGACATCCAGAGCTTTTCCCTCATCCACTCAGTGGCTCACCTTCCCATAGAAGGTGATAAGGTTGGTTAAGCAGGACCTGCCTTTCACATACCCATGCTGGCTGGGCCTGACCCCCTGGTTATCTTGCATGTGCTGTGTGACAGCACTTAGGATAATCTGCTCTATGATTGTCCCTGGCACTGGTTAGGTTATGTTTACAACATGATGGTTTACAAGTTAAACAATAGATGCTCAGCAGGCAGAAAATTTGCTTTCATATTAGTAAAGTTATAATTCCAATGAAATACAGAAAGCCACATTTTTTCCTACAAGCAGTTCAGCAATTTCCTTGCTTTGTTCACAGAGTACATATAGCTAAATCAAAATGGACACAAGATCAAAACATAGCTGACTTTTATTTAGTATTTGGTAGAACATGAGGAAATCGCCTCTTCTAAGAACTTGTCATGCAGCCCCCATGAACCCAACTACCCTGTGTTAAATGTAAAGTAGTATAAATTGTATATAACAATTGTGGTGTTTCTCTTTCCACTTTCCAAATGTGGTCCCTTATTGCATAAATGATATCATTGCCCAAGTGTTTCAAGATGTTTAATTAAATGTATCACTTCCAATAAATTCCTTGGGCAAATGGTCTACCATAGGGGCACATAAAGAATGTGAACATTAATTGCATTTGAGATTAGCCTTGTTGAATTGAATTCTCACACACTGATACCCTTTTTGCTTAAGCCATAAATATCAGGCATTTGTACATCCAGCTATTGGCAGGTTTACTGTAAAGTAATATTCCCACTAGACTGAAAATCTACATGGGAAAAAGTTTGCTATATCAGAACTACCTGCTTACAAATTAACACTGAGGCAGACAGTACCTCTCTTTTGATACTCTTTACAAATGCAGCATTTCTATTTAATATCATGCCATTTACAACCTCTGTATTAGAGAACTGTGCATGAATAAACCCTACAGTTTTAAAACCATCAAAAAATTCTGGGTAAAAACCCCCCAACAACAAAAAAACAACCAAAAGAAAGCCAAAGCAAGGACACCTGGTGAAAAAATCCAATTTGCTGATAAATTAATTAAATTCCCCACTGACCCAGCCCTGACTGAACATGCCTCATGTGGGAGAGACTGAAAGACAAATTTGCTAATTAATGTTAATGCAGGGATTGGAACAATTAGAAGAATAGATTCACAGTAGAACATCTCTCTTTTGCTCAGTTAGAACAAGCACAGTAACTAGATCTTCACATTTGCAAGAGCTATTGTGAATTAAACAATTCCATTACACACAACTCAAGTAATAATATTGTAGCTCCCTTGTGGAGGGAAGTGTAAAACAAGTAAGGAATAGCTGTTCTTTCTGAGTTTGTATGTAATTGTGTCCCAATATCCTGAATATCATGGGAAAACCTTAAGGAATTAGTACTACTGTGGCACTTCGAGTAGTCTAAAAGATTATCATGTCTGAACATGGAATAATAATTCAAGGAATATTCTAACAGAGACTTAATTATTTGTAACCAGTTGATTATTATATTTGCATTTCAGCAAATACAGTTGTAAAATAGAAAATTGGATAAACTCACCTATATGGTATTACAGAATAATGAGAGATGGGAAAGCTCCAGATGAATTAAAAGTGGCTGAATTCCCTTTACCAGTCCTTACATTCACTACTCTTAATTTTTACAATGAGACAGAAGACTGCATACATGGTGGTGACCTACCTGACTCCTTCCTAGTTTTGATAGATCTGCTTTAGAAATTAACTCTGGATGAAGAAGATTCTTAGCCTACACAAGGGAATATCACAATATCAGTTATAATTTTATTGAGTTTATTGGTTTCTATATGAAAACTAACATAGTACAAAAGATGTTTGCCAGGCCCTGATGATTCTACCATTTTTGTAAATGATTTCTTTAGGATTATTTATCATACATTTCTATTTTGCCACCATGCTGTCTCTTAATTACTGATCAATACGACTCTAAATATAGAGCTACTCAAATGGTAGACTACAAGGAGCCATAATGGACTACTGGATAACTAATGTCTGTTTTAACAAGTCCATAACCATGTATTTGCTATAGGAGATACTTTACTATGGCTCCAAAGGAGCTATTACAAGCTATTGACTTTGAGCACATTCCTATCCATCTAATTATGTATTAATGTTACTGCTGTTACTGTCACAACAGAGAAAACTGAAGTGAGATAAAAAGTTAAGAAGTGAAGTAAATGCAAATTTATCTAGCATTGAAAATTCTAAACGAAATGTTTCTTTTCCACTGTTCACACGTTTCTTGGTAAAAAAACATAAAATTGGTGAGCAGCTGAGATGCAGGGGGATAACTATTAGAGCATTTTAATAGTCAGGGGATTCAGTTTCCAGTAAGGTAGACAGTTGTTTTGTTTCATTTTGCATTCCTGAACAGAGGCATCACACAATTTTTTCTTTTTAATATTGAACTGAGTGAAAGGAGCAAGTTTGTTTTATTCTTCCATCTAGGTACTGTTGCACTGATTTTCAAACTAAAAAAGTTACTCCTTACTGAGAATGGAGAACAATTTATTTTGATTTATCTGGGCTCAATTTTCAGTAATATAAGGAAATTTGAAGCAAGGAAAATTTCATTTATTCCCTTTTACAGTGAAGAATTTGCACAGCTTCAGTTCTGGCTGCATGTAAAAAACAAAGGAATAGAAGAAGGACATAGTGAAATCTAAAAGAGGAGCAAAGCTAAAATGAAGGAACTACCCTCTCCAGATGAACTAAGTATCCTTCCACCTCCCCAAAAGACCGTAAGACCTGCTTTCATGCATTCAGAAGTTTGTATTCACATTTATAGAAATTACAACTACTGTCGAAGGATGATAGTGGAAAAGACAGTGGATGTATCTGAGAGGGGGATCAAAAACAAGCCAAAGACAGTATCATTTTGGCAGACAGCCAATTTCTAAGTCCTTTTCTACCACATTAAGATTCTCATAAGAAATCGTGTGGATGATGTGACTATGTGGATGATGATGAGGCAATTCATACCTGGACATCCTACTTTTCTAACACATAGCAGATGTAACCAATAAAGTGGTCAAAAGAGAATATTTTCCTGAATTCCAGTTGAAAACTTCATCAGAAGCCTGGAATGCAGAATGCAGAATACTTTTTCCTTTAAATAACCACCCCTCACCCCCCCAAACCTATAACTCTTCCTTCAAGAGTGCATGCAGTTTTCAGTACCTCTAAATCAAGTCCTTTCCCCAAAACATGCAATAGTCCATATGCAGCAGGGGAGGGAATGGAAAATAGAATTTTCTAGCAAAATTACTCAAAGACTCCCTGAACTGAAAATGAATCACCTTGACAGTTACAAAAAACTGAGCCACGGGGCTTAGAAATGTCCATGGAATACATATTCTATCAAGCTGTATCATTCTAACCCTTACCCAGAATCTTAGATGGAATCTCTCACTTAACTTCAGGAACCTGTAATGTAGAGGTTTAGAGCTGAGATAAATTCTTAATCTAGGCAGTGTCTAGCTGTCATTTGAGAGAAACAAGCATTTTGAAAGCACAATTATTTTGATTTATTTTAGCCATCTCTACCAGAATGATTTATATTATAAGTATTAAAAATAAGCGTAATGTGCCCAGTTTAGATATGTAGCAATCCCCGTCTAATTTGATTAATTCCTCTTCTTTAAACAAAGTTTAAGGAATGGAAAAGGCCACGGGTTACATATCTTAAAGAACTGCACAATGGAACAGGTAAGATAGAGAGTTTCCTTTGACACCATCTCACCCTGAATTGCACTAAAAGGTACAGCCGACAGATCCTATTGTACAAAACCATAAAACTGAAATACACCCACTGAGGTTGCTTAAGGGCTAAGTCCAATTGAGTTGTGAATAGCCTGTCTGGGACATCTGTTCATGTAAAAAGTCTACTGCATCTGCAAACATTTTAAAATGTGGTGAAACAGTGGTAAGACTTCTGTTAGCAACAATACTCTGCAGTCCTTCATTTGATAAGGCAGCATTCAACATGAGAAAGAAGGTGAGGAAGCATTTATGTATACCACCCATACAAAACCCCAACAATCTGTTAATATTTCTTTGGTGTAGTTTAGTAAGCTACTTAGTTTGATTCAATGTGATAATATAATTAGGTTTTTCAGTTCTACTCATTAAAGGAAAAAAAGACAAAAAAATTTCCTTAAAGAAACCTGAGGACAAGAGATGCTACAGTCTTTTTTTTATCATTTTACTAAAATAATGGGTGTTATGGGTTCTCAATTATGCCTAGCTGACAAGCAGCTAGTGATAGCTAAGAGTTCAGGCAGATAGAGTCTGATAACTCCAGCTCTGTTTTAAACCTACTGCTGTACCTATATTTGATCTTTATTTCATAGAAGAAGAATGCATTGCAAGTGAAAGAACAGGAAAGAATGAGGAATTGTGGTATAACTGCATATCTGGAACAGCCTCAAAGAAATTACAGATACTGCAAACATAAAACCATTGACTGAATTAATTAACTAATGAAATTTCATTTCTCATTTCCCTTCCTCTGCATTGTAATACTGCATGCCCTTGAACTGCCACCTCACTCACAAGTCTTTATTGCTGGAAAAATAAAGGAATGAGACACACAAACATGCACTTTCTATTATATATGTTATGGGTGATTCCAAACTATGACAAATAGTCAGAATAGGGTTGGAAAAATTCTGCGAAAGCAACGCATATATATGTATGTAATTGAGTAGCAGAAAAGTTTTTTGCAGTATCATCAAAGCTATAGCCAAGCTAGTGGATATTATACAGTCATATCTTCATCCTCTGTGGTAGAATGGTTCACTGCTTTCCACTGTATACTCAGAAGGGAAAATTAGGGCAGTTAGGCATGGGTGTTCTAGGGTGGGTAGTATCACCAGCAAACAAATCAAACCAAAAGAATTTGGCCCTCATTAAGACAACTGAACCTTGTAACTGCCCCTTTCAAAAGAGTTAAATAAGGACACCCAATAGTGGTAGGTGTCCATGTGCATCATTCCCCCTCTCCTTTCAGTTCGTGGGAAGCCATTTGAGCAGGGACAGCTTTGTAGTGATTAGGCAGAGCAGAACAGTCCTGTCTATGCTAGAGCCAGTGATCCCCATTACACAGGAATGTGTGTGCTGTGAATATTACTAAAGCATACTCTGTTGCACAGGATCACCAGCAAGTGGATAGTAAATGACAAAATGAATATCCAGTCTGAACTGAGAATCATACAGGTTTCTGTTTGAAGCAGTAGGAACTCAAAACCCTAAAGGAATTTGGAAAAAAGTTGCAGCAACTGAACTCAATAAAGGTTTAGCAAAACTATTCAAGAAGTCAGTAAAGTTCTTACAAATCAAATATTAAGGCTGCAACCGCAGATTTATTTTTCAAATCCTTTCTTGTAATGCAAACCAAAGAACTCTTTAAAAGACACTTGCCTTCATACGTCTCCTTTCAAGCTCTTTTTCTGATCAAGTGAAACTCCACATTGGCCAGGATTGTGTTGTAAGGTGTCATATGGTAGTGAAGCAATTCATCAGAGCTGAATTTATAGCAAATCAAGGTTGCATGGTGTTCTGTTCTTCCAGATCACCAGGATATCAGTAACAGTATTGCCAGTGAGTGAAAAAGTGCTAAGGGCTATATATAAATGATACATTTCCCAGAGCTCATATGAAAGTCATGACATCTTTGGTAGAGGGACTGCTAGGTTAAAAAACAGTCCTTTCCTGGTTGTCAAACTCTTCCTGAAAAATAATTGTCTGAGGAGTCAAAATGGTTTTTTCTTATTACCCCTTCATCTAGTTTTGTTTGTTTTCACAGAAATATTCCCAGTCAGTAGCAGCATTGTTTAAACATGAAGCCGCATCATGCTGGTGTCTTGCACACAGCATCCAAAGGTTTTGCTTTTAGTATCAGCATGCATGAGAAAGAGAATTTTCACAGTTGCATTGAATGATATTTCTTAAGGTATGTGGCTTTGGTTATTATAGCTTTAAAATAACTACATCTTTTGTACATTAATGCTGAATTTGAAAGCGTACCTTAGGCTGGGGTTTCACTGGGGTTTTTTCACCCCTTGCACTGAAATGCTGATCAGTGCTTCATTTGCCAAAAACCTTCTGCTTCTTCCTGCTCCTCCTGTAGCCAAACACTTGATTCGGATGGGATTTTGCATCTGTTATACCAGTTATGGGAATTGCAGGAACTCATTAGCACTCAAGCCCTATGTCAGCAGACTTCTTCTGGGAAACAGAGGAAAATGAGTGCCCCACAAATAATCCACAGCAGGAGGTTTCATCTCTTCAAAGATATCAAGAGAGATATCTGTAGTACTGTAGCTATTTCTAAAAGAATTTCTAATATACCTATCCTTTTTCTTCACAAATATGCTTAGATTATCTTCGGCCAACGAACAAGTCTGATCATTGACTTCACTGGGAACAGAAATATTGGAACATAAGTCAGTAATTTATTTTTACAGGATCTCTTAAGGATTTGATTTACTTTAACGTGAGTAATCAGTCCTGCAGACATGTCAAAAATAAACTTTGAAGGCTGCTCTTCAAACTTACACCACGTGTACTGGGAA
Source organism: Chamaea fasciata (assembly GCF_029207755.1). Classification (NCBI taxonomy): domain Eukaryota; kingdom Metazoa; phylum Chordata; class Aves; order Passeriformes; family Sylviidae; genus Chamaea; species Chamaea fasciata. The sequence goes on along the minus strand of NW_027094087.1, from coordinate 74,777,263 downwards.
AGCTCTACTTTTTTCCCTTTTTATTGGCATCTTCACAGGACAACACCTTGACATAAGAATACAACCAACTCCTCTCTCCCTTGGTAAGACTGGCTTGTTGTTAGAATGGATGCTGTCCAGGAATTTACTACAGTTGAATGTTTGTTGCAACTTTATCACTTCTTTTCAGCACTCACATTTTTAACTAGCATGAAAAAATGAGAAGAGGAATATGTTTGTTTTCTTTAGTTTCTCCAAAATTTTTTTAGGGAACAAAGGTGCTGCCATTTGGATGCTTTTAAGTATAAAAAACACGTTTGTTGCCTTTTATGCTGAATAAACAGACCAAGGTCCTATGAAATGTCAGATATATTCTTAGCAACTGAGCCATTTCTCATAAAAGATCAGTGAATCTAAGCTTTTTTTTTTTTTTTTTTGTTATTTGTAATCAGCAGCTTTGCCTTTCCAGTCAATCCTATTCTACATGTACAGAAGTTCTCTTCTGTTCCCTTTGAGGTCTGTTTCTTGACAAATTTGAGATAATTTTTTAAATGTTGTTGCCATATTGCCATGAAAACAGGATTTACACTGTCATTTATTGACTATTTTTGAGAACAGTTGCCCAACCACCACCTCTTAAAAACCAGTTGGCAAGTTGGCAATCCCACACCAAGTAGAGATTGCCAGTAGGTACTATGAAAAGTGTGTGTGCTCCCTGTTTTGAGATGAAAGACATTGCAAAGCACTTAAACACACTGCTGAGAATAAATAGGACCACTGAGGAGTGAATGGTTATTTTCATACACATGCAGAAATTACCTAAGTGAGTGATCGTGTAAAGCAGCTCTGCTGAGCAGAGAAGGCTGTTCAATAATAAATCCAAGAATTATTTTCAGAACTTCGGTTGTTAAATGAGTGGCAGCATTTGGCCAGATTGTCTTTGGTCTGACAGTTGTGATAAAGAATCCATTTTGTTCCAGTCCTTGTAGCAAGTTTCTTCCACTTATCCCAACCCAAGAAGCTACACAGAAAATGACCAGATAAAATTCACACCACAGCCTATGAGAGCAGAGGCTTGTTTAATTTCCAAAAACCATCCTGCTTCATGTATTATTCCTGCAATTTAATGTAATGACTTCCTTAATGTCTCACTTGGATTCACTTCATTAAAATGTCCTTTATCCTCCCTCCCCCCAGTTTCCTGCTTAGAAATTGCAGATTAATGAGAATTTACATGGATGACATGAATTCTACTCCATCAACTCTCAACTATTTGTGAGTGGTTTACAAGTTGTGGGTTAGTTGAACTGCAGATGCAGGGACACTGAGCTGGCTCCTTGCAGAGACAAGTCTGGTCTGGCAAGAATTGGATGCTACTATAGAGTGCTGTGGGATGGTGGCTTTACAGTTTGCAGGGTCAAGTTGGCCCAGAACCAGTTTACAGAGCCTGAACTAAAATCACTTGGCCTCCCTGCACCATGCAGAGTCAACCAAATCACTCTACATGGAGCTGGTCCAATCCTGGCATGGCTGACTTGGAGAGGTGGTAGAATTTGATGGGCACTGCATTATAGCTCATAGAGCTTTCTTTTTCTATGCCTCTGCATTGCTTTCCAGCAGTGCTCCTGGTCCAGGGAGCTAAGATGGAGAGTGGAACTGCTGTACAGAGCCAGCATGGATCCAGTGCTGTGCCTGAACCGGTACACACTGTTGGAGTGGGAGTCTGGGACAGAGACACCTGAAGGGTTCTGCTAAAGTCAGCTCTGCTCTACCTGCCATGTTGGCTACACCAGACATGACAGTGATTTTCTTTAATCTCACACTTGTTTGATTCTTTTGTATATCTCAGGTATCCTCATCCTCTTTACTTGTGGTCAGCTGATGACAAATTCCTTTCTGAAACAAGGCTGGGTTTTGGGGTTACTTATCAACTAATGGTTGGGGAAGAAATGTTTTTTCTGGGTAAAAACTCCAATTTTCCAGTTTCTAGGACATTGAAACAGCAGTGAATGGGACCATCCAGCACAGTAAGGGCTACCTCAAAGGTTTCCTTTGTGCTTTCCTGCAAATTGGGAAAAATCTGTGGAGCCTGTCAGCCAAATAGTGCCAGGGAATTTAATGGGAGACTGCTTGTTACCACAGACCAAAGGGATTTAGACTTAGTGCAATAGGCAGTAATATTTTTTTGCCTGGGAATAGTTGTCTAGCACAGGGGTAACGTGAGGACGATTGCATAAAATATGTGGCTTCAGGGGAGCTAGTTATTACTGGTCTGGAGTCTACAAAGGGAGCCTACTTATCCCCAGCTCCACAGAGGGCAGCCTGAATTCCTCTACCCCAAATATGTATCTGAAGTCTTCTCAAGAGCAATTAAAGCATCTCTAAATTATCCTGTTAGTTTTTGAAAATAAGTTTAAAATGTTTCTGAAGAGGAGTGTATGACAGGAGGTCTTTACAGTGTTTCAGGAGATAAATGGGTCCTGCCAGTGCAGACCCAGAGAAAGCAGAATACAACCTGCTGCTTGCTGACTGCCAATGAGCATTACTGCCCATTTAGGAGTACAAGAACAAAAGACAAACTAAATTATTAACTGCATGTACTTGAGAAGAATCTTAAAGGTTACATCTCACTGCATGAAACTCTTTTATCAAACTCCACATCAGCAGCTGTATGTTAACTCTCGAACTTTTGTGCTGGTAAACTTCCCACGGCTCACATTACTAATGTTGTCGCTTTTCTGATAAGAGTCTTTGGTGCACTGAAATTGTTGTGAGTGGATTAAAAAACACCAGTTTATTCAAAACTAGGTTTGCAAAATTCAGTCAGTGAATTATGCAATTCAATTTTTTAACACTACGTAAGTGTTAAAAAAGCTAAATGACACATATGAAGGGGAAAGTTTACATGAAACAAAGCTTAACATTAATTTAAGTGTTACTTTGTTGTAATAGAGTCTGGAGTATGTATCAGATGCATATCCAGGGGAATAAGAAGATTTGGGAATCTTATACTATAATGTTGAATTTTATGTATTTCTGCAACACTGATCACTACATATATCTTGAGAGATCTGACATCTCAAATGTGCTGCATGACATTCTGCCTCTTTGTATGACATATGTGACCTTAGAAAATACCTCTCTAAGATGATCCCCTATTTTTCAATATTTTTTTAAACTTTCTAATGCATATGTTCATGATATATATAGAAGGACTTTACTTTTTTCCTTCCTGTGGGTATATCCTAACTTTGGAGAAAAACTTATACCCCTCAAAAGTGATGTATCCTGGTGCAAAGAAAAGACTTCTGGAACCATTATCCACTCCTGATGAGTTCAGGTATCTGGAATTATCTGTTCCAGAGTAACGGAAAATCAGGGAAAACCCAAAATTAGGAAATGCCTTTGTGACTGATTTTCCAGTCTTGTTCTTCCAGCTATCAACAAAAGCTGATTTATCCCTTCTCAGCATATAATCCTCATGCTGACTGTGAAGAACTAGCAACATCAAAGTGAAAATCTGCTAAAGATACTCCTAATAAAGAGAAGAATTCTTTTCTCTGAAGCTTTGGCCAATATTTGTGCACTGCAAAGGGAGTACCAACATCTCTAGTAGAGTGCCAGGGCATAAATTCCAGAATCTCTCATTCTTTTGGCACTGGTTTTCCAAAGCTGTGAAGACATATGGCACCTTAGAGGTGAAAAGTATGTATACAGGGAAAGCTTCTAGGGGGAAGAAATTCAGAGTAATTCACAGAGCTTTTTGTTTTTCCCCGAAATATGTTTTGTGAGTGCTTATCATCCAGGAGAGAATCCAAGAAAAAAGACTGTTGTATTCATTTTCAATCAGACTGACAATCTTATTTTCTGTTTGTGAATATGGTAATAATATATTTTCTCCTGGTATTACAATGCCCTTTTCTAAGAAAGCAGCAGTAAACTTTATCTGAGGCATGTTAATGAAGTCCTTCAAGAGAAGACAGACTTCATAGGAAATTCCCACCTCACTTTAATTCAGCTCTCAAAAGCAAGAGGATGAAGAGCTATATAACCTTTTGTACTTTGTAAAGTTTTATTGATAAGTTTTGCTTTCTAAAAATATAAGAACATGACAAATATGAACAAACACCCCAACCCTCTTCCATGTGTGGAGTTCAGATAGGCTATCTGGTTTCACTCACAAGGCAGCCCTAATGATTTCTCTTCCTCCAAATCTCCTCTTAAAAACAGCGTGATACCCCATTAGAACAACTTATAAATGTTGCGCTTAACTACTTCCATTGAAAAAATGAGGAGGAGTGAGAAAGCTGTCAGAGAGCTTAAGGAGTAGTTTAGAAGTGTTTCTCTCTGCAGTGAGGAGTAGGAATTTCCATCTTCCACAGAGACTCTAAATTGCTTTAGCCTATTCGAACTACTGTAAATAGATTGAGTGCACAGAATGGAGTTGTCTAGAATGACTGGAGACAAATTGCACGTTTCAGAGATTAAAGAAGCTAGTTTCCATCCCCACTTCGGGGATCAATGAGGAGATGTGCAAGGGTGTGCTATCTCACGGTGCTTCTTGCTGCATGCTGCTTATCCTCAGCTGCCTGGAAGAGGGCTTTGGTCACACTCTGGCTGGGAAGGAAGTACCTTTGCTCTTTTGCCTTTAGACATATCTCACCTGCAGTCATTGCACATACACTTAATATATTTTAAATTAGTGGCAGTCTTCAGAAGCAGGGAGCCTAGCACATGCTGACAGAATATTTTACTTTTCTTGATGGGTGACTTTTCCCAGGCCATTCATATCTGTGCTACCTCAGCTAACCAGTCTGAGGAAATAGAGGTCAAATACCTTAGTTAATTCTAAATTACCTGCAGACTGTGCTTCAGATGTACTGTTTGTTTATCGTTCTTGAAAAGAAAAGGTAGCAAAAGCAGTTTATTAATGTAAATAAATTTTCGTAAACGTTCTCCAAACAACAAACAACAATGGGCTGGAAGAGATGTGGGTTGCTGAAAATTGGTATTGAAAGACTCTTACAATATAAAGTTTTCATAAAATTATGAGGCTGCATCTTCAAAGCAATTAATTTTGTCCTCCTTATTTGAATGAAGAGGAATTCCAGAATCTCACTGCTCTTTTTTTGCAAAGTCCTTCTTTAAGTCCCAGAAAGAAATATTGTGCCATTATCCTCCAACTTAAATTTCTATTTTCTTTCCTTATTCTTGTTTCTCAGATAATATACTGGTTGGGCTGGAGTTAATGTTCCTCAAAGTGGTCCATATGGTGATTTGTTTTTGATTTGAGACTAAAACAGTGCTGATAACACACCAGTGTTTTTTGGCTATTGCTGAGTAGTGCCTGCATAGCATTTGAGCTTTCTCAGTTTCTCGCACTGCCTCGCCAGTGAAGGGACTGGGGTGGGCAAGGGGCTGGGATGAGACACAGCTGGGACATCTGACACCAACTGACCAGAAGGATATTTCAAGGCCCTATAATGTAACACTCAGCAATAAAAGCTCAAGGAAACGAGAAGAAAGAGACATTCATAGTTATGGCTTTTGTCTTCACAAGTAACCACTACCTATGCTAAGGGTCAGCTTTCCTGAAAATGACTAACCATCTTCTTGTGGGAAGACACATAGAGATAGTGCTGAAGGCAATCTTGCTCCCAGTATATTGCAGCTGTGTTAATTAGTCAAGAGTGGGAACAGCCTTGCCCTCACACTATGGGTGTGATGAGGAGTGAGTAAGCTGGTAGGGAGTCGTTTGCAGCCTGCTGGCTGTGCTGTGAGGAGGAAGCGACAGGAGGTTGTGTGAGGGGCAGAAAGGGTAAGGTGTTGTATGAGGGACAGACAGGGTTAGGTGGCCGTGCTAGGGACAGGAAGCAGTGAGCTGGAACTGCAGAACGAAGAGAGAAGGAGGAGACAAAGAGCCAGAGCTGTGGGGAGCTGCCCATGGGACGCTACATAAAAAAGGTATAAGAGACTTTTAGATAACGTGGTGCTGATGCTTAAAGCCTTCTTTGGCATCAGTTGCACCTCCTCTGTCACCTTCCTACCTGGTGGGGAATAGAGAATGAATAACTTATTTTGCATTGCTTTATATGCAGTTTTGCCTTGCCTATTGAACTGCTTTTATCTTCATCCACAGTTTTTCAGCTCTTATTCCAGTTCTCTTTTCGTGAATGACTGGGTGGGTGCTTAGCTGTTGGCCAAGGTCATCCAAGTACCAAGGCAGACAACAAAAGAATTTTTTTACTCTCTTCCAGGCTTTATTTTTGTAGCTCTTCTTAGAGTTGGAACATATTCAAACATTTTCCACTGGGAGAATATTCCATTTTGGACCCTTTTTCCCGATGACAAATTGCATTTCTTTCTTTCTTTTATTTAATTTTTTTCCTCATGAAAATATTTCTACTGATACACCCCAGGGTGCAGTTTTCTTTTTCATTGCACTATTATGAATCCCACTAAGTTTCTGATTGTTACTTCTTGTGACTGTGAATAATGCTAAGTATTTCTTCTCTGGGCAGCACAGCTTAAAGAAAGGAAAAATGTTAATTATCTCATCAGAGGTGTGTTGACTCTATTAAAAGTCAAATAATTTACTACTATTTTGTTTTATACTGGCATATGCTTTGAAGGAAACATTTGTGCTTGCTCACACATTTTGAAAGAACTGTACAGTGAGATCAGGATCCAAATCTCTGACATGTCAGTGGTACTTTGGAGAGAGCCAAGTATGAACTCTTCAACTGTGTGCCTCAGACTTTTAACTGTTAAATTTTGTGAAAAATGTTAAACTTACAATGGATAATACAAATCTTATGGTGAAGGGAAGAGTGTCATGTGGCCACTCTGAACCATTATGAACTACAGAATGAACCACGGTTGCTTAGTCAGTGGGTCTGGACACTTGGTTGTCATGACAAATTTGACCTCGGTATGTGGTCTCACAAAAAATGTACAGTTGAGATACTTCTGGCAAAATATAGATTTATTTTGTCATCCTTCTCCCCCCCGCTCGGTCCATAGAGAAAGACAGGCTCTGCTAAGGCAGAGTTCATCTCATCTCAGCTAATGTACGTGATTAAAGCAACCTGGTTTTTTTTTTTTTTTTTTTTTTTTTTTTTTTTTTTTTTTTTTTTTGTGTGTGTGTGTGTGTTTTGTTTTGTTTTGTTGTTTTTTAGGGATACAGGGTTACTTCAGTCCCAAGATAAAACCTTGATTCAGCTCAAAATACAGATATGTATACATGTAGACACTTACATCATAGACATTTAACTTAAGTTGTCTGAATCTGGAGCTTTTAATATTACGTGTTATGAATAGTTCTTTTAGATTATTTTGCCGCTTGGGAAGGTTTTTCTAAATAGCCTCCATTTCCACCTTGCTTTTTCTAGTTTTTCTTCAGGTAGTTTAATAAGCTTAATTTGGGGTGTTTTTCAGATCTGAGCATAAATCTGATTTTTTGGACACATCAACATGAAATAGTAAAGAAAGGACCAAGAGGACTAGATTCAAAGTGAAAACATAAACTTGATGCCCTCTCCTTCTTCCTCCAGTTAGGGAGATTTGAGTTCTTGCTTCCTAGAACACAAAATTTTCTTGCCCTGTACTTTAGCTCTTTAATTACTTTTTATCAGGGTTGAACAGAATTTCTGTCAAGCCAAGATATTTCCTTACTTGGTTAAAAAAAAGTCATATACTTGGGAAAATTATAGAAAGACAATTTATGGGCTGTAGCAAGTGAGAACTACTGGTGTAAAATGATTATCAATTACTCATTTTCAAACAGCTATCTCACTGGATCCATTCTACCTACTATATTGTAGTGCATTTATCAACTTAATTCAGGCAGTTAGTCATTTGGTTTTCTCATTTCATTATTCTGTATAGAGAGCAATTGTTTTTTGTAATTATGGTAATAAAACTATATTTAGATCTGATTTAACCTCCCACTCCTTTAGGCATCTCAGTTAAGTGTGTAAGCTGTGATCCTATTTAGTCTTCTCAGTACAGATGTTCCCTTTACACTTGGGGGAAGAAGAAATGGAGCTGTCAGGGAAATCTGGACAATAGGAGGCCTCTGTGAAGAATATAAGTCAGGCAGGTTTTGTTTAGGCCATGGTCATTACCACAGAGAGGCATAACTGATTCACTGGTTTAAGTTCCAATTCTGGCAAATCTGATACTTCTTGAAATTTATTTTAAATTTTCTGAGTTTTACTCAATTTTCTAGGTTGAAACTTAGGAAGACTTCAAGTTTTCACAACTTCTGATGTTAGTCAAAGTTACACAGAAAGCATATATACAGTGAAACTCTGAGGATTTGTATTATTCAACTGTAATTTTATGTTCTTATGAGGATGTTGGGCCCAAAACCAGGATAGAAATCAATAATAGCAAGAGGTCAATCTCCTAATAATGTACTTGCTACCTATAAATCTATCCACAAATTGGCTGCTTAAATGGCTGATTTTACAAGAGAAACTTAGAACTAATTTTAGGATTCATACAGTCCCTTGCAATATGTTAATAAACTATCGTGAAAAGCAAACATCAGAGTTGCAGTCCTCTAGCATGACAATTTCTGCTTTGAACCCAAAACATCTTTGACAATTTTTGTTCCTTCTTTCAGCATCTTGCGCTTAATATATTTCTCCCAGTAATTATTTTGTTCTTTATCTTCTATTTACTTCCAAATTCCCGAGGTGTTTTTTTTTTTTTTTTTTTTTTTTTTTTTTTTTTTTTTTTTTACTTGAGATTTGTATATATTTTTAAATGGAAAATATACTCTTAAAATTTGTTCAATGTGCTATGAGCTTCATCTCTGACCTCTTGTTTTTCAGCTATATTCATTTCATACAATCCCTTGGTTATTGCCAGAGTGTATATTTTCAGGTTTGGGCTTCTTCAGCAACATAAGCCGTCTTTGTTTCTGGTGTATTTTTAGCTAGATTACATGCACAACCCTTGGGCATACATTAATTTATCTTTGAATGTTTTCCATTTCCCTCTGTGTCCTTCATCTCTATTGATTTATCCTACTTGATTTCATCCTGTGCTTTTACATTTTTCTGAAACTCACTCTTTGAAATTTAACATCCTCCTTTTTTATTCCTTTTGTGGTTTTACCTGTGTCCTAATTACCACCCTAATTAGGTTATGAACACAATTGCGAAGAGCCCTTGCACTTCTGCAATCCTTTTATATTTACCACACACAGATCTAGCCAAAGATTGATTTTTTTTCTTCTAAATTCTTGCTTTTCCCCTACTGCATATATAGTATAGTTCTGTGCTTTAACCACATAATTAAACATCTCTTGATTTATCTTATGTAATGAGCCTGAATGTACTAATTCATAACTTTAACAGTTTGCTGTAGATAATGTTGTGTCTACAGCTCCTATATATTGCTATATTTTTTTTTAAATGACAACTAAATTTATCTAGTTTTTCTTTGGTTCCCCCCCCCCCCCCGGTTTCATTATAAAATCTAATAAATTACTTCTACTGTGACATTTTCAAACATAAAAGTATGTTTTCACTTTTATTAAGAAAAATATTACAACTGCATCTCCCTTAAAATTTTTCTAGTTATGGAAGATTTTTCAAATTTGTCTTACATGCCTATTCAAAATTTGCTCTTTATCCCGAATGACACTTGCATGAAGTTTTTCTCCTCTTATCCTCCTTTAACTTCTTAATTTATCTCAGTTTATGTCAATCCTATGTAAACTTTCACAGCATTGATCTGATCAATCTTTAATTTTATCACATGCCTTTTTTATTTGTATGCACCTGAAAGTCTTTGCCACGGTGACAATGCCATGATTATTGCCATGTACAGGCAAAATTTAAAATTTTCAGGAATATTCTGGGGTATTGTATGGCTTTAAAGTAATGACTATTTAAATTGCAGTCATTTATGCCACCATACCAGCAGGTAAATCCAAACACTTGATGCTTCTATGCAAATTTATCATAGAAGTATAGAATGATTTGGGCTGGAAGGGACCTCAAAGATCATCTAGTTATGCACAGCTACAGCAAAAAAAAAAAAAAAAAACAAACCAAAAAACCAAAACCCAAAATCCCACAGTGTTTTGTCTTCATAGTTGTTTCTGACTCCTCATTAAGCAACTTTCCCTTGCTCACAGCAGATGGATTCCACAAGCATTCTGTTCCTGCCTTTCAGCTCCTTCCTACTGTTATTTCAGGTTAATGCACTTCAACCACTTGGCTGTCAGTTCTTTCACCTATTACACCTTTGAAGACCAGAAAGGATTTAAAGAGACTGAATATTTTCTAATTTCGTATCTCCATCATAGTTATGACTGTATGTCCAGAAAATGATCCTGTTTCTAAGAAAATCATCCTATTGCATTTTTCTTCAGATTACTTTTTAGCCACCACAACCTATAAATTCTGAGATAAATGGTTGGATTGCCTTCTTCCCACAAACACCAGTTTTAACCTCACAGTTAATGATGCAGTAACTTTAAAACAGTTTGCCTGAAATTTCATTGACAACTTCGCAACAGCATTGTACTGAAGTTCAGAAAATACTAAGAATGATTTGAAATCTTGTAGTCTCTTCATTGCAAGACCAAATCCAGTCAGCTAGTACTAATATTTGCATTTTTCAGTGACAGCCTTGTTGTCTTTATTTCCCTTTATTAAATTCTGCAGTAGGACTGGGCTTGCATGTGTGTGACTATGGCTACTCATGCAGTGAAGTCCCCCAGGAGAGTGGGGTAGCTCTGGGAGGTGAAGAGGGAAGAAAGCTGTATATACATATGGGACTTCCTCCTTGAAATCCTGCTCACAAAATTTGTATGTGTCATCTGTCCACACCACATCAGCTCACCTCATTTATGTTCTCAATGCCTCAGTGCAGGTGTTTCTCCACCATGTTCTGCACACATTTTTATCTCTTATAATCGCAAGTGAGTTAGGCTAACAGCCACGTAACCTGCAGGCATTTTTGGCATGAATTTGTGGTCTGCATAATGTTTCTTCTTGTATACAGTTGTGCTTATTTCTAGGTTTTAATTCTTTACTTCTTCCCGTTTCCCTCCCAGCAGAGCACCTCTTCAAACATCACACTGATAGGGAGTTGAAAGTTTCTGTGGGGCTTGCTATCTATTAAGATCTTTCCTCAGCACGTTCCCTCTTTTTCTCTTGTTCTGTACTCTTACTAGCTCAACCCATGTACTCTGGATTTTATTCTTACTGTGCTCATCTTTTCCAGATAGCCTTGCTATGAAGTGCTTGTTCTAGGCACCTGGGAATGTGATGGCTCAGTTCACAAGCTCAAAAAAGAATACTCCTGTCAGATACTCCAGTTAATGTAGATACTGTATATATCCATATTTCACTTTAACAGTGCTCCTTTAGAAATCAGCATAACCTGCCCTAGTTGCAAACTTTACATTTTACTAAGTCTAAAGATATACAGTTTGTCACATTTTACAGCTCACCAGGTTGAAGTAAAAGAGGATGAACACAATATGAAGCAATCAAGGGCTTGTGGAGAGGGGCCTCATCACACCCATCATCAGACCCCTGGTGTAATGCAATTAAATTGAATAGTTTGAAGGAAACCCAAGAGGATTAAACACACTTACCCAAGCAAACCCACTTCTCACCACTTGAGGGGTATAGCTCTGAAAACATGCATTTTATTAAGCTCCTAAAATGGCAATTAAGGCTAAAAGGTTACAGAAAGATAATAAAGCATTATAAGGATTCTGCAAACTCTACCAGCCTATACCTCCCTCTTCCCCCCAGTCAGTGCCAGCTGTTTTCTAATTAACCCAATGATAGTAAGGTGTCCACAAGAGGATATCTGCTGATTAACCAAAGAGCTCCCTTTTCTCAATGCTATTAGGCCTGTGCCTCTAAAATCCCTGTTTTACAAAAGTCTGCAGCCATCACTAAAGTGATGTCTACGCAATATGCAACTGCAGTACCTGTACACAAGCAAAGATGTCCAAGTTCCACTAAAGCACTCAACTCAAGCTGGGCAGTGGTAGTTATGCAACTGAGATCAAGGCAATGCAGGAAAACCATCAATATTCTCTTTCCCACTCTTTTCTCAGCTTTTATCCTCTCCTCTCTTCTCATCTCCCAATGTGTTTTTTTAATTCTTTTTCCAACATTGGAAGGTCAGTTAGATTCCTTAGGGAGAAGCCCCAGGCCGTCTGAAGAGTGCCTCAACAGTCTGTCATCATCTGTTCCCCATTCTGACCAGAATCAGAAATCATTTGCAGATGTTTGATCATTTTCAAAATATTTGAAAATGCAAGCCCTTCCCTACCTTTCCATTGATTTTAGAACTGTAGAATCACTGAATAGTTTGGGTTGGAAGTGACCCCAAAGATCACCTAGTTCCAATCCTCCTGCCATGGGCAGGGACGTTTTTGACTAGACCAGGTTCTTCAGAGCCCCATCCAACCTGGCCTTGAATACTTCCAGTGATGGAAGTACGCTGGACTCCTTTAGAGGATCAGTCAACAGAGAGAATAGAAAAAGCTATTTAGCAAAACCAAGGAAACCATTTAGCAAAGCCAAGGTCTGGACTTCCCACTGGAAGTACCCACAGTATGTCGAATTGTTTGGTTCTCCGCTTAGGGGTCTACAGGTGGGGGAGACAAAGCAGTTTCAGAATATGGGCACTAAAGCTTGCCTATTAATGTGCCTTTTAAGACTTAGGTAAAGAAAATTCACAATTTATGTGAAAGGGAGAGAAATGGATTTGCCTAGCCTTGGTATGTTAAGAGGCATATTGGTAAAACTAGCAATAAGAATAATTTTGCCTCTCTTAATATTGTTTATATTTCTGTATGTTTTGTGTCCTAAAAAGTAATTTGCTTATGCTTTGGTAGAAGGGAACACAATCTTCAAAATTTTCTTTTATTATTACTGGAATACCTAAGCATATGGTAAGAGTTTTTTTGAGCTGGTGTTGGTAGATTATCTTTTGTCTACAGTTTAAATAGTGAATTTGAAAGAGCATTTCTTTCCCCTGTCTGTAGTCCTATCTTCTAAGACACCCTCTGAAAATCTACCCTGAACTACAGGCAACCCCTTTGCAAATAACAACAGAGCTGCTTTTCTATGCTAAGTTGATTTGATTTTGTGCATTTGATTGTAACATCCCCTGAAATTTCATATGCCACTTCTCAAATAACTATTTTTCTTCCTTAGAAGTGCTATGACAAATCCTGACCTGACATCTTTGCAAAACGTGCAATACCAAAGTTGTTGCGCATAAGTCACCTGGAAATGACAGTGATAGAGAAGTCATTTTATGAAATGCTGAAACTTAGTCCTGCTATGAAATTTTCATTCACTTGACAGTGCTCAGGTGGCTGGATAGAACGGTATCTTGTATTGCTTCAGTATACCCATGGACAACTCTAAAGCTGAAAGGTTTGTGTTGTTGTACATTAGACGTTTTAGGTCAAGGTTTTGTAGCACTAAAATTAAACACCAAAACAGTAGGGAAATCAATACACTGGTTTAAATGTACAATTAATTAGGATGCAAGAAAGCTTTGAGTATTTTTTCCCTTCCTAGTGATATTCATTACCTACTAATAGTTTAGTCTTTTCTATTAACACACAGTCAGAACTAAAACCACATGATTTCTTCTATTTTCATGTGAAAATTAAGCTCCTATTGCTGCTAATAACCACTATAAATTGAAATAGATGTGAGGACGTTTTTCAAAAAAATATTCTTGGAGCAGTATATTAATCTCCAGATTTAAAATTCAGGTGCCTCAAGACATAACTTCAGTTATGATCTCTGTCCAAGAAGGTAAAATCACAGCACTTCGTAGATTACAAAGCTGGTGACAATTCACTTGAAGAGCTGCAATTTTTCAAACTTGATGCCAAGTGTAAATCTAGATATGTCTTTCGAGACTGTGCATTTTTGGCAATGAAAAGGTATTCTTGCACTAGTAAGAGTCCATATAACTCAACCTCCTCCGGTGCAAAAGTATAGAGTGCAAACACAATTTCATTTCTGTTCTATAAAGTTGCTTTAAGATTGTTTCAAGATTTTTCAGAGCAATTATATCTTTAAAAAGAGCAATTCCTTGTGTATACTGATTAAAGGGTCACAACCAATCTGAAAAGTTGAATTTTATTTTTCCAACTAACTAAAAAACATTTGTAGTTTTCACAATTGATGTTTAATAACTGCAATGCTACAACATATTTTGCCTAATTTTATAGATACTTTAAATTAAAATTTTATTAAAAATAGAAATAATTTGAACTAGAAATATAAAATAAATACGGCTATAAAAAGGATAATAAAGGAAGAAGGGAAAGAAGTAGAGAAGCAATTCAGAAACTGGTACTTCTATTTAAGTTTAAGCAGTTTTTAAATAAGATTAAACATATAAAGAAAGATAGTTTGAGAATTACTTCAGACAAAATAATTGTGTGGGTGCTGCAGACCTAGTAAATAAAGAGCTAAAAGATGGAACTATAGTTGTTCAGTCAGTGCATTTATGGAGATCAAATTTAAATATTTTCTTCACGAGTCATAAGATCAGTGAAGATGGTAAACTTGAATTAAACTTATGGAGGCATTTGACTTGATGTTACATGACACTTTAATTAAAAAATTATTTCAAATCTCTGCAAGGGCTATTTTAAAATTATTAAAGATGGCTAAATGACAGCTCTCAAAATGTCAATGTAAATTGAAATCGTTCTTATTCATCATCAAATGCTTTCACTGAATTCACTTAGGGACTGTTTCTTGGCACTTGGATGCGTCATGTATTTATCCAAGATCTTTAAGAAGCTTTAAAATTATTACTGGTCTTGAGGGAGGAAGATCAGAGCTGGGGTGAATGCTAAAAAGGGGGAAGGCTAATTTCCAGATGAAGCAATATGGGGCCTGTCATTGAAGCAAGTAAGAGCCACAGGGCAGGACATGCTGTGGCTCATCCTGCAGTCTTGACCTCCCAAGGCTAAGGACCTGCTCTGTCACCTGGATAGCCTTTCCCTTCACTAAGAGCAAAGCAGCAAAAGGGGAAATTTATTTTTCCCCCTTATCTGTACAGTTAGGGTGTAAACCTACAGCTAGAATCAAGGAAAAGTTCCTAAAAGATACAGTTTAAATGAAAAGTATTTGTGTTTCCTCTACATTTCTTTGGAGGCTAGAATATTATTTTTCCTGTCCCAACATCTTTCCCCTATAGAAGAAGAATTAGAATGAACAGCAGCACTGGCCTAAAATAGAAGGGAAAGGATATATAGCTTTTCTGTATGGGAGCAGCCTACTTAAGTTCAAATGCAGATGTATTCTAAATAGTATAATGGCCTATATAAGTGTTTATGGCAGAACACAACTTCTGTGTTTTTAATTTTCTGATACTTGCAGTTGTGTGATTACATAGAAATAAATCCTAAGGCTATGACTATAAATCAGCAAAGTTCATTTTATGTGAATATCAATATTTAAAACAAGTGTTCAGCATGTCAGTTTTACTTTTTCTGCATTATGCAAGGTTCTCAAAAAACCCCATGACAACTTTAATGAGAAAGCATTGTAGTGTCATTTTTTCAGATTCTTGTGTTTGTCAAATTTACTTTAATACCAACACAATCAATAACGTTCTGTATCTTTTAAGACTTCTTCATTATTTTAAACTAAGTCAATAAATTACAGAAAGTTAAAGACCAGAAAGGAGGCCTGATGAAAGCTGCAGTTGGAAGTACCTTTGAGTGTTCAAAACCACAGAGATATCAATTAATGTGTATGACTTTCTTTTCTTTTCAAATTGCTACTGTCACTATTCCCTTTCCAGTGCTTAGGAAGTCGTTAAGGGACATATTCATCACCAACAGACAATTTGTCAGGAATGCTGTAAGAAAAACAGTTTGTAACTGAAAACAGAGCAGAGACCACTATTGGAAACGTCACTGTCACTGTAAACACTTCGGTTCCAACTTACAATAGCATAAAAGATGTGTTAAACCTTCTCTCACTGTCTGTGGGAGCCAAGAAAGATTCTGATCTCCCTGGAAAGTCAAACTGTCTGTCCCAGCCATGCTGTCTGCCTTCGGATGCTCTGCAGGGATCAGATGCTGCTCATTCAACCCTCTGATCACTCTGTGATTCTGTGAAATCAGGGTAATTAAGAGATAGGTATTAACTAATTAACATATGGGCCACATCCCTTTCTTCTCTTATTACCAGGCCCTCAAGAAATACTTCAGGTCAACTATGAAACCAGCTGATTTCTCTCTTCTTTCATCACTTGGAGATCTTTTTCAGTGGAAAACAGCTCTCAGGTGATATGTCAATTGTTCACAGGGCAGTGAAAGCTTTACAATTCCCATCAATGAGAGTGTGGTCAGGTTAAAGTTAGATGAACATGCCTGAAAATTATGACTGCAGCAAAACTGTATTCCTTGTAAGTTCATAATTTTATTCTCAGGATTAAAAATTTAAGACAAAACAAACCCACAAAACCAAACAAAAAAACACCCCTGACTAACAATTCTCTTTTATGGATGATATAGACATGCTTTGCCAGACAACAGATGTAAGTGTAAAATTAATCAAGCAAAATTCAGCAGTCACATATATAAAAAACATTTGTTTTGGTTTAAGCTCAATATTTACTTAGAAGCTGGCTGAATAGCTTTATCATTGGTAGTTTACTTTTAATTTAAAGCTGTTACAGCAGCTTTCCAAATATTACTTATAATAAATTGATACATTTTTGTCAGGTATAACTAGATTCTAAATAGCTTTCAAAATATTTAGAATCTGCCTTTTGGATGCCAGATGCTATGTGCCCAAGAAATGTAATGTTTCACATAATTGAAGAGCTTAAAATAAGTACTGCATTAAAACGAATTTTGACTGAAGTCACTATGTACCTAATTCTTCATTATAATGATCACACAATAGACAAAGGCTCTGCAAAACTAAAATTTAAATTTATTTTCTTAGATGGAAAATGAATTTGTAAAATTCTGGTCTATGAAACAATATCAGAATTGACTTCTTCTGAAAGACAAAATTAAGATCTCTACAATAGTAAGGCTGTTTTGCAATTTAGACACCTGGATCCTAAGGTTCTCGATCAAATGAAAATTCCTGCTTCTGATGTAAATGAGTAAAATCACTGAGTATTGCAGACAGTTTGACATTGAATAGAATTATTTGGATGCTCAAATATCCTCAAGATTGGGTCCATCTCTTGTGAAATGAAGACCAAGCAGAGATTGCTACAAGAAGATATATTTCAGTTACAAATTTTTTTTTTCAACTGCTGAATTTCTTTATAGAAAGAAAAGTCCCCAAACTTTAAGAAACACCATTAAGAATTCAGTGTTTTAGAGTCTATTTAGATGGTAAATCAACATCGGTTCTTTTTGCTCTAAATATTTGAGATGCATTACCTGAGGGATTATTTTCTGTCTTTAGCAGCTGGATATATTTTAAAGTTATATTCATCTGTTATGAAGTGTAAATTCACACAGTTCAGGATCAGAATGCAGAAGATGATAACAAAGTGCTGCTTTAATAGATGATCCACAGGAATCCTAGTATCAACAGGCATCTGTCACATTTGCATGCATTTCTCATACCCTGTCTGGATGTGAAATGGATAGCTGCCAAAAAGAATAAATTTGCTTTCTTTCTCATCTAAGACCTTCTCCTTATTGGTAAATAATATATTTTCATCAGGAAATCATGAATATGTAAAACCTCTGGAAAAGATAACATATGTATTTATATAATCACTCATAGACAGACCATATTACCACAATAAATTATACTATTTGGTGTAATAGTGAGAATAAAATGATGATCATAATGAACAGAGAGGTTATTATTATTACTGTTCTTACTGTTCTGGCACCACAACCATATTATTCTCATTTCACTCATATTTTTGTCAAGGCAGATGTTGTAAAAATCATAAACCTGATGATGTGTCTTGCATTTCAGAGTGAACTTCAGAGAAAAACAAGACTTGAGCAGGGGGTACTAAAAACAGTAGCTGACCACTCTGCTTTCCCCTTCTAATGCTGGTAACAACCTGACTCACAGGTCTCAACTGCCCTAGTGTCAAAAGTGTTGTTGTAGTGACTGGGGTGACACCTCCCAGTGTCATGGAAAGACCAAGGATACCACATACTCATGGATCAACCATGAAAATTTATATTCTTCTTTTGGATCCTTCATTAGAGTACTGCAACATTTTCCAGGCTGTAGGAAAGGCAACTTTGTTTTTACTCTTACTTTTACTACTTACTTACTCTTAGTATTTACAAAAAAACCCACTCCACTGCTAGCCCACACTGACATTATCCACTTGAAACTGCTCACAGAATGAGAGAACAACAGACTTCCAAGAGCAGAGTCATGAGTCCAGGATCTCCTGAAAGGCTCCTGTGTACAGCTACTCTCACTTGCTTTGCTCTAGTGAGAACCAAAGGCTGTCTTCGTCTTGTGGTGAATTCACCCCTGAAAATTTTCAGTGAACAGCAGATATTTGACTCTCTGCATAAATGGTTCCTGATATTATAGTTGTCCATACATTGGTTCAACATGAAACTACACTGTCAATTTGCTAAGTGACTTGTGAGCACTTTGTCTTAAAAAGAATTTGCCATGAGAACTTAAAAACCAAAATAAAATCTGTCTGTGCAGAGTGTACAATGCAAGCATCCAAATTTCCTTTACCAAGAACACCAATATATTCTACCAAATTTCTTTTAGATGGGAGGAGCTGTGAGCACATAACTATGAAAATGTATTTCAGGAATTTGTTGCGCACATAATGGTGTGCCCAAAAAGTAATTTCAAGGCATTTACCAAGCACACAAAGCCTCACACCCTTCTACTTGCTACAAAACTGAAATGTAGATCTTATATTTATTGAGGCAGGGATTGTATCTTTATCCTGTTGATCTGCATATGAAATTGCATGAATAGATGCTATATGGTCTGATTGCAAATATGGTTGTTTTAACACCTCACAAGCAGGGAAGGCAAAAAAGCACTGAGCATCCAACATTTATCCTAAATCTTATCTTGTGAACTGATAACATCATGAGATAACTTCTGACTGCTATCCTCAGGCATAATTCCACTGCTAATTATTTTTCTTATTACCAACACTTGCAATTAAAATCTTTGTAATTAGAACACCATGTTTTTATAAAATAATTTGCATTTAGTTAATTTCTCATTACTTTATTTATTATCTCTCTTTTCACTCCCTCCCACAAATCACTGTGAGATAATCTCAGAATGTATTTTCAGGAAAGTTTAACTGGTGCTTCACTTGAAACCAGTCCTGTTGTGCTCCCAGGTCCACAAGGACGCCAATGATTTTCTTGTATCCTGTTGATACCATCTGTTGAGTGCAGAGGTTCAGTCCATTGTAGCTGCCCATGCCATCTGCTTTGCACTCCTGATCTGCTCCATGTGACATGTTGGGCAGATAGCAGGCTACCACACCAAACTGTGCTGCATGAGTACTTCTTAGCTTCCCTTTTCAATATGCTTTCCCATCTCAGCAAAACAAAATGCCTCAGATGGCTGCAGTCAACTGGTCAATCCTAGCAGTGACCACTGAGCCATTTAGAGTAATTGTTTTAGGGCAAGTCATCACTTCTGAGATTTGCTATGAATTGAAGAGGTGTTACTTATTGAAATTGGTTTATTTGGTAAGGAAGGTCCTGTGCTGACTTAGGCACTGTGCATTTCAAAGAAGAGGCCTTACTTTGCTTTTGATATACTGGACCTGAACTGACTTAACATGAAAAAGATTTTTGGAAAATAACATCATATGTGTAGATTTTATTTTCTGTGCCTAGTTTACACCTAAACTTCACCCAGATTTTTATTCCTCCTGGCACATGTTGTGTATTTATTCCACTTGGATTCATAAAAGCCTATCAAAGTTCAGTGTCCCTATCCTTCATGTCACTCCTTGCAGCCCTTAACAGACTGTACATACTTTCAGTACACAGCTGAACATTTTTTTTGTAGGACCCTATTGCTGCAAAGTGCTGGTTTTTTTTTTTTTTTTTTTTTTTTTTTTAAACTCAAAGTCTTATCATTTGATGATAGAAATTTATCTTCCACATATACTGTCAGTTTTACTACATTTAGCAACAATGTACTCTCTGATGAGTTTCAGCAACAAAATACCCAGTTTGTGACTGTGCAATGCACTGGGTGTCTGGTCATCCAGAAATTTAAAATGAGTGGTTACTACCTGCACCCAAACTATATCCATGTTGTCTGTGTACCATATCAAGCACGACCTGGACACTCTGAATTCAGTGCAGATATCTCATACCTGCCCACATGGAGACAGGTTTCATTTGGGACTTTCAGGCATGAGCTGATCTGTGCACATACAGTATAGACCAGACCGACAGCACATGCACAGATGGTTTTATGGACACTTTGGATTCCTACCATTTTTTTCATTAGAATGTTGGCATGTATAAACTCTTCCTATTATGGGAAAATACAGAACATAGCTGTCACAAAAGCCTGCCCTGGCTCCAACAGCAAAGGATATTGAGGAAGATTTTTTTAGGGCAATTTTATATTGCAATGTTAAAAAAAAGAATCTTGTTTATAACAACTGTCCATTTGGTGTTGTGCATATAAACTGTTTACTCTTTCTCGAAAGACTAATAGTCTGAAATCTGTGTCTGGTACAAAAACACTGCCCTCTTCAAAACATAAAGAATGGAACAGAGGAGCAGGCAGTTCCAGAGGCAGACACATCGCATCAGTCTTACTCACCCATCTATCTCCATCTACTGTGAAGGCACCCAGGGTGGACATTTGTGGTCCTAGCCTTTGTTCAGCTCTGAGGCATAGCATGAAAATACTAGAATCTGCCGTTCAAACAGTGGGTTAGATAAAGGTCAGAGCTTTTCCTCTTGGGATATTTATTGTCTCCAAGAGTTCCAGGACTAGAGCAGAAGTCAGACCATTGGTTGGCTCTGCAGTTGCTGTCAAAAGGTGCTATGTATCATCTCAAAGGTAAGGTTCTCTTCCATAAGCACTGTGCAACTGCAGTACCTGTGCCTGTGCTCTTTTTCACATAATTAGTCTGAGTTGCTTCTTACAAGGTATGTTGGGAAATACACAGTGACTGACCCATGAAGTTAATTAACTTTGCCAGTGATACCTGAAATTACCTGAAACTACTATCTTGTATTAGTTTCTTCTTCAGAAGGAACTGCATTAGACATTTTCCTCACTTGTTTGATTTAAAAAATCCTGCTAGGAAGTGTAAATTAATACCTGCTGACCATCGTGAAAGAATTATCACTTCTGGTTTTGCAGTTGCTCTTCACTGTTAAAGCAACTATACCTTTTTATCAGATAGAAATTAAGTAGACCTCCTTGTGCATTTCTTTCTGAAATGTCTGCAAAAGGCCTATGCCATAGCTTCTTAAAGAAAAAACCCACTGGACAGCTTAAACACTGTGTGGAGTAAACAAACAGAAAAGATATGGGTAAGTCTTATTTTTGTCCCTCTGAGGTACTTCAGTGACAGTAGAAATGCCTTCATTTTGAGCAAGCTTTTTCTTGTCATTCAAGGGCTTTTTGATTGAACAGGTCAAAAACCTGTCAGAAAAAAAATTTCAGGCTTTTTATAGAAACCCCCGACTTCAAATGAAAAGGCTTTCCTTAGTACATAAAACTCCCCAAACAACCAATCCCCTAAGTTACTGGAAAGAATAAGCAACTTCCACAGCTAACCCAAGAAGATTGACAGCTGACAGTCTTTGGGAGGCCAAATGCCAGATTATGTCAGAGATTTATTAACTGAGGGCTGAAGAGGTGCTTCCTTTGAAAGGATCTATTCTCCTGGCATTAACCTATTGCACTGTTTTTGCTGAACTGGGCACCTTGAAGAGACTCACTGCTTTTCTGTCCCAGGTCTTCCTCAGTAGGCTGTTACTCCAAACTCCACCATCCAGACCCTGCCTCTGCCAACTCCTTAGTGTTAGGTACAAATCAGTGATCTCTGCAGTAGACAGTGGCATTATGAAATGGGAGGAAATGTCAATCTGTCTGTTTAGAGTTGCTCTTTTTGAAGCCAGTTCATTGGGATGCATTGCTTACTCAGATGTGAATAGATGAGCACATTTAAAGCCAGATGCCAGACATCTGTGCCTGTGCAATCCACCTGTCTCTGCTGCAGAAACAAGGATAATGGAAAAAACTACCAGACCTAGGAGCTTTTGCATTGGAAATGCAACCTCTGATGAAATGCACTAATTGAGTTGACTTTGGCTCTTAGCAGGTCTACTGGTACAGTAAAAAAATTATGTAGTTCAGACATGAGAAAGTAAATTTGCAAGAGATTTTGAGGAAAAGCACTCACTGTCCTCTGTGTAGCTGCAGAAGAGAATCTTCTGCAAAGTTCTGTGGTAGGGGAGAATGTAAAAGGTGTAGAGAGCAAAGATCCAGTTCTGGTCTCCTCCTATTGTAACTGGGAAAGGGTATAATTGTCAGATTTGCATATCTTTTTTCAAATAATGACCAGTAGGGAGGCAACTGGGTGAATATGATATCTTGAAAATCATGCTATATTGGCTTTCAAATACCTGGTGGTATCTACACTTAGTAGGAAGGGAATTATGCAGGCATTAGTACAGTTCAGACAGCAGCACAAGAGATGCAGGCTGAAAAGATGCTGGTTCAGGCCAGAAATTAGATTATCCATATTTTACATACTCATCTTCACAAACCACAACTTTTTGTCCTTTATTTTATTCTCTTTCCCTGGTTGAGTAGAGCAATTCAGGAATGTGGTTTGGACCAAATGAATAATGAGAGCTGGGGAGGGAGAGAAGTGAACGCAGAAGCACCTTCTGTGGCAATTGCTTCAGGAAACAAAATGACACTGAAAGGGTGATAAATAGCTTGTAGAAGTGGAGCTATCCCATGACAGGATACAAATTGAGTGATTTTCGACAGCAGGGCATAACTTCCCTCTGAGGCAAGTGCCCTGCCATTAAACTGCAGGAACAGTGCAGGGATGTGCCGAGCTTCTCCCTTCAGATAGACAAATGTCTCATGGCCAGACCTGAGTGAGCAAATGCTTCCACATCAGGAAGCAAAGTGGTGGATGAATCAAGACATGAGCTAGTTTCCAGGTCCAATCCTTCTCAATAAGAATGGAGAGAGAAGGAAAAAAAAACCCAAATGCTGAATAGACATCACCTGAGGGAGATTGGACTCAAGCTCCCTCTGTTTTGGAGGGATAGGAGTGAGACAAAGAATGGAAACAGGCTGCTTTCTAAATGTGCAGGCTGGAAATTTGTACTAATATGTGAGATGTTGAGTGAGAGGAAAAACAATCAAAATGGTGCTGCCAGACCTGTGGCCATTGGGAGGTGCATCTCTTGGCCAGTGCTTGTAATGAAATAGCAAATGAAACCAACAGTACCTACCTTTGTGTGCTGCTGTTAATGGCTGATACTCAAAAACTGAGTTCATTTGCAATTATGAGCCTCCCAGAGTTGGCACGTATCTGTACTATTTTTGCTCTGTTCAGCCCCAAGACACAAGCATGCATTGGTTTTCTATTTCTCAAGTACCTAAAAAAACACAGGCAAGCCAAAGCAATAATTTAGCTTATTATATGGCAGAGGTACACTAGTCACTTGGGTCTTCTCTAATCACCATCCTTGGCAGTATTTATCTCATTTTTGAGATATTTTTGAGAAAAAAAAGATTCGCTCTAAGCTATCAAATAATGTAGCACTATAGATCTTTGGGGAAAACAGATGCAGGAAGCCTTAATTTTTTTAAGTGCCCAGCTAAATGACCCTCAGATAACAGAGAAAGTGCAGTGGGTAAACATTTTCCTTGGTCAGGGATGACAGTCTTGCCTTTCACACTGAATTTAGCAACTGTTCCTACCTTTTGCATCCTCTTCTCTGCCACGGTCCATTAAACATGTACCCACCAGCCCTGCACAGACTCTTTTCCTTCAAGCAGCACTGACAGCCATACATCATCCTCAACAGAGAAACTTGGGCGCTGCCAGGCGGCAGGATAAGGGCAGTTGACTATGGATCAAACTTAAAACCTGCTACATTGGTTTAGCATACATGTATGCTTTTATCCATGTAACTATGTAATAATGCACACAAACTTATTTTTTTTAATGGATCCAGAAAATACTAATTTTATAGCACATTATTTTTTAAAGAAATAGATTCACAGCTAAAGTGTATTTGAAAAACAGAAAAATTTGGTATGTTGCACACATATGAGAGCCCTTTACATCCCAAATCAATCTGGTGTAATCTCACAACTGTCCATGCTTAGAGCAGGAGGCTGAGCAAGACGTCTTGAGGTCCTTCCCAGTCTGGGTAATGCCATGAAACCAGCCAGATACAGTAGAGTTGTTCTTATCTTTCTTTCAATGCCTCATTAATTTGGCAAGGACAGATTATAGTTTCTGCTCTTCAGTTTTACTATATGTTGTCATTGCTTGTCTTTGAATCAATCTTCACAAACGTGAGATAACAGTATCTCCAGTGCAAAATGAACAAAACCACACTTGGGCAGTCAAACACGTCGTCGTTCTTGCCCCAAACAGAAATAAAATTAACTTGGGTGGATCATTTTGTAAGTGATTTCAGCTTTCATGTAGGAGGATAAATTTACTTACGGACACTTTTTTTTTTTTTTTTTTTGTATTTACAAGTATCTCAGTCTGTTTACTGCTGTGAGGAAGGTGATCAATTTTCTGGGAACATGGCTCATGGGTAGAGGTGTTGGAAGCTTTTAGAGCTTGGGCCTGTGTCCACCTCACACAAAGTTAGGTACCTAATTAAAAGAAAATTGAGTTTGGCTGCCTGGATATCAAAGGGATTGGGAAGCAGCTCAGCCTGAGGTAGCAATATGGACGTACTTCTATCCTGACAGAAGGTGCTGTCACAATCACCAGCATATCTGCTTACCATAGATCTGAACTGAAGGTGAGTATTCTTAATGTGACACAGGTAAGAGTAAGTAAATTTTCTCCTGAGCCACTGAAGTAAATTTAGAAACAAGTTGTAAGTACATCATATAATAACATTGAATTAGTATGTTCATTTCATGGGCAGTTAACCTTTATGTCTCTTTAGTAATTGATTGCCTTAATACTTTGTTAATATTATTAGTTTCATTAGTTTATGATCTTTTTTCTTACCTTTGGTCTTTTATTACAGTAGGTCTATAAATTTTCATAGAATTGATTAGTAACAAGTATGAAGTTGTTATGCTCTAACACCATTCTGTCCTTCATGGAAAGGAAACATTTTTTGTTACGTATCTCTCTTCACAAGTATAATTGAAATACCAAAATTACTAATTAAATTAGTATAGCTATGCTGGCTCTGCCAAAATGTTGTGATTTATAGTTTTGGTAAAAAACAAGAGTAAAACTAAGCTAATTTTTA
This sequence comes from Chamaea fasciata, assembly GCF_029207755.1. Classification (NCBI taxonomy): domain Eukaryota; kingdom Metazoa; phylum Chordata; class Aves; order Passeriformes; family Sylviidae; genus Chamaea; species Chamaea fasciata. Next base: position 74,751,798 of record NW_027094087.1, on the reverse strand, counting down.
TAGCTGTGTTATTAATTAATTATTAATACATTTTAATCTTTCCAGTAATGTGTCATGACCTCTAAATATTTCAAATTCTGCTATTTAATCATGTAGGAAGAAAGACAACTTAATGCCATATAACATATAATATTCTAGATAAGAAAAGAGCAGGTCAGGCCAAGTATTTCATACAATATAGTTGAATCAGAATCTGAAAGTGAGAGAAACCCTGAAAAATATCTGTAAGGAAGAATTAGTTAGTCCACATAGCTTCCAAAAAAGAAGTGAATTTACAAGCATTTTGAGATGTGAATGAAATAAAATTTTCACATAAAAAAGGCACACTGAGATCAACAATCAGATCTATTTCAATGGCTTCTTTGTTTGTTTGTTGCTGAATTTTTTTATCATCCAAGGGGTCTAACTGCCTTAGTTAAATTTGGTTAACTGCTTTGACTCATTTAACATTGCTACTGTCTAGTATTGCTCCTAAATTGCAAATGAGCTTGATTCCAACACCCCCTAAATTGAATGGAAATGTTCCCAGTTGTTCTGGCTGATGCTGGAGCCGTTCCATGGTTTGTATCATTTATTAGGGCATTTTGTTTGGCATTATTTGAGAAGTCTGTTGGTTAGTTCACATCTTTTTTATCTGCATTAGGTTTGGTTCTCCAAAATTCTGTCATTACTAAGAAGCTTCGTTAAAACCTGTAGAAACATAGCGTTACTTGAAGATTAATAATACAACAGTCTTTAAAATATATTTGTACAGCAGATCTAAATCTAGAACAATCTGCTAAGAATCAAATTTCAGACCATTTCTTATTGACCTCTTCAGCTTCAGAAGACAATTTTCAAATCATCTTGCATGTGTAATCACTCAACTTGCTGCAACAACTGGATTCAGACTAGGATTGTGACCTGTTTGTATGTTACAACTCTATTAGAATTATAGAATCACAGAATATCCTGAGTTGGAAGGGATCCACAAGGATCACTGAAGTCCAGCTCACAGCCCTGCATTCAACAGCCCTGAGTAACACCACACAGACACAAAATATTGTTCTATTGGTCCTCAGAGAATGGTCACCAAATCATATTAACTGGATTTTGCTTGTTCTATATGAAATATCATTTTGATGCTGTTTTTTTCCTACTCTAAATAGACCAGTAAACAAGATATTTCTTGGATTCTCCTGGCCAAAAAAATCTATTATGTAAATATACCGAGTCCAAGGTAATTTGTGCTAACGGCCAGTAAACATATTTGAAATATGACTGATTTAATTGCTGAAATTAAGCCTATTTCTTCCACATGTCAGTAAAAGCAGCTGCTCTAAGAAAGTCAGATTCTATATGTAACATAATGTAGACTCTGGTCCACAAAAATTAATTTAGAGAAATTTCTATACCATTAGAAAGAAAAAAAGCCTTAAATGTATGTATTAAGATGTTTGGACAGTGGCCAATATAATACACAGTAGCTGTCCATATATGCTGTAGTTAGGGAAAAAACTCTTTCAAGTTCATGTTCATAGAATAACGTGTTTCACTCTGGGAGCTTCAGCCACAATTCTACTCAGATGGGCTAAACTGCTTTATATGAAGCTTTACTTCTTCAATCAGACAAAAAGAGAGAATAAACATTTTCAGACATTATTAAGGAAGCTTCCTTTTCTCAAGTTAAAAGTTCATCTTGTGCAGATAAACTGACGCAATTTAGCATTAACTGATTATAAAGTAGAGAATGCAGAGAACTGGCAACCAATATGTAATTGATTTCATCTGCACTTTTGGTGACTCTTCACTGACTTCAGTAGACTCGCTTCTTGCCCATAAATATGGGATCAAAATCATATTCAGAAATATAGTCTTTATTTAATTTGCTAATTTTCAAGGAATAGGCTCACAAACTATTGAAATCATTTACATAAGAAGAAATATAAAGTTTTTATCATAAGAAAACTATAAAATATCTAAACAGATGTATGGATTTGCTTTTTTCTCATCTCTATAAAAATGTAGAATAGGGTTATGATTTTAAAATTAATTGTCATAAATGTTCCAATTTATCTATGCTGCACCTTCTAGGATGAATGCCTGTACTGTTTTCTGAAATAACTAGTAAGAAAATAAAAAAAAGGAATTATTTTTTGAAGAAACAATATAAATTTTTTGCTGTTAATTTAGGAAACTATTCATTTTCATCTAGTTCACTCATAGGAGCAAGTAGATCTTAAACCTAAACTTCCTACAGAGACTTGGGAACAAGGCAGTTGTTGTCACTGGGAGTTGATTGGCAAGGACAGAGAAAATGAGAAGGTGCTGGAGGAAATTAGGCTTTTCCAGTTTAGAAATACATCTGTTTTGGCTGGGTGTGGGGAAAGAGTTTGTGAAAAATTCCCTTTCATAATCACCCTCTGCCTTGTTTGAAGATGCAGATTTCAGGCACTATTTTAATTACTTCTTAATCCCTAGGGGAAAGGGCTTATATGTTGAGGAATACATCTGGTGGAGGTAGCTGGGCTTGCAACCTGCACATTGAGATGCATATTGAGATGTAGGTTGGTTTCTGAATGGGAACCTGAGACAAGAGACCAGGGGCTGCCAACCTTTGGGATAACGAAAGGCATGAAGATGGGTGCTGCCAGCCAGGTGAATGGACACTGAGACACAGCACGGGCCAAAGACTCAGGAGGATGAACAAGAATCTTGCATGCTTGGACTTGGAGGGGATAAAACCCCAAGAGGTCCTCTGTTCGAGGTCCCTCCTTGGAGGCACCAGCCTGGTCTGTTTCTGTGGTAGTAAATGTCAGGAATAAATGGAACAAGGCATCTGAGACTCTGCTGGGGGAAACCTGGTCTGACTGGGTGAGAGGGGAGCCAAGCAAGGCTCCCATCAGGTCACTGGAGCAGCCTGCTGGGAAGGGGCTTCAGTCCCAGCAGTCGAAGTCTGGCCCTGGGGAGTGTGACTGCTGGGGAGCCTGTGAATGGCAAGAGTGGGAATTTTCCTTAATATATACCTGTCTGCAGAGTTAGACTAAACACAGATGGTGAATGGGATGGAAACCTGGCCAAAAGTTTTAGGACTGCAGAGTTACACATATTCGGGTGGTAAGCAAATACCACCAGAATTCTTGTGCCAAATCACCAGGTCCAAAACCATTGGTCTAAGTGCTGCCACAAAGACATAAAGACAATAAACAGAGCCCTAATGTGTGAGTGAAGCCTGTTACAATACATTTGAGTTTTAACATTTCAAATAGCATTTATAAATAAAAAAGAAAGACTTTTTGTCAAATATTGAGGTACATACATGAACCCTCCCAAAAAATTTGGACTGACTTTTTTAAAAAAAACCTTCTAAGAAGACACAAAACAATTTAATGATGAAATCAGAAAGGTCAAAGGATATGCTGCAATAACATTTTAAGTCTTCACTGGTAATTTGTGGCATATTGTACAAATCTTCTCTGCTGCACTGTGCATATACACATATGTTCTGTAACATCTGGGATAAAGCAGCTTTTGCTCGGAACACATCAGCCAGGGGATTTCTGAGACAGCATAGTTTTGTATCTGACTAAGTGAATAATTTCTGCTTTCCAAAGGTGAAAACTAGGAATGATATTTAGTATTCACCAATCATTAAATCCAATGTTCTATTTTCTGAGAATAATTATCAGAGCCAGTAGAAAACAGTCCAAGTATTGGTACTATTTGTACCAATTTATGTATGGATATTATTTTATGCTTCTGTGTTCTTGTGATTCAGCTGTAGAAGACCAGAAGCTCTGAGCTGACACAGAGACATTCGACTGAATTAAGGCATCTTTTATGTGGAGTGATAGGACCTTCCCTGTGAAAACCTCTACATTTAATAAATTACACTTAAAAAAGCATGAGGATATCAAAGCAGAAAATACACTCTAACAAGTCTCTCATTATTCTGTACAATGAAGTATTTATTATCCTAAGGGATGTTACTGGTTGCAGTACTTTTTAGTGGTTGGAACAGATTTTCCTGATAATAAAGAATAGATTTTTCCATTACATCACTCTATAACAAGCTCTGAAGAGCAGCTAAACTCTGGTAACTTAAATCGAGGTCCCTGTTGTCCTGGCTGTGTTATTGCTCATGATAGGCATTTATCTGATAGAAGTGTGTTCAGCTGGAAAAGCATTTCTCGGGCCACTGAATCCTTTCCTGTTGTCTTGTGTTGCCCCAGCCCTGATTAAGATAAGTCTGAAATATAACATCCGCTCCATTTACCTTCCAAACCACAATATCACAACCCTTCCAAACACCCTATTATAAATCTATAAATCTATACAGTAGGAGACAGCAGAAGCCACAAGCTATAATGAGCCATAGGGGAACTCAAGGTCATCACCCATGTCTGAGAGGCCTTCAGTTTGAGACACTTTGTTAGCTGACAGCAGTGGATTTGGGATAATGCATCCCCTAGAGAAGGCAAGAAAGAAGATGAGTTCTCATTGTCTGATATAATCTTCTTTCCTCAGTCTGTTAACCTTAAAGTTGGAAATAAGGTAAGGTGGCTTCAGACCAGGCTAGCTGTGAAAGGACACAGGGCAGCGAGCTGTGAGCAGACAGATGAGCTCCACCAGCTGGAAGCCAGTCAGAAAGGAAGTGCACTGGAAAATTCATTGCTTGACAGATTGCAAATTAATTAAATAGCAGTGTTGTGATCCAATTAAACCTTGTCCCTTGCATTCTGTCCAGATACTCAAGTGCCTGGGAAAAAGAATTTAAGAAAACCAGAAGAGCTGCTCATCTAAGTGTAAATAAGTAATAAAAAAGTATAAAAAAGAAAAGATGTCAGCATGGAAGTTTGGCCAAAAAAGGAGTAGAAAAAGAGTATGAAGCAAGTCTTACATAATGACTTCTCAAAGGAGAACTAGGAGGAGCCATAAAAGCAACTTCTTCACCAGACTTCTTACCTGCTGTGACTGTCCAAACACTTTAGTGTGCTTTTGAGAGTATTGTCTAGCTACAGTTTGCAGCATTCCTTCCATATATTCTATGTTAATGCATTCACATTTTCCTTCAGGATTTTTTTCCCCTTCATTATCAATACCAGCTGAAAGTTCTAAGAGCATTTTTTTTTTGTGCATCGCAGTTTAACTGGGTGGGTGGTCATTCACTTACTTCTGCCCTCAGGTAGGACAGGGCAGAGAATGGGGACAACAACAACAACAAAAGTAAAATCTGCAGGTTGAGATAAAGACAGTTTAATAAGACAGAAACGTGAGGGAAAAATAATATGAACACTTGCACTAATACTACAAAATAAGTGATGCACGATGCAAGTGCATTGCCTGAAGAATTCTTGTGAAGAGAACTCACCACCTGATGACCGATGCCCAACCAGTTCCTGAGCAGCTGCCACCGATCTGCTTTCCCCAAGGTTATGCACTGACGATGCCATGTGCATGGGGTATCTCTTTGGCCAGTTTTGGTCAGCTGTCCTGGCTGTGACCCTTCCCAGCTTCCTGTGCACCTCCAGCCTGCTCCCTGGTGCGGTGGGGTGGGAAACTGGAGTCCTACGCTCTGTATAAGCACTGCTCAGCAACAGACAAAATATCCCTGTGTTATCAACATTATTTCCATCCTAAATCCAAAACACAGCACTACACCAGCTGTTAGGAAGAAAATTAGCTCTACTGCAGCTGAAACCAGGACATTGTCTCAGTTTGGGCAAGGGTGGATGTGACTTTCAGGAATATTCACTTCAAACTAGCATTCGGCCACTTTATCTTCACACTGTCTGCTGTGGAACAAAAAGACACACAAAAAAAGCCTCTTAGATACAAAGTCCTTCTGACTCTGAAACGAAATGCCACTAAAATAGCCTGCAATCAGCACTGGTGAAAGAGGGGATCATCAACGCAGAAAAACAGAATCATGTTTCAATGATTTTCTCAAATCCAGATGTCTCAAAGCAAAGGCCGAGTCCCAGTGATGCTAAGAGAAAACCTTCTCTTAATTTCAGACAATGAAGAATGTGGAGATACATCTGAGCTTTCATATTCCTCAGGGAAGAAGAGTGGAGGATGGTACAAAAGGTGACAAACAAATAAAATCTGCTATGTAGATCCTGGAAAACAATAGGAAAAACTAACAGAGTGTTTTAAGGTAGGGATCCTGGGTGATCTCTCCAATTTCAACACTTATTTTGGGGAATAAAGTCACTCTCGACCTGATTTTGAAAGCCATATTTATTTAGTCAGCCAGCTCAGGACTATGATGCATATGGCAGTTATACACACCAACAGAACTATGCTGACTCAAATATCTGCCTTTACACTGATCTTAATCCACTAAAGCAGCAGGAATTCAATGTAACTCAAGACCAGGACCCTGTTTTCAGAACAGTTAAACAGTTATATCTACTTTGATTCATCAAGGATTGAGACTGAAGCTTTCTTTTTATTTCAGCACCCTGTGATTTTTTTTACATTAAAAAGTATTTGTTCATCAGAAAATGAACATACCTTTCTGTACTTTGCATTTATCATAGGAGCTGGAAGGCACAAACATTTTAATGAAAATAACTTCACTGAAGACATCTAGTCTTTTAGGAACCAACATAATTTCTTATGTGTGAGAGTCTCTGAAATGAAGAATAAAGTAGGGGGGGCTATAAAAATAAACAAAGGACAAACACTGACGTTAGATTTGAAGTAAAATTAAAGCATTTTGCAAACCTAGACTTTGTACCTAGCATGGTTCCAAGAAAAATATCAGAAAAACATTGCTCACAGGAAGGAATTAGGTAGCTGAGATGAGGAAGGGACATAATAGGTATAGTCAAAGATAGATTGAGTGTTTTATCCTAAGGGCATAAAGTTTTATAGTCTCCTAAATATCCCACTACACAGTCTGATTTTGATGAGGCACTATTAAACACTATGGCAGGTGAAGACTTCTATCAATACATGGGTTAATCTGGCCCTTGGGATGTCTGAAAAATTCCTGTGGAGAGAACTATAGAACTACTCAAACTCATAGAGAACAATTATAAAGGTTTTAACTGTATGTTAAAGATTTCTAAACTTGTTTGGTATCACACAATAAAGTTGAAACAGACAATATAATAACAGTTTGGCAGAATACTGTCCTTTCTAATCACATACTTCGGGGGAAAATTCCCAGGTAGACGCTGAACAATTTCAGGGATGATGAAAAACATAGAAGACAGACTGTTCCATAGGTGAACAGTTATGTTTTTATAAACTTATTAATTAGTAATGACAAAACAATTAACTTTTAGTTTATATAAAGTTATTTAACTACAGAAGAAAGAATTCCTGTCTGCCTGCACAACAATTAAAAAAGTATTTTCCCCAGAACATAAAGGTATGCCTATAAATACATATGTAATCTGCATGTCTCTTTGCTCAGTAGCAATCCACTAAAAGATTTACCATAGAATGTAAACATAATCTCTCAATTATAATGACCTGATCAATGGGTTCTTCAGAGGAAATTCAGGAAAATGTTGTAAACTCATCATCTCAAACAAGTAAGTATAAAAGTCTCCTCCATATCCTTGCGTCACACATGGTTGGATATTTTACAGAAGAAAACTGAGTTTTAAAGAGATTTCATGCTTTATCAGAAATATCCCTTCTCTTTTTTCAGTCAGAAGATAGAGTGCCATTTGCAGCCTAGCAGCCTATGCATCAATGGCAGAAAAGAATACATTATTTAAAAATCATGCTCTTATCAATACAAATAAAAGTGGTAATTTTTGTAAGTGAAAAAGTAGCAAATGTAGAATCTATGGTTTTGAAATTCCCAAATATTGTATATTCTTATTTTTAAATTATCAGAATCTTCCTTGAATGGTTTCAAACTGACTAGATCTGAAGCAGGCAGTACAGAAACCAGACCGGTAAACATGTCAGATCTCGCATTGATGACACCTTTCCTAACACTCTTAGTCTGCACCACCCAGGCACACACTTGGATGCCTGAGGTGGAATTTACAGATAAGTACATGTCTACAATGTAGACTGGAACTGATGCTATTAAAAAAAAAAAGGCAAAAATAAAGATTTTTTTTTCTACCTTATTTTTGCTAAGCAAATGATCATTGTACAGCACAGTTTACTTTCCTGAGTTGTGTTCTCTCACTGAGAGGTTTCTCTGGCTTCAGGGCTCAGGTGGTGCTGCAGTGAACAGCCCACTGAGCATGGCAAATGCTGATGGAGGCAGGTCAAGGAACTGCCTGCTTGCCTCTGAGCTTTATGAGACGGACAGCTTGTGGATTGAGTTGGGGAGCATTGATGTAAATTGTCCATTGCCTTACTAAATCTGGATAGATAGATGATTTTTCTCTCTGGCAATAACTGTCTTTCTGTGGAGGAGAAGCACTTGCAAGTAATTTCGTTCATGTGAAAATGTTTGCTGACCTCCATTTCTGTGCAGAGTTACCAGAGAAAAGAGAAGGAGAATCATACTAGACTATGAAGAGGCCCAGTTTTTTTGGAGAAGTTAGAAACTGCAGATTGCCAGTACATTACAATTCTCTGTTGATTTCAGAGAAGAAAATAAAGTCCCATGTTTTGCATGAGTAGACATGTTATCATAAATGCACCATATTTAAAAACACCACTGATAATCCTAGAATAGGATGCACTAGTTGGAATTTAGCATGGCACTGAAGCACAAAAACAATTTACTAAACTCATCAGCAATAGCTATGTTTGGCATCTTTGTAGTGAACATTTTAATGTATAGTTAAATTACTACTCACAGCCATAGAAAGAAGCTCTCTATTATTTGAATTTTTAGAGCCTTACTATAAATTGCTAGAGGTGAGTTTTATACTAATACTATAAAAATAAAATAGAAAACCTCTGAAGTGCTACAATCCAGAAAATATATGCATTGTTATCACAGATCTCAAATGCAACGACAGATAATTTTGAACACATGGTAAGCTTTTCCTTAAGTACTTATATTTTAGGGAGCATAACTGCTCTAAACCTTGTTGTAGTCATGGAGTAACTTTGCTTTGAACATTTGTGTAGGTAAACCTAGTGCTGCTCATAGTGATATTTATTGAGGCTGGATTGTTTTACAATTTGCAACTCATTAATTCTGTATATAATTCAAAACAAACAAGGAGATTCTTGTGTAGCTCTTTAACTCAACAGCAATACATTCCTATGAAATATCAGCTATCAACAGTTGTTTCAATGAGTAGCAGAACTAATGTGGTCAGTGTGTCTATCAGATACTTTCTGTCATTTCTCTACATGCCAACATGCCTTGTGCTGGGTTCTACACCCTCATTCTCTGTCTCTCTATTCCCACCATTACCTGTCTACTGAATTAGAATGGTCAATGTATGTTCCATCCAGATACTGCTGAGGGCTGACTCCGATCTGACAATATCCCAGGAAGAGCCCTCAAGGGAATAAGACATCAACAAGACAAGCCGAAGTTTGTGGGTTCTTTAAAATTTTAATTATGTAAGGGAAAAAAATAAAGTAGAAAGTAAGAATTAAATGACAGAACCACAGAACAGCCCAGGCTGAAAGGGTCCTTGAAAGATCCTCTGGCCCAACCTTTTATAGGAAAGGAAGCCTAGATGAGATTATCTAGCACCATCTCCAAAAATGTCTTGAAAACCACCCTGGTAAGGGTGTTCCAATGATTGACTGTTCTCAGCATAAAAATTTCGTTCTTACACCAGGATAAAACCTGTTTTAGTTCAACTTGTACCCACTGCTTCTTGTCTTCTCCATGTGACTACTCATGAAGGGAAAGTGCCCATCCTCTTTAGGTGAAGATTTTAGTTGAAAGTTATTTTTAAATGTTTGCAGTTATTAATTTATTGCATATTTTTAATTTTGTTTGCAAATTGAAGGAAAATCTCCCCTTAGATCAGACATTTATCTAAATGAGTTAGTTAGAGATGCTATATTCTAATTTTCAGTTGATTCTTTGAGATACAATTAAAATGTGCAAGGTCAGTGAAACACGAGAGCCCTCTAATTCCTAATGTGGTAAAACTGTCCACTTTTCCCATGCCTGCTACCTCTTGTTTTACCCAAATCTTGATGTACAGGCTGACATATTAGTTCCACATTCTAATATTTCTTTCATTCTGAAGATTAATAGTTTTGGGCCATCTCATCATTTTCAAGATATCCTCAAGTATTCCTCAATTTATCAATTTTTTTTTTATTTTTTTTTTTTTTTTAAGATCAGCAAGCCTCTTCTATTTACATTCAGTAGCACAGGGCTGTGGACTGGTCCTGTCAGTTTTGAACCTGTACAAGTATCAGGCTTCTGGCCATCCAGTCCTTACACAAGCATAATCAGATTTGCAAATTAAATAACAGAAAAAAAACTACAACTGAATGGAAACAGAAGTGAAAATTTGAGGTCTATGAGTAATTCAAAAAAATGAAAAATAATTGAATTTCAATAAATCACTTAAAATACTTATATTTTTAATAATATTATAATGGCACTAATAGAAATACCAGTAATTGCAAACAAATTAAAAACTATGCAATAAATTAATAATAATATTAATAATAACTTCAACACTACACGGTGCAAGGAAAAAATAGGAAAAAAATGTCAACGTGGATTTCCTGGATACCTTCTCTAATGGAATTTGATAAAGAAAATGTTGGTGAAGGTAGAGACAAATCATGCAGTCCAACTATATGTAGTGTTTTGAAAGGAATATTGATGCTATTAATTTCTTTTTAAAAACATAATTGAATGAGGGGAGGATACACAAGTGTATGTCAGATACAGAGAGGGTGTGAAGTGCTAAAAAAAGAAATTAATCCAATGAGAAAAGGCTGAGGGAAAGCTGAAGAAGAAATGAGATAAACACCTAATGCAGGAGGTTGACTAAAAACCACCTCTCAGCAGAAAACAGTCAAACATTCTATGTGCCACTTTTCTGTGCCTGCTACACAGAACAGATCCCATCTTCTCCCAGTGGGGGAGGGTGCAGTGACACAGCTCTGAGACCAGGTTTTTCTGATGTGCATTGTAATGTTGCCCAGAGCAGATGTAGAAAATACAAGCAGGAAAGTATTTCCAGATGTCTTAATATGCTTTTCTGGGTTCAGTTCTCTATCCCTTGATTGTATAATCTTTATCCCATAAAGTCTTCGATGGAGAGGTAGTTGCTTACCACCATGCTTGAACTAATTAAAAATGTTAAGATAGGTGGCAGCCTGGGCTTGAGGGATCCCAGTCTTGAGAGATATGGGCCAGATGAAGAGTGGAGTCAGACCCTTGATGTTTAGGAGACTGAGCTTTAAGTTGTTCAAGTAATTAGTGGATGGACCCTCCTGGAAATTTGCCCACAGAATAAAGGAGATGAACAGAGCTGTCAGCTCATTAAGGACATTTTTCTTAGAGCTCTCAATTCCCAAATGGTGGAAATCAGAAAAGGAAGGCAGGAGATTAGCAGGGCTGACTAAGGATCTCCTGGTCAAACTAAAGTGTAAGAAGCAGCCCGCTGGAGAAGGACTTGTGCATAGTTGTGGGTGAAAAATTTGACATGAGTCAGCAATATGCACTTGCAGCCCAGAAAAACTTGAATAAGAAGTGTGGCTAGCAGGTTAAGGAAGGTGATTTTCCTCTTTTACTCTTCTCTTTTATACCCCATGTAGAGCAACCAGGGTTTTTAAAACTTTTTCCTGTTTTACTTCATCAGAAAATGTGGTTCTCCCCAGAAAAATCCTGTGAAGAATCAGTTTGAGCAAATTCATTCAAGTGATTTCTTAGGTCAAGGGCAACCTTTTTTTAATTTTTTTTTTTAATTATTTTTTTTTTTTTTTTTTTTTTTTTTTTTGGCTCCAACACCAGAGGAAAAGACAGCTAATATCTAGGACATTACAGCAAACTGACAGGCTCTGATAGGCTCAGGTTAACGCCCTGATCTACCTGGTTATTTTGAGTTCTGCTCCTTTGCCCTCCTCTCTGTCACAGCTTCTTATATTCCTTATTACATCATCTGAGGTGTACAAACCCCTAACATCTATTTTAGTGTCGGAAAGAATTTTAGAAATGCTTCATTTTAAAATTGGAAGCATTTTAGAAAAATGTGAAATATTTTTAGAATTTTTTATACTATTTACTTGCATAGGAGAAACATTGTCCATGTAATTGAAATACTGAGAACAGATGAAAAATCATTAAAAGTATGAATAATCATTACTTTGTGCATTGCCAAATAATAATATCTTTAGTGGCAGTGACATATCTTGCATTAAACGAAAGTATAAATATATACTCAATGGGTTCCCAATCTCAGTTACACCAGTAACTGTGATTTATAACATTGAACTGCACGGCATGAAGCAATGAATAGTCAATGCAGCATTTGGATATATTGTTTTCCAAGCAAAAAATTAGAAGTGCTGTTGCTTTGTGCCTTTTATTTCAAATATCTTTTGATAAACTACATCTCATGGATATCAGAGCAAAAGCCAGTGGTAGAAACCAACCCCAAATATTTTACAACAAAAAAGCACAATACCTCACAAGTTAAGAAAGGGAACTGTGGGGCACGGAAAATAAAGACATTAAATTGGACAATTAACATGAGGAATAAGTTGTGCATCCTCATTAGCAGAGACTTTGGAATGTTCTTGACTGATGGTCATTATTTACTGTCAAAGATTCAATTCAATTTCAGCGAAATCACACAGTGCTAACAAAACCTGCAGTCACATCTGCCTGAAAAGAGAATCATTATTATCTTGGTACTTTAATTAAAGGAAAGAATGGCAAGGTTGTTAAATACTGCATTAGTAATCTCAATTTTCTTCTGGAATCTGATGCAACTCCTAGAGTGTAAATCTGGTTTGAAAAAGGGTAATATGCAAATTAGAAAATGTAAAGCATGAATCATATTTGAGTAACTGGATATATATAAATCAGTCATTTCATAAAAATTTTATAGAATCATATGATCACCAAGGTTGGGAGAGACCTTTAAGATCATCAAGGCTTAGCATTAACCCAGCCCTACCTCTGTAACATCTAAACCACTAAGTGATACCACCCAGTACCAGACCCAGACACCTCTTAAACACCTCCAGGGATGGTGATTCCACAACCTCCCCAGGAAACATATTCCAATGCCTGACCACCATAACAGTGAAAATTTTTTTCTAATATCTAATCTGAATGCCCTCTGTCTCGGGTTAAGGCCATTTCCTCCAGTCCTCTCACTGGAGACACTTCCATAAGTTTCAGTCTCACAAGTAATTTTTTAGATGAATTTTTACATCATGATGAAGTATTTTTCTTAAATATCTTGCTTCAGTTTATACAATTTCCAAGTAAAAACTACAATGCAGAACAGAAGTGCCAGCTGTGGCAGTTTTGGATGTTTGAGTCTCATTTAAGAAAGGTAGTCCAAAGTTTAATAAAGGCATCTCTACAGTAGGGTCAGTCTCCAGGTTTTTTTAATTTTAAGGTGACTTTCTGAAACTCAGAGACTAGTTGAGATTTGCAAATATAATTTAAGATGGTCCCAAGTTTATTGCAACTAAATTTATGGAGTGAATTGTAGCAAGTTTGTTGGAACCTACTGAATTTAGGAATACAGTCCAGAAACACATCTCTCTCTAGAGGCGACTCACATTTAAAAAGGACTCCTGGGTCTCCATTCAGAAGCTTCAACAGGTGTTTAATTAGGCATAAATAAATATGTATCTTTGAGATTTTGTCTGATTTCTGCTAGAAAGCTTTGGAAATACAGATTTGCTAGGCACAACAGGGGTTTGCAGTGCATTTGCTGAACAAAACAGGAAAAGTGCAAGGTAAGGTAGAATGTTTGAAGATTGATTATCCTCCATTTTTGCTTCCTAAGGAAGTCTCTGATTAATTGCTATATTTGTTATTTAGCATAATTTGTCCAAATTCAAATGCCAGATCACTGCACTGGTCTACTTATTGTAAGTAGAAAAGCAGTGTATGAATCATTATTTCTGAATACAGAGGTGGTTAAGGTTCTCCAGTTGGATACACTAACTGATAGGGAAAAAACCTTCAAAACCAAATGACAGTTGAGCAGAGTATACTAGAGAGAGGGAAAGGACCTCTTAAAAACAAGATTGAGAAAAGAAATTACAGATATGTAATTAATATGTAATATCACAGATATGTAATTATATCTGTAATATAATTACAGATATGTGTGATATCATTATTATTTATAATAAAGCTAGATTATAGCACACTCTTAAAAGTATACTTTCCCCTTTAGCTGGGGAGAACAGGGGAGAAACTATTGCTTGTTAAATTTCGGTTATTTCTGGGCAGGACTGTTTTTGCTTTTAATATATAAATGTTCAATAACCAATATTAATCAGAAACCTCCAAGATTTCTGTATTCAGTAATAATTTTCAGAATCCACAGACCAAAGTGAAAGATGATTAATTATAATAAAACTAAAATGCTTCAACATACTATACAAAAAGAATGTATCTTTTTTCTTTCCTTTTGCAACATTGCATTCTTTTATGGAAAAGCATCCTGTGTAAATAGGTCCTGTTGTTGAACCTTGAGACCTATTGCCTAATAGCATTATGTATGTAGGCCTGCATAATCAAAAGCATAAATAAATTAGAGCACCAGAAGCTGGACTATTTTAACACTTTCTTCCAAAACTAACACACACAAAAGGAAAATGGTCTAAAACCCCTGTTGAGAATATAAAAGTCCAGCAATTCCATCAACATTTTCTATTATGTCATAGCTTTGTATTTCACATTCTTCTTTGTCAAAATAGTCAATCATTCATTTTTTAAATGGATTTAAATGGTTGTGGCTCTCTGCAAGTAATGAATCTAACCAATGGAAATGGGAGCACCTGGTCTACATTCTTAGCTCAGCTGAAGTCAAAGGGAGAAGTTCCTTTCATTCAGTAGTTTTAGGATTTTACTCACAATTGGTAGGAAAATGATGTTCACATTATTTCATGACACTGCCACATATCTATTAATTCTGCTTTTTAATGTGCTGTTATGTGTACTTCTGCTCTGGGACACAAAGAGCAGAAGGAAAGCATTTCCTTTGCAGCAAGAAGTAAGAGAGAAATCATGAAGAAGGAGAGGGGAAGGAAGAAGGCTTATTTTGGGGGACAAATGAATGAGTAGAAGTGGTTTGTGCAGGATTGTCTCCTGTGGGAGGAACCCCGTGCTGGAGCAGGGAAAGAGTGAAAGGAGCCCTCCCCCTGTGGACAAAAGAGTGGCAGAGACAACGTGTGATGAGCTGATCACAACCTGCATTCCCCGTACCTGCCGAGAAATTTTCTGTAGATCATTTTGAAAGGATCACTTTTCATGGGTCTCAGGAGGCCCTGTTCTGCAATCCCTTACCTCAGCACAATGCCTTTGACACACAGATAGCTCTGCTGCTAGCAATGTGACAGCTTGTGTGGGCAAGGGTTTCAGCATCCCATCGCTGAGATTTCTATCAGGGAACAGGTAAATCTATAAGGAACCTTTGAAAAATGTCCCAAGCACTTCCAGCACACAGAACTGAGACAGGGGAGAAAATTATTTAACGTGCTTGAAAATATGAAAGCTTTTTTTCATTCAAAAAAGTTGCAATAGCAATTTAAAAATTAATTAACTCTCATGCCCCAGGATGTTTATTGCTGAATTATCCTTTTAGGATTTTGCTGGATCCTGCTATGCCATTTCTCTCTCTAAGAAGCAATTTCTTAAGGATTTCACCATTACCTTCTTGCTGTAACAAAAATGTGTTTACTTTCTACAACTTGAAAAATGTATGTATGTGCAGAACACCTACACATGTAGTGTTTTTCATCTGGGGCAGAGATTTGCAGTAGAGAGAAGGAACTCACTGCTTTCTTCCTAGCATGAAATATTTACAGACTGGTTCTGTGTGGAGGAACAGCCCTTCTCTAGGAAACAGAAATGCTGTTTTTTGGCGCTTTCTCAAAATCTGTCCACAGGTCTTGCTTTTTATTTCAAACTGCTGCAGTTGCAACACCTGTGCACCTGTGTCTGTGCACCTTTCTTTCCTTGTTGCTAATATTTATTCTGCCCTTCGACTGAAGGTTGTCTGTAATGCTGCAGAGGGGGAGACTGGTCCCCCTCCTGCAGAGGACCCGTGTTTGAAGTCACGTGTGCTTCCCAATGGAATCGCTCAGGTGGATCCCAGAGGATTGTTCAGATGGGCAAGCACCTCTGGACATGCCCTCATCCAACACCTGGCTCAGGGCAGGGTCAGCTGCAGCAGGCTGACCAGCACCTTGCCCTGATGAGTTTTGAATATATACCCATAGATAGAGACTGCCTCTCTGGACAACCTGCACCGGTGTTTTACCATTGACATAGTAAATTATTTTCTTCTTATTCTTAAATGACTTGGCACCAGAAGGAAGAGCCTGGCTCCAATTTCGTCATTTTCCCCACTTTAGGATTTTGCATACACTGATGAGTTCTCCCCTGAGCTTTCTCTTCTACAGGTCGAACAGTCCCACTTCCCTCAGCCCCTCCTCATATGATATGCTCCAGACACTTCACCATCTTAGCATCCCTTTGTTCCAGTTTGTCCACGTCTCCTGTACTGCACATGGCAGTCCCAGTGAAAGGTAGCATCAGGTGGGGCTGACCCACACATGGACCAGCACAGACCCACCAGGAGCTGCCTCACTGACAGCCCCTGGTCAGGTGTGTCAGACCAATCCCTTCCCCTAGCTTATTTCCCTGGAGCAGCAGCCAGGGCAAGGATCCCACACACTATGCCTCTGATGAGCGTGAGCAATCAATCTGACTGTCTTGCAGTGCCTGCAGTTCTCTCTTATGAGATTTTTTGAAGCTCAAATGGCAGCATTTCTATTTTGTTCCAAACAGCAAAGGATCTGAACTTTGAAAGCTGCCAAATTCTAAGCAGAATCCAAACTGCTTATCTTCAGACATTGCTCACTAAGGCCTTTCTTAATTTGTTTGACTTGGGTCACTGGCACATAATTTCACCTCAAAGGCACTAAACTTTTATTCAGCAGATTGAGGGCTCATCCTGATCTAAGTAAATCAAATTCTAAAGATTAACAGATTACACAAATTTAGTTTGAGTTTTATTAGGCATTTCTTAACACAATACTTCTTCAGCTACTCAGATACATTCACACTCTCAGAAGATATGGTAATTTGCCCTTCTGGTCAGGCATCCTTGCTGCAGATGTGAGACTGACAAGTGCTTCTCAGTATAGTCCCTCAAGACCCTGTAGGTTTAAACTGAATCTCAGTCTCCTAATTTATATATGCTGAGTTCAAGTTCACTGTACATAAATATATTCAGCACCCTGCCACAAAAGAGAATCAACCCAGCCATACTCTGTTAACTACACCACTTTATGCTCAGCACACAAAATATGTTTTGCGGTATTTTACAGATGCAGCATCTAGAAAAGGCAGCAGGAAACACTGGAAATGGCTAGTGACCCAAAATACTCTGTAGAACTGAAGTGCAGAAAACACTTGCATCCTTTTATCTTGGATAAATGCTTTCCAATTTCTTTGCTTTGATGATCTGGGATTCTGCCAATGCACAAGTTATGAGATCTAGTCAATTGTTTAATATTATTATAAAAAGTCTGTTTTTTTAAATTTCAATCTATGACTGTGGAATTTTGTCATTTTCTGAAAAGTTCTGTATCACTCACCAGATTAGCCACAAGGACAAGTCATTAACCTTAATGATCACCCTGTCTACCCAGAAGACAAGCTCAGGAGGCCAGTTAAAGGTAGAAGAGTATTTTCCCGCTTCTCCATTTCTATAAAAGGGAAAAAAAGGCAAAAACCAAACTTTTTTTTTGAGGCAGCAAGACAAAGCAACAGCAAGCTCTTTTTTTCGGGGCAGCAAGATAAAGCAACAAAGCACGGAAATTGAAGTTATTCACAGAAGGAAAAACACAGGAGGCTTCTGGCAAGAGTGGAGAATCTGTGCTTCACCATCCACAAGCACCAGCCTTGGAAAGCCTCGGGCCTGTGGAGGCCCTGGGTGAGATGCTCTGGGGCAGCACAGAGAACACAGTACCTGAGCCCAGGCAGCAAAATGCAAGCAAAGTTTCCTGCTGCATCCAGGCTCATTTATCACTCACCCTGTCATGTGAAAACCAGACCTGAATGCCCACTGATCTGTGAGTGCTCAGCTATGTAAAGCAAGAGGTAAAGACATATAAAATCATGCACACTGGATTTCAATGTGCTTTGCCCATGTGTCAAGTGTCAGTCTGAAAACAAGGGCAGAAAATCGGGCGCTGCAGCCCCCCTAAAGTGCACTCATAGGGGTGGTTCCTGTCCCTTTTCGTTTCAGCCTCCAATTTAAATAAGTCAGGTCCATCTTTGGGTGAAAAGCAGAATACCCCATCCAATTAAGAAATCACCACCCAAGACAATATGCAATCTGCAAGCTGAGAAACAAAAAGCAGCATCAACAGTGCACACACTTTTGTAGAAGTTCCTAGTGGTGCTCACTCCTCACATAGTTTCCGATTGTTTCCATCCTGGCTTTATTAAAATGAACTAATTTCATATGGCAGACACAAGAATAATTTCCAATTATTATTTTTTCATTAGTATTTCATCCTTTTTATTTCATAAAGGCACATCATGCATTTATACTTGATACCATTTTAATTAATAATTTTTTCTACTTAATCTCCAGCTCTGTTGAAATTATTCATGGTAAAACAATTATGAATTAAAAGCCTGTGTGAAAGGAAATTTGAAGTTTTACCCTAAATTTGGTTTTATTAAGCCTGAAATTGGCATTTTTCATTAAATATCCACATGGAGAATACATGTTTAATAAAAAAGAGAAAAGCAGAATAAGCTAAGTGAGTGTGATTTAATGTTATATGACAGGAAAGAAAAACAAAAAAGCCCTGCCAGAACAAATGGGGGCTTCAAACCCAAATGTTAGTTCCATATTACCATCAAAGCCAAGGTGCAGAGAAAAATAGTTTTTGTGCTGCCATTGGTTCACATCTAGCAAAACATGCAGTACAAAAAAATACTCTTCCATTTAGGCCTAAATCCAAAAATGATACTGAGATGCTCGTACCCAATTGAAATTAATGGTCCATTTAAATTGGAGGGAGGAGGAATCTCAAACCTGATGAAATGTAGAAGCACTATCCACAGAGAGAGGCAACCCAGGCAGTTCAGACATCTAGCACATTGGCTGATGAGGAATATTTTTGCATGTATCTTTTCCCATATTTTCTGCATAGATAGTGGTATCCTGGAAGCCAGACACCTGAAAATCAGTTACTATGGTACTCCCTGCACTGAAGTTATTTGTGCAACTTAAATTTCATGTGGTTGAATGAAAACCACCAAGAATCCTGACCTGTACGCTTTGGTGAGACTCACTGTTAGGTTTGCAAAATATGGAGATTATGGTCCTTTAGTACACTTCTTCCATGAATGGGAAGAACCATTACTAAAAAACTGCAGGAGTAAGGCAACATTTATGATGAAAATTAATACAATATTAATTAGAAAGAAAATTATCTCAAATGTGCTACTTTCCTGACTGAATACAATGTTTGTATCAATCTTTTTAGACACAGACATCAGGAGCTCTGGAAAAAGAAAAAAAAATAGATTAAGCATAATAGAGTGTTAAAATTGGAGCATTGCTTTCATACCCATGAGATTGCTTTTTCTTTAAAGTATTCCAATTATCCTGACAGTAAAAGAAAGAACAACTATATTAGTATAATATTATTACCATAACAGCTATCTTCAGTCACTTCAGATTTGACAAATTTCTACATTTATTTTGCCTAATAAACTTATTTTGTTTTTTGGGGTTTTTTTGCAACCCCCTTGATGAGGTGTAAATCACACCACGTTGTTTCACTGGAGGCTTGCTATATGCATCATCCTACATGGCCGGTTGCTAAGAGAGAGCACGTGGTGAGACTCCACTGTGGCAACAACTACCAGACCATGATGCATGAAAATCCTCAGCTCCTCAATACTAAAGATCATTGTGTCCTAAATAGGAATTCTACAATCTGAACAAACAGAAATCCCCTGCTCTTTCTGGTAGTGGTGCAGTGTCAGCAATTAGCTGCTGAGTCCCAGACTGTATCCCAGAAGATGAGAAGAACAGCTGCTTTGGCACATTAATGGCCACTGGCATTATATCATTCTGTTTTTAATTTAGGCAGCATATTGTTCTTAATTCCCTTCCAAGAGACAGAGGAATCTACAAAAATCATCCAGAAAGTTCAGTCATCTTCATGAATGCTTGTGAGAAAGCTTTTTTTAACCTCATCAAACCCTACCAGGCACTTTCTGCAAGGAGTCTTCCCAAAGGTGCTGGTTGCTCTTATAGAAAGCTTTTATTAAGATTCAGTCATTGGCATTGTATATGTCCTGGTGACATACTGTAAGATGTCCTGGGTATATCTTCCAAAACAGCAGATTCCCAAAAGAATGACAGACAGTATCTATTTGGAGTCATTATGTCAAAAGACTTGATTATTAATGAGGTAAAACTGACATTGTGTAAAAATCAATACACACTGTTAAGGAGATCTGCCTGGGCTTTCAGTGGTTATAAATTCACTTTTTTTTTTTTTCAGCAAATGTAAATACAAGAGATATAAATATGCTAAGCAGTTCAAAATTCTTTGATGAAAGCTAAAACTAATTTGTGTGCTATATCATTCAGTCTTGAATACAATCTTACGAACTGTAGCAATCTTGACCGGAGTTTAAAGGTACCCAGTCACTGAAATGTTCATTAAGCATTATCTCAAGAGGCAGTTCTGTTTGCTACAATGATCTTTTTTAATTAGTGAATTACAGAACTGCATAAAAACCTTCAGCTGTTGTTACCTTCTGCTTACACCACATCTTTCTGCTGCCTAAGAACTAAATTGCTCTGTAATTGCATCCTCTACTGCAAATAAGCAAAAATGTACTTCAGGAAAGCCCTAGCGATTCTTAAGAGGGTCAAAATAAAGATGGAGAACCAACCACCTCACAGATTAATATAACCAAGTTTTCTTTTCCATGTTTCAGGATCTCTCAATGGTAGCTTTTTGTTAAGAAAAATGATGGTTGTTGGTACCATATGAGTCATGTGAAAACAAAGGGGCCTTCATGGAACAAAGCATCCCCCCCACAAAGCTGCGGGTAAAAATAATGTAAAAACCCCCAATCTGTGGAAGATAGAGAAACAGGAATTCTGCCTAGGAATTGTGCATTTCTGCCTGATCAAGCACTCAACATAGACCTGTCCTAGTAACATATTCCAGCCAGATTTTTGGGATGTCTTGTTTGTGGTAGACTTTTTTTTTGCCTTGATTAATCTTTGCTCAGTGTCAGAATGATTGATTCTTGCCTTCTTGTTGTCAGATGCGGGAAAGAAGCTGGGAATATTTTACTGATAATTATCTATTCATCTAATTACTTCTGCCCATTTAATAAATGGTTCAAAACTGTCAAAAAACCCAACAAAAAAACCAAAACCCCTGAAACAGTAGCTTCCAGAATATAACTTCTGTCTGTTGGCCATGGAAGAAGTGCCTAGCTCAATAGGTTATCTGAATGAAAAACCCCCACTGTAATCCTGCCTGCACTACTGACTATACAAGGTTTGAGCAAAGCTGTGACATCAAAACACAGATGCCTGTTGCATCAGAAAAACAAATATGTGAACAAACCAACCAACCAATCCCACAACTCAGGCAATATCCATTTTTTCCATCATTATCAATATACATGTGCCTTAACTGAGAGGAGAGTGAAGGAAAATCATTCACACCAATTTTCTGCACTGCTTCAAAATAAATGCACAGTGACTCCAGAAAAAAAAAAATAAAAATCACATTACGCTACAAAACAGTAAAGCTGGTGAAATCAAGTAAGAAGCTGATAAAAAAGTACACGATCCATAAAACTTCCTGAGAAAAATGATGAGGGAAAAAGGAATCAGAGCTCTAGCAGTGCAAAGGAGGAAGCTGAAGAAGCTGGGGACCTCACACTGTTTTATCATCTCAGTTTTTACTTCCTGGGAGTGAGTGACAACTTAGAGTGAGAAGCCCAAGAATGCCCCACAAGGACAGCAGTGCAGAGGTTATACCACCTTGAGCAAATGGCACTTTTCTTTGCAGCTTTGAATATTCCTCTGCCAAAGATATTTTTAAAGGAAGTGTGCTTTGTTTCATGAACTTAGAAATTCAGTGACTCCTTGCAGAAGCTGGCAGCACTGGGATTAGGAGAAAAGGATCACAGTTCACCTCATCTCATCAGTACCTGGAGTAGAAACATGCTCTTCCCTCTTCTGATCATAATTTTTTCTTTCATGTTTTAATGAGTAATGACTACACAAAATTTTGAGGATGAAATGCAAATGATGTTCTAATAAAAACAATGTCACAGGTCAATAGTTTCATGGACATGGGAAAAAAAGAATGAATTGCTTGACTTCTAATATTTGGTTTAAACTAAGTGAGGGTATTTTTGAGGTCAGTTAAAATGATGCTGCATCTTCCCCTCATGCATTTTTGAATTAGCAGTTACATAGCCTTTGGCACAATTATTTTGAGACCAGCTTATTTTTTCCATCTCTGATACTGCACTGTTAGGAAGGGTTATGTAGAGGAAACTTTTAGTCTTTTCATCTGTCAGCAGCTGATGAAGATCCTTTAGAGCAAAACACAGCTTAGTGCAAATTCCCATCTACTACTGCCCTTTCCCCTCATTTTTAGGCCTTCAGAAATAATGAAGAAGAATGGGAAAATCAGTACATTTTCAGAATTAAGGGTTAGAGGTGAAGATATTTTTTATACACATAGTCTTAACAGAGTTAGTATTTGCTGTTACAACAGCAATGGTAATATTTTCCTCCTTTGTCCCAAGCACAATCATGGTATTGTACAGGATTTCTTTTAAAGTTCATTGAATGCTGGGAAAATAGTAATAACTTCAACAAACAATATATCAGACGAGAAGATTGCTCTAGTGAACTGGACTTCAAAAAGCATTATCTTCCTCTTTGTATATCCTTTTCTGCAAATATCCATATACTATCTCTCTAGCACAGGTTTGGTTGACATTTCCACAAATAATCTAAACTTCACCACATACATTATACATAATTAGAAAAAATTACAGTCCTGGAATAAAACTGGAATTTATTGCAGAAGACAGTCCTTCTGAGAGAATCAAGAAGATTTAAACAAAACAGAAGCAATAGCCTTGGTCCCTACCAATTTAGTAGTATATCCTATCCAATAAATTCTATTTAAACTCAACTCATACTAAATAAAAAAAGGCAAATAGCAGTTTAGGTCAGATATTTTAATGGAGCACTGTAATGATTAAACTTTAAAGGATCAATTATTTTTATTTTTATAGTAACAGAAATTGCATTTCTTATTTTATTACAGAAAGTAAAGAAACTAAGAGACAAAGACATTACTTCCAACAGCTAGTGTTCTGTGTCTGGAAAGAATCAGCATCCCATTAAGCAATTACTGTTCTCATTTGGGATCCTGATAAGCTCCTAAATAGTCTGTTATTAAGATATATACAGCACATCTCTTTAATAAGATGTCTTGATTTGATGAAGCCCTTATTAATACCATCGAAGGTCCCAGAAGAACACCTCCATTTTTTTTTGTGAGTGTTCTGTTCAAGATTACTCTGGTGTCATTGACATTGCTCTTGGTATAATTAGGCTTGTATGCAGAGTTCTCTACTTTGGTTTTCAAGACAGCTTAGCAGTAGTATACCAATGTGATGAAGCTCCATTTACAGGAGCAGTTTCTAGCATGAAAAGAATAAATTTCTTTTTTATTATTTCATTAAAAAATAGCACAGATTCTGATTAATCCATGATTATCTAATGAGGAGAAATTTTATATAGTGTTTCTATAGTAAAAGCATGCCACACTTTAAAAAAGTCCATTCTAAAAAAACCATTCTTCCGACACCCTGTATTCTTTTGATCCTCCTGTTCTTCTGTAACATGATGATCACACTGCACTGATATTTGTATTGAGAAGAATAAAATACACTATAAAATGCTCATTTATCAGGCTGGAGTTTGCACTAAGAACAAAGATACCTCCTTTGCTGTCTGGTGTGAGACACAGATTCCGTACACTGATTAAGCACCAGATAAAATCCTATTGGCTGATTGCTTGATTTGGAGGGGAGCGCAGGAAAATGGAAAAACTTGAATGGATAAGCACATGCCATTTACAGATGCTAAAAAGAGAAATGCTCCTCTGACCAATGCCACTTCTCTGATGCACAGAAGTGGGAAGCTGTCTGAAAGGTGTCAGATGGACTTTACAGAGGCCATGAATATTGGTCTTTTTGGAAAATCAGGCTGCTGATACAGGTGCTGGATGCATGCTTTGGTAGTGAAGCAAGCACCCAAATTTGCCCAGCCCTTCCGTCCACATGAACTTATCACCTCTTGAATTCCTATAATTCGATTTCATATGTCCAGCAAATCCTAAAAAGACTATTAAAATTTTCTTGCAGAGTATGGTTGAAAATCTGGCCATTTCTCTGTATATTTTAACAGGACTGGAACTGTTCTAAATACCTCTTTACCTCCTTCTATTTGCTTTGTGATTCAAACTGTTATATTATGTAAAGCTTAAAATGTCATTGAAAACAGGAAGAATATGTGAGAATTTATAGTACCTCCATGCTGTTTGATGGCAAAATCTCTCTGGAAAAACACTAGAGAAAAAAAGTGTCCATTTTAGGATAACTGCCATGGTCCAAGAAGTTTTTATAGTAACAGTGACTTAAAAATGAATTAAAAGTTACAATGTATTCAATGCAATTTTAGACACCATTAGTCCAGACAGTATTTGTGGAGTTATGCATGAAAAGGTGTTATTTTCTTATTGCTTATCATTCAGAGGTACTTTTGCATGCACTGAAAATTTTCCATATCCTTTCCTTCCATATTTTTTTTTTCACTTACAAAGAAGTTTTTCACCAAGAAGAAAAATGCAGACATCTGTCCAATACTTCATCAAAATACTAAACATGGGGCACTTTTCTAATTCTCTTTGACATGTGCAGGGCATTTGTTCTGTTCACTCTGCATAGCTTCCAAAATGTTAAGACACATGCACAAATGAGTAGGTAATTCAGAATACAGAAAGACAACCTGCCAGTCTGACATAAGTAAAACCTGGGAGAACTGCGTAAGTATGTCCCAGCCAACACAGTTAACCCTCAGTGTAGTAGCCAAGGAAATGCACTTCCTGGGCTGGGTGGCAATATCCCATTCCCATTAAGAGAGCTTCCAGAAGACTGAGGGGAGACCTCGTAGCTGTCTGTATCCTCCTCACAAGGAGTAGAAGGACAGACACTGATCTCTTCTCTGTGGTGACCAGTGACAGCACTGAGGGAATGGCCTGAAATTGTGTTAGGGGAGGTTTAGGTTGGATATCGGGAAAAGGTTCTTCCCCCAGAGGCTGGCTGGGCACTGGAAAAGGCTCCCCAGGGAAGTGGTCACAGCCACAATCCTGTTCAAAAAGCATTTGGACAATGCTTTCAGGCACAATGTGTGATTCTGGGGGCTGACCTGTGTCAGGAGTTGTCGATCCTTGTGGATCCCTTCCAATTCAGGACATTCTACACATCTATGGTTCTATGATGCCATGATTCACTGCAAATGGATGGCATGGAAGTTTGCTTAAATTGCAAGGACAGGGACGAGTGGCATCTGCCACAGCCCTGTTGAAAGCATTATGAACGATGGATTTAGATGACTTCACTAACCCTAAAGCAAGAAAATTATGCTGGATTTCCTGAGTTCCCAGAGAATGAGTGCCTTAACTTGTTTTCTCAACTCCCTAAGGCCTTCGCAAAGGAAGCAAAATTCATTCAAATGCTACATCTGGCAAACGGTTAGAGTAGCTTATTGTATATGAACTGGTTCAACTTTTGTACAATTCAGTGCTCTTTGTTGTCTTTATTATTGCTAAGAATATTGCCACAATTTAGAAGAAAAAATGAGTAAGAGGCAAGTATCACAACTAGTAATAGAAGCAATCTTTTTGATGGAATTTTGTCTTCAGTAATTCATCTGCAAAATCTTGTACTACCTCAGGTTTAGATTACTCAGTTACTTAAAAAAACCCTCCAGTGCTTTGTGCTTTCCTGGTGCTGTACTTCGTCTGAGCATTTGCTCTTTTTCTGTTCTGCTTCTGGGTTTTCCTTTCATTTCTACCAGCTATACCAGAATAGCATCAAAGTTATAAAAAATTTGCATTTTTACATGAGGGCTCCAGTATACCTTTTTTTTCGTCAATTCACACAAACCTGTAAAAAAATTTAGAGTGCCTGTGCTAGAAAAAAGCCACCTTCAGTTGTTTTACTGTCTTTTTTCTTTAAATTACTGTAAGATTTTCCAAATTTCTTAAAGATATGTGTTTTACTTCTGCAAGTAAAGCATGGACATGAAATGATATACAGTCAATGCATATGCAATGTAATATTAAATTGCTGCATACAGATTTCCTTTCCATTGCTGAGGCGGCAGATGGGACTGCAGGTACACTGTTCTGGCTGTTTAGGTAATATTAGTAATATAGTCTGCTACCAATTAGTCTCAGAAGAAGAGAACTTTTCAAAGGAAAAAGAAAAGCAATGTAGGAGTTAAACTGCCCAAATACCATCAGGAAATCATAATAAATACATTTCTAGTGTATTTAAAAAGCTGAATGTTCTGGGTCTGGCTGGGATGCAGTTAACTTTCTTGGTACCAGTCTTTATGATGATGCGTTCCAGATTCTGGACTACAGCAGTGCTGATCACAAACCACAGTTTTGGCTGTGGCTGAACAGTGCCTGCAGTGCGTGAGGCTTTCTCCATTGCTCAGTCTGCCCCTCAGTGAGGAGGCTGGAGGTGAGCAAGAGGCCAGGACGCAACACAGCCAGGGCAGCTGATCTGAACTGGCCAGCGGGATATCCCATTCCATATTAATCGTGCTCAGCAAAAAAACTGAGTGTGGTTGTCTGCCATGGTGGGCATTGCAGGGAGGCTGCCTGGCCCTGGGCTGCCCGTGGAGAGTGGTGACTGATTGCCATTGCAACAATTGTGGTGGATTTTTTCCTCTTTCCTTTACTTGTCTTTAATTTGACCCCCAAATTTTCTCCCTTTTCCTCTTCTGATTCTCTCTCCTGTCTCACTATGGGAAAGGGAGTGAGCTGCTATCTGGATGCTTAGCTGTCTGGGATCAAATGACAACATAAATTAATATTAAACTAGGGATCCAATAAATAAAAATAGCCATTCTAAATGGAATCACAAAATTTCTTAAGGCATATCTCTTTTTTTTTCAAATGCATTTGATCTGTAAATTTTAGGACTCCAGCAGTAAAATGAATACAGTTAAAACTCCTTCATCTTGAGAACAGTAAAGGAAATTATAAGTTCAGGTTCAGTTTGACACACCATTTACAACTTGCAATACAGGATCTCTGAACCCACTTTTTAAATATTAAAATGGCATTTCTACATTAAATAAAAGCCCAACAGGGAAGAATTCATGAAGTGCTAACAATATGCCTTTGAAAAGGATTAATTTACAGGTGAAAGGAAAAATATGTATTAGAACTAAGGAAAGGAGATCAGAGATGGAAAGAGAAGTGTTGCCAAAGCTACACTATGTTGCAATTATAGTAACCTAAGAGCTCTGTTCCCTTTAATCTAATTCTTGGTGCTAGAGTTAGTGAATCCTTGCTGGAAAAATAAGTACTACAGTTTCCAGTGTTATGATTTGGTCTCATGTTACTAGGAACTCTATAAACGTTGCAGAACATTTTAAAATTTTGCCCTGTGCTTTTAAACAAGGTTATCCATGTTGGTAGGAGGTCCTGAGCAAATACTAGTTTACAGTAGTGAAGCACCAGATGTTACCAGAGTTTAATTTTGATTTCAACAGCTTGTCAAAATACACTTTTGTTGTTGCCAGTACTCCTGCTTTTCCCAGTGATACAAAAACATTTATGACTACTGGCACTTCAAAATAATGTGCATGGTCACAGCTACAGCTTGGTTTCATGAAAGTAGTGATTGGCATACCAGCCCCTTTTCGAAGTAAAGAAACATGGTTTGCTTTCAGAAGACCTAGAAGTGTCAGGGCTCCCTCCCCCAACAGTAAAATTGTTTGTTAACATAATTAATCCACTTCCAACTGGAAACAAACACCCATTTTAATCTGTGATGTCTTTATACAGATGTTTGCAACTGAAGAAAACATTCTTTGGACCCACCTTAATTAAGATACATTTCTATCACAATGGTTGCATTTAAGCAACTAAATTTAGAAAACTATTCCAAGTGCCTCACTTGGAAAAACATGAGTGTTTTACAAACAGAGAGAGGATAGGGGGAATTTCTCACCAAAAAAGTTTTTCTTTTTTCAGTTTTTCCATACCAAGAGACTCCAAGAAGTTATCTTGGACAGTGCTCTTAATTTCTGTGACTAGGACAGGAAATGTTTGCTAGAGATTGTAGGAGAGTGGTTCCAAAATCCAGTGGTCCTTTCCAGAAGTGTATTTGAAATTCATTTTATATATTTTACAGATATGAAAGGTGTACATGGAGATTGTTGCAGAAAATCTGTAAGCAAAGTGAAGAGAGGGGGGGGAAAAAACCAAACCAGAGAGAGAAAGCAACCATTCTGGATAGGATAACAAATAGAGCACTAGTAGTGATACAAAGGAGGAAAGCAACGTGGCCAGCACTGGAAAGCAGGGTTTACAGCTTTTCAAAGGAATGAAGACAAGTGAGTTGGAGAGGCTCTGTTTAAAGTAAAGAGGAGGCTGAACTAAAAAAAACCATTTCCTTAGTTTTAAACATAAAGGCCAGCTTTGTGACCTTGCTAGAAATATATTTGTTTACTGCTCAGGTCTATACTGTCAGAGAAAACAGCCTGGCATAAGTTTTTTGCTTATACTGTAATTTAATTTTACATTTCCTTCCTTACTCAGGAGGTAGTGTCAAGCATCTGCAGGATATAAGATGTATTTGTAGTTGTCACACAAATGGCTAAAAAGGATAAATGAAACTACACCATATTGACCTATGCTACCATGCCTGAAAAAAATGGTTATTCTCCCTGCATTTACACATGTTGATTCTAAAATCTCTCTGCAACTCTCTAAAGGTATGGTTCTGTGTTAATTTTCTGCTTTTGTAAGAATATGTTACAAAGTTTTAAAGCTGCAAAGGCAAAAACTTAAAAAGCAGGAAATTTTATAATTAAAGTCACACATAAAACTTTAAATTTTCTGCTGCCCCTGTGCACACGTGGTATGACCATTCTTAATGCCATACCCACACATTATTTTTCCCAAAACAGGCCTGTTTCATCTAATGTGCACAAGAGATATTGTTTGAGACAGTCTCTCAAGAAGTGGTTTAATATTTTTGTGAAATTATAAGTCAGCCTTTACAAGCTTTTCAGCCCATCACTCAAGAACCTGGAAGTCTGTGACCAATCGTTTCATCTCCAATATGACATTATGTATTTCATAGCTGGAGGAACAGAGACAAAGTCTTTTGTGGGTAACATATGGGCTCAGCAGTAAATGAAGGGTTATAATTTAGGACCACCTGACTGCCAGACGTGTTCTGACATGACACATTTCTTTCCAATGTGATGAACAGAAGGATGTTCACATCAGAGTGTAAGCTTGCATTCTGTTGCTGACCTTGGGGAGCCAACAGGACAGTCTGTGAGGACAGGCAAAGGCTGTAGCGATATAAATACATAGTCTTTGCAAATATCATAATATTTCCTGATTAATATTTCAGTCTTGAGTGATGTCTGAGACTTCCTGATACAGAAGTGATGGCATTTTTTTATTTAATGGCTATCAGTTTTCTTCTATGAATTGATCCTGGTGCTTTTTGATAACATACAATATCTCACGTCCTAGTAAAGTGAGCTGAATTTGTGTATGCTCTTTATTTCTGTTGTGAAAGTCTGGACATATCAAAATAAGCACCTGGGATCTGATGACACAATGTGGAAACCTGAAAAAAAATGCTCGTTTACAGAATTTCTGCACAGGATGATGGGGAAATTGCCACCTGTGGATAAAAGAAAATTTTCAGTAAGCTTCCAGAGCTGAATGGGTGAAACTGAGACTAAAATCTGTATTCACCACAAAACCATGAGTGCTGAATCTTTTTTAAATCAGAAACTTGATTTAATGCTCTGGCAGCTTGCAGAGGGAAAAGACAGATAAAATTACTGGTATAGAAAGAGACACTTACAAGGGGATCAGCCTAGAACCTGCTTTTAATTATTTTATTTGCTGTTACAGCTTTCTGCCATTTGGTGCCTCTTTTCTGAGACCCTGAGGTCAGTTTGAGTCTGGATGCTAGATATTAATATTCATTCAGCATCAGACCATGCTTTTTGTTTGGATTATTAGCCCGGACACAACTTTACTGAATGCAAATTACTGTTATTACATGAACACAACTACTGCATTTGAGCTTGGCTGGTTAAATCCTATCAGAACAGCTCTAATGCACCAAAATCTGTAAATTAATGCAATTATTGCAATA
Source organism: Chamaea fasciata (assembly GCF_029207755.1). NCBI lineage: Eukaryota > Metazoa > Chordata > Aves > Passeriformes > Sylviidae > Chamaea > Chamaea fasciata. The sequence goes on along the minus strand of NW_027094087.1, from coordinate 74,721,176 downwards.
TTAACATACTTAGCACACCTATTCAAAGAGTTTCTTTCCTTTAAATTACTTTCTAAGATTTATATTGAACCTTTTTTAACTGCTAAAGCAAATGAAGCAGGGCTGCTACAAGTAGTCCCTGGTCATATTGTCTCCCACACTCTGAACAGCATGAGAGTCTCCTTTGGAAAGAAGTTAGTGATGAAAAATGGTGGGAAAAATCAGATGGTATGAATAACTTACATTCTGATGACAAGTGGCTTGATACTTCCCATTTTTCAACTTTCTAAATATTCTTTATGTTTTTTTTTATATTTAGTTGCTTTGAATAATAAGAAAACAAACAAACAAACAAAAACCCCAAAACGTGAATACAAACTCCTTCTGTTCAACCACAACAGGATTCCATAGTGTGCTCATAAAAAAGCACCTGGACTGTAAACTATGGGCATGCCACTATTGTATTTTTGGTTATTACACACAATGACCTCCTCATCTTGTTTCACAGTTTCCTTTTGTGGGAAACCGAAATATGCAACAAAGTGTTCTTATTTTTGTGTAATGCTTATTTTGTGCAGCTGAAAAAATAAGCAATGTAATAAGGGCTGATGTATCAAGCACTTATAATTGTTCCTGCCATGGGTTTTCAAACAAATGTTGTAATCCATGCTAATATGGTTCAGTGCTTTGAAAACTGTTATTTTTTTTTACAGCCCACTTGCCAACCCTGCTAGTATTACAAGTGCCCTCCACAGCATATATGTTTTTATTTTATTGCACCTTTAGGTGAATTTAAAGCAAGTAAAAAGATATTATGTGCGATTAAGGTAGCTTGGTGGTATATTTGTGTGAACTAGTTCAGTGTCTATAATTCTTTGTTTTTTGGTTTAATTGAATATGTACAAGGGATAAACAGATCTCAGAAGGTGTTGTGTACTCTGCTCTGGAGATCTACTTTGTTCAATTTAAAAGAAATTATTGCAGTATCATAGAAAAAGAGGAGAGACGTGCACACCTCTGGTGTGTGATTCCCCAAGACTTGAATAACTCCTCAGAGATGCCCATCTGTCTCCCTTGATTATACAGAACATTGAGGAAAACTACATGCTAAAATAGACTCTTCAGCTTTATATCTACACTGGCTGTAGGTGTTGAGGTTGTGCTGGTGGTGGTGACAGGGGTGGCTTCTGTGAGAAGTGTCTAGGGGCTGCCCCATTGCAGGCACAGCTGTCTTCAACCAGCCCACTGCAGGGCACAGCTGAACCCTCAGCTATGATTGCTGAACCTTGGCTAAAGCAGATTTAAGGGGGCAAAAAATGGCAGCCAGGCAAAGGGAAAAATAGCTCTGCAGAGGCCAAGGCCAGGAAAGGAGAATGGAAAGAATGTGTTCCAGACACTGGAGTAAAGTTCCCTGCAGCCCGTGGAGGACCCACACTGGAGAAGGCTTTTTCTTGAAGAACTACAGCTAAAGAAGATTACACACTAGAGCAGGCAAAACACATGAGAGGAAGGTAGGTATGGGCAGAGATCAAAACTTTTACATGGTCCATAGCCCCTCCCCACTCCTGCTGTGCTATTCCATGAAAAATAGAGGAGTTTGGAGTCTGAAGCTGAATATGGGGAAAGGGGAAAGAAATTTGTTGCTTCAATGTTTCTTTTTGATTCTTTCTATTCAAATCTATTTTAATTGTCAGTAAATTAAATTAATTTTTCACATTTGAGTTTTGCCCATGATGGTAATTGAATGGAAAGCAATTTCCCCAACTTTATCTTGGCACATCCACTTTTGCATTACATCTCTACAGTCCTGACAAGCAGGGAGAGTGAGAAAGAGTGAGGTGAGGGTCTGACTGCTGGCTGAGGTTAACCCACCACAGTCCCTAATCTTAGAAGGAATGATATCAAGTAGTAAATGGGGAAGAGGAGGCAGGCCAGAATCCGTTTTATGAAAAATATTTGCATAATTTTTCTGAAAAGAAAAATTGTGCCTAAGATTAAGGCATGCACTAAATCATTTCACTGTTATTTCTTATTCGACTGCAATTAGAAAACACAGCAATTCTTTACATCTGCTAAGGCATTTTCCATTAAATCTATTCTTGTGATATCCCACTGAACATGAGATATGCCACAGACCAAAGACGCAATATGGGTGTGGACAAAATCATAAAGCTGGAAGAGTGACTTTATCAGTTCCTTACTGTTTTAATTTTCTTGAAAAACATGATTTTGACTACTAGTACATATACACGCTGGCAGAAGAAGAAATAAATGAGTTTGTGCCATTGTTGGGCACATTCTACTTAGATTACATGCTGGCCTTGAAATCAGATGATTAAGACTAAGACTGAGCCACTAGGATAGAAAGGATCCCTAATGTAGCCACATACTTATATCAAAAATGCTGAAAGGCTGAAACAAGACCCTAGCTATAGTCTAGGTCACTGTTGCTCGCTCACCAGGTTTCCAAATCAGCTGTGTCTGTTTTCCCTTTAGTAATGATACATGTTCTTCTACCAATATTTGTACAAGATAAAAGGCATAGAATCTTTGGAACTGCGGTGTGTTAACAGATGCACATTTTAGTCATGTTTCTATTCCTTAACTTTTCCTGATAGCCTTGATGAAACATATTGCTGCTGGTACATACCTCTGATTGCCTGTCTCATTAAGTATGTTCTGAGTAACAAGTGACAGCAGTAGCTAAGATGCTTTATGGTATAAACACACGAATATTTAAACAAACTTTTTTATGTGCACTAGAAATGGTTATTTTCTTCACTTATTTACTTTTAATTAAAGATTCATCCACTTATAAGGACATTCATCATCATGATCATCATGCTACTGGCAAGGAAATCCTCATTGTGAAAACTCTATCTGTACTAATCAGTTCCTCCTGGGACAATTTGAGGAGAGGTAACTAGAAATGCATAGCAAATCAATTCCCCATCATGTGTAAAATTTAATGATTATGAAAGTTTCATCATGCCACGCTGGGTTTGACCTGAAACTTCATGTCACTTTTTACCAAGAAAGAAAAATAACAAAACCACCATGTTGTTAAGTGCCTCTGCAAATGATTGACTTCAGTCCCTCATATCTGATTTCCTAAGGGAACACACACTGGTACAGTTTAAAGCAAAATTGCATCTTCCCAGAAAACACTTCAGTGTAATGAACTAATATATGATGATTACAAAAACAATAAAAATAATTCCATCCAATTCTCAAATGTGTCTAGTGGTAAATGAGGCTGTGGAATGCTATGGAGGACAAGATGGAGCTGCATGTGTTCTACCGCACCACAGATTCACTTTCTAGAGAAGGCAAGTTTTCTTCCTGCAGTCCCTTCTGTGGTGAGGATGGAGAATAACAGATCCTTGCTCCTTAGTATTTCCGTAAGCCAAGCTTTAGGTCAACACTTCTAATGCTCCATCTTCCCAGGATCAGTTTTGCTGTGAGAATGGAAACGTGACTGCTAACATTTGAAATAATTTATTTTAAAATATGTAATCTATCTGCAATATGTGCTGGTTTTGCATTGATTGACATTTGGTGAGAAGAGAAGCAACCCATGGAAATGGTTTTTTTAAGGAAAGCTGTGACCAAACCAATCAGTGACTAGTTTTGCATACTGACACATTGTGAGACCATAAGAAGGTTGAACATGCCTCTGTGAGCACACAGGTTAAAAATTGAAGGAACCCTGGGAAAAGTTCTCTTTCCTTCTGGCCTGGCAGAGGTAATAAGCAGACCCGGCTCCCCCTTTGCTGTGGGGTTGGGATGGGCTGGCCAGGCCCCTTCCTAGGAAGCCTGCCAGGTCCTGTCCCAGCTGGACTGGGGCCCAGTGGCTGTGAACATCCTGCTGCCAAGCTTCTTCCCTCCCCAGAGTGGCCTGTGTGGCTGGGCCGAGCCCCAGCACCTGCCAGGCAGAGGAAGGGGGGCCCAGCCATGTGAGAGATAATGCGGCTGAGACCAGGGCAGCTCTGCAGGTGGAATTGAATGCAGCTAGAGCTCCCAAGATCCTGGCACAGCCCCAGTGCAGCCTGAATCTACCTCCGACCAACCAGCATGACCTCTGCAGACCTCGGGCGAGATATTAACTCTTTCCTTGCACAGATGAAACTTGTAAAACATTGAATCCTCTCTGAGTGAGAGGAAAGGACAGACTGAAGACATGTAGAGAGACAACATGAAGACATCAAGGTCAGTGAAGGAGTAGTTAAGTCCTAGATGAGAGGAGAATGAGCAGATTCCTAGTCCTGGTCTGAAATTCTTTTATAAAGCCCATGGTGAAGGACTGTGATATACTAGAATATCCCTTTAATTCATGGCAAATATGTATGGGGAGATGAAGAGTGCTCTAATTGCAGGCATGAGCAAAGACATTTGTATTAAAGCAACTAAATGTTGAATTAGCTCTGATCATATAAGAAGCTTGAACAGAGAGAGATGAGATGAAGATAAAGACCTGCCCCAGGGAGAGAAGATCTCTGTTCCCAGAGATGAAGATGATTTCAAAAATAAATGAAGAGAACCTTTGCTTTTGAACAGCTCATCTTCAAAATGGTACCCCAGGAATTTACACGGCCCATTATGCAGCTGTGGGAAGGTTGTGTGAGATGGGAGAGACTTCACAAATGCAGATTCCCAGGCAGCAGCTATTTGTGAGAATTAAAGCCGCGAGAGAACTGTTTTTCTTGTGGAGAAGTTTCCATGGAGTGGAAAGAGAGACTTCTCTCTCTCAAAGAACTGAAGAAAGACTATTTTAGAGGCGGTAAACTGGCCTGGGTTCCAAGTTTTTTCTCTATACAGTGAGAAGGGAAAGAAAAGTTGTGGGGCAAGGAGAGGTGTTTTGAAGGTTTTATTCTGATTCTTATTAATTTTTTTCCCTCTTGTAGTTTTGTGAATAAAGCTTTCTTTATACCCTCTAAGTTTGAGCCTGCTTTGCTTTTCTTCTAATCCTATCTCACAGCAGAAAAAGAGCAAATAATTCTAGTGGGCACTCAACCCATCACAAATGCCATAAGGGTTTGTAGGAGAAGCAAGAACAGATAAGATGCTTCTTAAGACAGCCTACCTAAACATTTTCACTGCATGCAAGTGCCAGACTGATCTAAGCTGATACTCACTTCTTCTTCCAGCTGACTTTCTACTGTGAAACTGAAGTTTGCAGATTTTATTTTGGTGAAGTTTGTTGCCATTGTTAAGTTCCACTGACATTTGTCTTGTTAAGGTTATGCAAGGCCTGTGCTTTACAGTGCGCACAAGTGCAAGTATCAACATACGGCTGGAGTCAGTAATCATGCAGAGAGCCATAAAGGTTTTATTGCCACTACGTCACTTGTGAGTTATGTAGGTCATCCCAAACAAGTGGCAAAACAACTTTTACAGCAACATGCACTGTTATATTTCAGTCACACCACCCAGAGTATATCTCAGCAACATTGAAGAAAAAAATTTAGCAAGCTTTTAAAATAAAATGTTGTTATTGAAACCGCTTTTATGTGACCCTCCACCTGCAAAGTGAGTTGCCTTGCTTGCCCACAAATCCCAAAGATTTAGGGAATTCCTTGCCTGGATTAGGTTATGCACATATTTAGTGCACATACTTAGTGAAACCATAATGCTGTCTACTTCTTTTTATGTTTGCTACCTTATCTTTGTTGCACAGTTTAGCTTTTAAGATGTGTAATTATATATCCATGCTCATAATGACATAAAGTCTTACTTTGATTCCTCACAAATCAAAATTACTTTTTCTGCCATGCTGTTATTTGCAGTAAGGCTTTAAATTTCACTTGCAGCCTTGAGCTGAAATATATGTGAAAGGAGGTGCAAGGTCATCTACACAGGATATTAACATTTTTACAAAACAGGAACCATTTCTACCCATATCACACTATGCTTCCAGTCCTATGGTATTAATAAACCCTGCTTACATACTGTAGTTATATCAAAACCTATTAAAATGCCAAGGATCACTTATTCAAACAGGGCTTTTATGGTTAATCAGGAAATTTAGCATTGATTATACTGCATCTGCTTTTAAATAAAGCAAATGAAATTTGCCCACTTAAGAGTCATAATCAATTCCTTTGGGACACTGAGGAGAATTAGCATATTTAATTATCCTGCAATGGATTCTTTTTTCACTCAATATTTAAGACATATTGTATTACTGCAAAAGGTGACTACCTGCTTTATGAACTGCACAAGAGACCTGGTATGGCTGTGAGGAAGGGGAAATACTACTTGTATTTCACACAGCTACAGAATGATGAACATTTTCTTCTACCTATTCAAAATCAGAAAGGCAGATATATCACCTTAAGAAGCTGAGAGTCTGTGGCACAGTCTGCACATCAGGTATGGTGTTTCATCCTGGCAATAGCTCAGCTATTTTGTAGAAATGGAGGTGGTTCAGGGTACCACAGCTCTGAAACGTGGCAGTCTGTGGATTCAGCCCATGGCCTGCTGCCTCTGGGTCTCCCTGCACTCCCTGCTCCTCCAGAGAGCTTTCTGTGTTTAGCCCTTGGTCATGGTCATGGTCTTGGTCTTATTGCCCACTTTCTCCCCCCAGGGGCTGATTAAAAATGAGGGAAACTGTCTTTTCCTCATCTACCCTCTATAAAGAATTTCTTAAACAAGGAAAAGGGAGTGGAGTTTTCGCTGGTGATTATTTCTGGATTATTAATTACCTTTAATTACCATGTAACACCAAGATTAAAATGCATTCTAAAACTTGACACTTCAACCTTATTAGCTTACTACAAGAGTACGGTAGTTTCTAACAATTCTATTTATCAAAGGTAAACCGCTTATTAAGACCTTCTAATTATTAAGGTAGTGTAATCAATCTCCAGTAAAATTCCATTAGAGAGAATAAGCCCTTGAGGAAACTGCCTGTGACTCTTATGAACTTGGCCAAGTCCGAAATGTGTAAGAAATCTCTTTTCAACCACCATGAGTTTCCTAGATTCAAATTTGCTACTCTGACTCTCTTGAAAGAAAGACTTTTGGCTGATTGTCTATATGCCTCAGTAGTGCTTTAATCATCCTGTAAGTGTTGATGTTCTTATTATTCATTAAAAAAAATATTCCACAACTAGATAATTTGATGACAGGGAAGATAATTCTTAAATGCATTAGAAAGCACAATCTTTCCCCCAATGCATTTTCTATATAAATAGTTTAGAAATAGTATTCTGCCTCTAATTTGCCTCTTTACTGCATCACCTGGGTATCATCCCTCTCATGTTACTTCATCTGATCATGTTTTCAGTATACAGATGGACTTTTTTTTTTTACTTAGGTCATCCCCAAATTCTGTAAAAGCCTTGATCTCATCCACATTTTGAGTTTTTCACATGTCCTGCCCTGTATGGTCTATCTTGCTGGACTGGAAATCCCTTCCATCTGCAGGTGTGTGACTTACTTGCCAGACTGGGATGGGAGGCAACCTGAGCTTGCAGCATTGTCCCCTTCTCACACCCAGAGCCATATGCAGAGCTCTGACTTGCTTCCCAGGCTGCTGGGAGATTGTCATTTGGAAGTCTTTCCTCTGTGGAAAGAAATCAGCAGAGTTTTGGCTCTTAAAAATCTGTCTGGGAGAAGGAGCAGAAGTAACCTGTCCAGTCTAAAAAAGACGGAAATAATCAGACTTTATTCCAAACAAAGCAGTGAGTTCCTTTATCCCAGATGAACTGTGACTTTCAGACTCACAGTTACTCCTTTAAAGATTTTCTCATCATGGTGACAAGTTATTCAACACTAAGATAAAATGTTTGCTTTCGATTTATTTTTTTCTTCTATTATCCAAATCAGACTGTATTTCTTTCACTTTACACCAACATTCACAGTCTGTCCTCATCCCTGCCTGGTAGCATTTACCAGATCATTCTGGATTTTTCCATCTCATCAACTTTGTGCCTTTCTAAACCTCACCAGAATTTTTTCACCTTCATATATGCCTCCTAATAACCTGACTCAATTTATTCCTTATAGTTTATCCTACAAATGAATGCTTTTTTAGTCACCCTCAAACTAAACTTGCAACAGCTTCCTGCAACTTTTGGTACATACACTTCAGCATTGTTAAGAAAATAAATGTTTTGGAAAAAATTGAATGTAAAATAATATAGATGCATATTATGGTTTGAGTTTTCTACAACAAATTAAACATGAAGGTAATCTTTATTTTAGTGTTTTTAAAATAAGATTTTACAGAACAAATCTCCTGCTTAAAGAAGAAATAAAAAATGAAAATATTTTCTAATTCTCCACTTCAAGAACTTGTGTCTTATTTTTCAGTTGACTTAAAATACATCAGAATTTCATGCGCAAAAACATTGTGTACAAAAACGACACACAGCAATCCTTTTCACTTGCTTCCATCACAGAAACCTATTAATAAAAATCTCGTTAAACTTTAGAAGAGGCTGCCAGTAACGAGATTGTTTTACAGGTTCTTCAAGAGAAATTCAAGTTCTCTTTTATCACAGATACCTTTGGCCTGTTGAGCCCCAGACACCTGGGAAAAATTAAAATATTTATTTACTCCCTAGTAAAGAGTTACGGAGGGTATTCTGAATATTATAATAATAATAATAATAATAATAATAATAATAATAATAAATAAGATTTGTTTATGCTTATGTGTTTTTATAAAAGCTTATTTCTACTATAGAGCTGGGCTTATCTTCTGGTGTATATTTTTATTTAAGTTCAATTAGAAAACTATTATTATTGTAGATTTTTATTTGAATGAGGTTAGTTCAAGGCAGATAATCTAAATAAGACACATTTACAATAGACACAAAATTTTCCATTCTGTGACAATCATAAATACTTTGAGTCACCCTGTATATTCTGTAACTGCATTTTTACCTTCTATGATATAGAATTTAACTCCAGTTAAAGCCAGAAACATTATATTGCTGATCTCATTAAGTAGGATCGCTTGTACTGCACACAAATATCTGCTAGATTTCTGCAGAGCCTTGCTTGGTACTTCCACACCTATTGCTACAGAAAGAAGCAAATAAGAGATCAGATGTATTGATTGAGAATTGTTAGTAAGGTACAAATAGGTATCCTTTTTACTCCTTTTCCTTTTTTCACAGCTTCACTATATTAAAAAAGCATGTGTTATAAACAGGAGTGAAAAATTTTGGACATGTTACAAAATAAAAGACCGAGGGTTATGGTATTTTATCCTTTTGCATCCTCTGTCTTCATTTTATGAGCCCCAGCTGGTACCTGTGTTCTTTCCCACTGACAAAGTGATGTATTCCTTCCACAGCATACAGACCTCTTCAGCTTTGTCATTCATATAAGTAAGGTTTTCTTATAAGCCATTTTCTGCCAAGTTAATACACCAAAGCTTTAAAGGTGGAATACAAGAGCTTTTTAAAATGTTTTAGAGTACCTTCTTTCATGCTGTCAAGAGTAACTGCAATCCATTTAAGTCAAATGCTTCATATAAAAAAAAGCATTTACACCAGCAGGGTTGTTACAGAAGCAGTTTATTTTCTATAATGGTTTTGGCCCAGCCCTTTAGTTTTCAAGCATTTAACTCATAGACAGAAGTCTTAACTTTCTCCCTGCAAAGCATAAGTGACAGTTTCTCATGTAACAGTCCTCAAAGATTGAATGACTATAAACAGTTCTTCAGGCCTTGTTATTTGCTTCTGACTTGCTTGTAATGACTTAGTATTGTGAAAATGCAATTAAATACTGTGACTTACTACAAAGTAGAGGAACATACAATTGCCATGTGGTTTAATTTGTCTGTGGAATATGGCCAGTGCTTGTAATGGAGGCTGTTATTCACAGACAAATGTGAATGTAAAATCACAAAGTGCAGGTAATAACTGATAGTCAGAACATCCATTCTCAGGAATCAGATCAAAGAAATATTACTATTATTATCCAATCAATTACATTAGATTTTGAGCTGCTCAAAAGGCAAGCAAGATATAAATGCTGCCATTTTTTCTGCAAGTGTATTGCTTAAGCATGAGATGCTGGAGAGTCCCTGAGGCCCTGAGGATGCAGCCAGTCTATGCAGCATCTCTATCTGGGATGGAATGGAGATGGAAAGGTCTTTTCCCTAACTTCTGACTTTCTTAGGAACTATGAAGGCACAAAGATGTATTTTGGCACCTTGGCAAGAGGCAGAGTACAGAGGTGTGCTCCAGAGCACAGCTACCCACAGCATGGCCCTAGCTTTTTCCACTGCAAAAATGGGCCTGATTTGATAAAAAACTTCAGGTAGCAGATTGTTTTCATGCTTCTATTTATATACTCTTTAAAATTTTTGTAAGACATTTGGTGGAGGGGAAAAACTATTTAGAAATTTCATATGGGATACATGGTCTGGCTTACCTTAACCCCATTTTATAGTCTTCAGTAGCAGCTGACAAAGCCCTGTTGTTGACCAAGCACTGAAAAACTAAGTATCAATATTCTTGGGCTAAACCATGTAAGCCATGTTTACATGTAAATTTGGCTTCTGGACCACCTACATTTTGGGAGACATTTTTGATCAAATGTTTCTCTAGATAACTCTATCCATTACTGCATCCTTTGGCATTAACCTATCAATTTCCTTTTAAAGGAATGATCATTTTACCTACTTCAAAATGTGAAAGTTTGGGTTTCATTCTTTCCCCCAAAGACATGTCAATTCAGCTGAATTTATTTGTTCCTTTAGTAAGCTCTGAGTGTATACCAGATGGGAAATAACAGATCTGCATAGCTATGCATAATTCTGACATCTTTCAGTCTTTTTATAAAAACACAAAGTTATAAGGGCCTTTAAAATGAAAATATATCACTTTAGGTAAAATGTTTACAGTTTGCTTATCCACATTACAACCATTTCAGAGATCCCAAAATATTTATTTTCAATATTGAACTTCTTTTTATGGTTGATCCACTCTCTTTCAAAGCTGTTCAGTTTACACAACTAGTAAATTACTTTTCCATAATTGCTGTAATTACAGTCCTCCTTGTGCTCACTCTTATCTCAGAACTGTGCTACATTTCAACATTCTGGTAACAGAAGACCTCTTGTTTATGTAGGAGGTAACATAGAACACTGTAAACTAAAATATCTAATTGGGAATCTCTCTGTACTTAATGTAAAGTGATATTACTGCAATTTAAAAGGCTGTAACATCATACCAGTTACACAGAAAGCTTTTAAAGACAGTGTATGGCTCAATGAAACCTTGAAATGTTTAAATTTTTCCTATTAAAAATCAGCCTGAAATCATGGCTTTAAAAAGTGAAGAGAAAATATGCTAATAGTAGGAGGAAAAAAAGGCATCAATATAGTCTAGGTCTTTCCTACAGAACATAGGAAATCCCTGTTTCCTGCTTAACCATCTCTGGAGAGATTGTTAGTGTAACTACTCAGGAGCGCACATTGTCTACTTTGACAAGAAACTGTGCTTTATCCTTCTTGGATAAGTTTCATTGAAAATGGTATTTCCTCATGTTCACAGACTCATGTAATTGTGTTCTAGTTCTCCCTAGTATCTATGCAAAGAGCTACTCAGTTGTTTAAAGCATACCTATGAGGAAATAACATTTAATTACCCAAAATAGTAATATTATGGAAGATGGAAAGGACTTCTTCTTTCAAAGTAATAGCCTTTTTTCTTGTGCATTTAATTATAGTTTTCATTTTCAGCTCCTTTAGCAATGCCTCCTCTCAGTTTTGCTGTCAGCACCAATCATCCAAACCTGCTATTAGGGTTTTGAATTCCTTACCAAAACACCTCAAAAACACAAGGAAAAAGTATCGTCTGCAGTTCTGAAATAGGCTGAAGCTGCATTTCACAGAGCCTTCTGCACTATTGACCTGTATTCACAACTACTATGCTATTTTTTCAGGGATACAATGAAATGAAAATATATTACAAATGGCATTAATTTCAGGATCCAAATTAAAGCTGACCTTGTGTAATAAACTGACACATTAACTGCAAGAAACCACATAGACTTTGTGCATCATATTTCACCATTCCTTCTGTCTAATACCATTTTATTCTCTGCATTCTTTTATTTCTTTTCTTTTTGTTGATGTTATTTATGCAGGAGCCTCCTTAAAGAGAGATTTTTCCATCTCTGTCAGCTTTCCTACATATCCCTGCTTATCAGCCCACTGTTCTAAATCCCATAAGAAAACTTGTTTTGGTGTAATTTTCCATTATTTTAATTGCTCTTTTTCTTACCTATTTCTTAATTATTTCCAGTTCATAAACATGGTTAGGCCTTTAAGGCATTTTGATTAAAGTCTTCAAAATATTTTTGTTCATAACATGTAAGAGGATGTAGTTTACATCATATTTGCATCTTTCAGTACAGTGAGGAGTCTTCAATGAGATCATTTGAAAATTAAAAAAAAACCAAAATCACAATTTCTTCATACTAAAGCATGAAACAATACAAATGACAGAAATGCAAAAGCAGAAATTTATATGTAACTAATTTCCTCCTTTTTAAAAGAAAACTTGTGAACTAGTTATCTAGCAAGTATTAAAGGTTGAAAATTAATTAGAATATATAGTGAACATTTAAAGTATTTGACAGTTTATTTTCTCCAAGGAGATGCAGGTTTTTTCACCACTGTGCTGCATATAATCTAATGAAGGACTAAAAGCAAACATTTAAGATGGAGCAACAGGTAAGAGCTTTTACTACCTGCTAGTGAAAGGCTAGAAGGACATCCTACTCTCTTACCTGACACCTCATCTGTCTTCCCCGTTATGAGCACCATGCCTTGGATTGTGATCCAAGGGACCAATAAGCCAAGACAATTCACTGAGCACACTGAAAAAAACCCCAAACCTGATTTCAAAAAACCCCAAAAAAATCAAACAGAAAAAAAAAAAAAAGAAAAAGTGGCAGGCATGATTATTTTATGCTTGGGCATAAAGGTTCCTGTTCAGAAAAACACCTTATCAGCATCCAAGAGAGTGCAAAGGAATCAGTGCAAATATTCAGCCCTATGGGGTCAAAGGGATGGAGAAGAAATAAATTACAAGACACCTTTTCAGGAACAGTGACCACAGTCATCTCATGCAAAGTTAGGGTTTGCATTTCTTACTTGAGTTGTTCACCCCTTGAATGGATGCTGCTCCAGCTGAGGATTGCAAACAACTTTTCCCCTCATGGTTCATTTTCTGCAAGGTTAGTAAGCTGAAGAAAGCTTAGGAAGAAGGTCAGCAGAATGGAAGGAGAAGGAACACAAGGCTTAGAATGAGTTCTCTAATTTCGACAGCTTCCAGCTCTTAGACTGGCTGATCAGAACCCCTCACCTTAAGGGTGTTACTTCAAAATGTACCTAAAGATCTGCTGATGAAAATGAAATTAGCATTCCACTTCTTATCCTGAACTATTTCTTTCTGGCGTAAGTTGATATAGTGGCATTTGAATTACATCTGGTAGCGGAGGCCTATCCCAGTTGAAAGCCTATCCTAGTTGTGTGGCTGTGTTAGCTTCCTGCTGGTCCTGGTCCCAGTCAGCTCTCCCCAGGCTGGCTGCCCCACTGCTGCTGGAAAAGTCATGGCAGAAACCCATGGCAGAGACAGAAATGTGACTGACCTGTTCATGGCAGCTGCCCATAGTTTCATATCTCTGTAGCATCAAATTAATCTCTTAAATCACAACCTGGCTGATACTTCAATTGACATCACTGGCCTAGGGAGCTATTTTCTCTCCCTGACACTCTCCTCCCACCAGCTCATTCCCACCACGCTGCCTGTCCCTGCTTTGTGTTGGCAGAGCTGTTTGTTTCTGTGGAGGATCTCACGATCAGGGCACTGTGATGGCACGGTGGTACAAACACAGCTGGCTGCCACGTGGGGCCTACCTCAGCTGGCTTAAGTAGGGAGGGTGCCAAATGTGAAAGCATGACCCATGAAAGTGATGCCCAAATGTAGCTGGCTCGCACACTGCCTTCACAGGACTAGAGGTGTTTTCTAACACACCTTCCCACTCCGTGCCAGACCATATGCTTTGCAGAAAACATGGCACCAGCTCCAATCTCCCCTCCCATACAAAACAGTAGAAACAGCAGTGGCAGCTCCTTGTTCCTTCACCCAGCAGGACCCACAGATGGAGGCTTTCAGGCTCTCCTTGTCTCCTCTGAGGGAGCTCAGATAGTTTTCAGGTATTGTGTTGATTCCTGAATATCAAAAGGTGACTGGGCTATCACTACACCTCATCCTAGTGAATCCCTGAGGAGGGTCTGGCTATTGTGAGGAAAAAGGATTAAAAGTTTTAAAGTAAAAATCTTAAAGTAAAGTTTTAAATGTTTTGGTTTTAAATGAAGAAAACTATTGCAAAGAATTGAAAACACAGAGCACCTCAGGGTGGTGTTGTATTATTTTTTGATGTCTCCTAGCTCACCACACATCCCCTCCCTTGCCATGGTGCCAGAACCCACTGGGTCACAGAGTGAGACAAACCAGAGAACAAACTCAGCTAAGCACACTTACTGAGAAAGTAGAAAGGAAAGTATATGTCTTTTTATAGAGCTCAGCCCTCTGGCCTCCAGTGCTGGGACTGGAACACAGGAAAGTGCAGGGAAGACCCTGTCATCACTGTTTTCTGAAGCAGCATCATTAGGTCAGCTAATAATGAAGCCACACTTTAGGAAACATTCAGAATTTTGCATAAAAAGCATGCAAAAATGCACATCTACTCCAGTGCTTGGGTGCAATCTTCATTGGTCAGCAGCTAGTCAGACCCCATGAGATCTGTATTGTTTGCTTCCTATGCTCTTTTGGATCACTGCTACAGATACCATGTACACAGTGAGTTTCTGCAGAGAAAAAAAAGTAATTCATCTGTCTCAGGTGACAGCTTCCTAAAGACAAAATTACCCACAGTGATTAGAAAGTTCAGATAGTCGTGATGATTTCTCTGAGTGCACACGGAAATTTAAAAATTACGGCTTTAAAAATAGGAATTAAATAAATCTCTTCAGATTGAAAGTCAGGATGTAGAGACAGAGTCTGAATAATTCAGGGAATCTTGAGATTTCTTAGTCTATGAGAATATAAGCTCTAAACTGTGATACTTTTCTCTTTTCAGGTTTATACTTGTAGTAATTGTACATAGATATCAAATGGATTAAGATTGTTCAACATCTCTTCTGCTGTGTGTTTCTTTCGTTAAAAATGTCAGTCTCTGTAGGAAGAGGGAAGATGGTATTCTGCTTGGAAATATCTATTCCAGCTTTACAGATGATAGATATGGCTGAGCCATCAGTGAACTCACGTTATAGGACCCACTTGTGAGCTCAGGGAAACACTGCTAGCAAGCTTAGGCTCAAATCTGTGCTACCATTTTATATTATAGTCAGTACGTAAACCAGATTTCAGTACCTATACAAAATAAAACTCAACTTGCATCTTAATTGCAGTAAACATATGACAAAGAGTCCTATTGATATCTGTGTTTACTTTTAGCAATAAAGCTTTTTTTGATGTGGCCTGAATTTTCAACCCATGCAAACTCCTCTTGTACAGCAAGTTTTTTGGGGAATTGACATGTGTTGATAAAACAAGGTGCCATTCTCACTAGGCAAACAATCTTCCACTTAATGTTCAAATAGTGGGAAGGGATGTGTGGGTCATCATGACATTTCCAAATAACAGCAATTCACCCCACAATTTGCTGCAACAGTTAGAAAATATTTTGTGTTAATCCAAGCACTTGGTCTGATCATCCAGATGATTCCATGAATGCCATGAAAATTTTCTAGTTTACAGATCAGAAAAACAGGGTAAAACCTGTTGCTTTACTGGCCTATGATCAATTAAAGAAGAAACTGTGATTCCTAAAGGCCTGCTTTTTTTCATCCATCTCCATTTCTTTAACTCACTGAAAGCTAGTAGTTGTACATAGTACTTGCAGTGTTGATTAATTCTTTCTTTCAAACAATAGTTTTATAGAAAGATATTTCGGTTGAGATGGTGCCCATTCACATTCTTGGCACTTCTCTAAAACATATGAAGGCATTTGCCCCATTTCCCCCACATAAAGAAACTACGTCTGTTATTCTTCAAGCATTAGCTTGCTGTCTCCGCTGAAATACAGCTTTTTAACATAAGAACATTTAAACATTTTAAAATTTTGTTATTTAAAATGTTGTGTAATGCATTTCTGGGAGCTCACTCAGCTCTCACATCCTTTCATTCACTAAATAAGAAGTAAAAATTAAATACATCCATGTATATAAGATGGAATAGCTCAACTCTGCACCTTTTCTCTTATCTTTCATAACTGTTACATAAATTCTTCTATTTAATCTTGAATGGGGTCATCTATAATTGTTTGAATTTGGTGATCTTGTTTAAATGCTTCAGAGAAATATTCAGTCATCCAATAGAAATCAAACAAAATATTTTTTCTATCTTATCTGTATTTTTTTAAATTAGAGGAATCTGACAGATAACCAAAGCATTGAGTAGCTGTAGAATTCAGACTCGAAGGAATTTCAATAGCTACCCACTTTCCATTGAAAATATTGATATTTCATAACTAACCTATTTGCCTTGAATCCTAACTGTTCTACAAGGTGTTCTATGGCAATATAATAGTTATTTATTCTATTAATTTCAATAGAATTTCAATATAAAATAATGAAAAGCAGAGACTGCATATCCAGTAACTACTAATTCAATACCATTTTTAATTTTTATTTTACACTTTATATTTTTCCAAGGATTGAAAAGCAATTTGGTCTACAGGAAAAGCTAATTAGTTTTTTCATATTCGTATTAGGGATCTTCAATGCTTGGAATAATACTTTTATGCCTGAAGGTCCTTCAGTCTACCCTGAGAAATACTCTCAACTGGTGGGAAGTTTTTCAGAAAAATCTACCCTCCTCTCCTGAAACACAGTAAGCCAGAGATCTGAGTGTATTTTTTCTCTTTTATAACAGCTCAGCACATATGTGTAGGATATATTGAGAGTTAGTTTCCAAGAAAAATATATCAGCAAATAAACTGAACCGGAATACCAAAATAATACATGAGATAAATGAAGGCTCATTTTAGATGGAACCCTTTATTTTGTATGGTATTCCCAGATCTCTCAAACTTGGGTGTAGATTTATGGAGAGGCATTCAAAAATTTTGAACAATAAAGACTTCTGATAACACATGGGTTTTGTGACCAACTTAAAAGCTGAAAGATGTATTACCCTTCCTCATAAATGCTTATTATTTTCATGCATAACAAACGCAGTGTTTTTCAGTTTAAACATTTGTTTCAGAAGTCCACAGAAGTGAAAGTGACAATAAAATAGAATGCTTTTAGAAAAATAAGCAATGAATTGTGGCAAGTAGAAACACATTTCCTACAAGGCTGATTAAGTTATACTACAAGAATCTTGTGTGCAACATGCTTTGCATATTTATTTAAAACACTAAAAAAATGAAGAATTAAACAAAACTGGAAAAAAATCCCCACAAAATTTCAACTTACAAAATATTCATGGATTAATTTTTAGTTTGTCATAAGAAATACATAAACCCCTTCTTTTGAGTGTACAAATGAAACACAAAACACAAACTATAGCTATGTGTGACCAGAACTGTCATTCCTGTTCCTAAAGTAGAGAGAGTCTATATCCTGTTCATTTCCTTCTTTCATCAATATACAAAAATAAGGAAACTGAAGTATAACTAAAGGCCACTGGATCTTATCCTACATGTTTTATTAAAAGAGCTAAATCTACTGGAAGACCTTTTTTTTCATTTTATCTGTGAAATCCAAGCTAGAATCTTGTGAGTGCTCTATGTTTTATTGTCTCATGCTCAGGGTAACTTCTTGCCTTTTTGGCACTGTCCATTCTCCAGGGTCCCTCGTTTGTTTTAGTGATGGTTTTAATCTTATTCTGCAGTTGAATTAAGTGCAAGATGCTGTTGTAACCTGTACACTGAGAGCGAAGACTGACCTTTATCTCATTTTATAACATTACAGTGAGATGCATTGCTTAATTGAAAAATTGGACTCTTTTCTGAGGTCAGCAACAAATATCCAGCAGAACCAAAAGTGCATTCTTTATTTTTCAAGCTGTTACTTTCTCCTTCACAGTTAATGTATTTTAAGAGTTAACAAGACAAGACAGATAAAAAGGCCCTTTGCTGCTGCAAATTGAAGTCTGATTTTATGAAGATGAGTTCCTACTGACATGGAAAGTTCTGGTGGCTAAATGAAAAATACATGTTATGGGACTTTAAATTCCCATAGGTTAACTTGCAATATAAATGACATTAAGGGATGTTGAATGTTATATTACACGGCAGGTGACACTGAATAACACAGAGAAATAAGAAATATAAGAGCAGAGTTTTTCACATTACCTTCTATACACATTGAAATTTCCCAAATGCATCAGAACACTTTTAGATTCCACTCTTGCAAAAATGCTCAATGAATTTTCGGCCATACAAGCTCTGTCACAGCACTCTGCACCAAACTAGTTCTCTTGACTTTAGAAATGGTAAGATATTCTGCTGATAAGGCAGAGACAATGGAGAGGGAAAAAAGATCTACTTTCTACTAGTATTTCCTGCTTCTGACAAAACATTCCTCACAAGAAAAAAATGGAGGGTTGACATATTACAAGAAAACAATCCATAGGACCCTTATCAGAAAGAAGTAATTACTTCCTGAATCTTCTGTTTTACTAAAAATTCTAATCTCTGTAATGGTTTCAAGTGTTTGCTTCACTAAATCTGGTACTGATATGGGCTACTACCTTGGGATCTTTATCACAGTCTCTTTGTCCAATTATGAGAGATTTATAGCTCAGCCAAACGCTTTTCACCTTCTTCTATTAGCTTATCTTTAAAGACCCTTTCCAAAACAAGTAAAGTGACTCAATCTAATCTATGCCTTTGTATATATGTATGGCTTCATTTGAAAAAAAAGAAAACATTTTGTTTACATTAAGAACATTAATATTGTATTAGCATTACATATTATAATACATATTAATATCACACATATAATATACATACATATATATGTATGATACATATGTACAATATATACATCATACATATGTATTATAGTATTTAATATTAATACAAGATTATACATTTGAGCAAGTTTTGCCACATTGCTGATAATGTTTGGAGCTTTTGGCAGCATAATAGGATAATATTTGTATAGTTCAAAAAATAAGCAGTCAAAAAGTAAAGAAAATTCAATGATTTAGACTGAGAGTGTCTACACATTTGAATTCTTTTAATGAATTGATTTTTCATCTCCAACAAATGTAAAATTGAAACTTTCTCTAAAATTCAAGAAGTAAAAAAGCATATGGAACCAATACTAAGAAACCCCCAAACTTGTCATTAATGGAATCTGGCATATTAGTTATAATCAAAAATCACTTTTTGTGTGTGCATGTGTATTGTTCATTTGGAGCATAAGGTTTTATTTGTAAGGAGAAATTAAGGCTAGTTGCCAATACTACTTTGTTTCTGTATTTCAAAAACAAATCTCTGATTCTCAACAAATAATATACATAATATCATAAATAGATTAGCCTTCATTAAGAACAGATTTAAAATTATAATACAAACCAAATCAATCTCAGTTTTGCTTTGACATCAGTGTCAAAATGGATCACCTTTTACTGATATTGTATAATAAACTCAGCAAAATATTTTCAGATATAACCAAGTGTTTTGATAGTCACATGTAGAACAAATTTGCCCTGAGTTACATTTATCTCTCCATTACATTTGCCTGAATAATGGAGAACATAATTTGACATTTGTTTCTAATAAGAAATTTAGAGAATCTGAAATAGGTAGTAAATCAATTCAGCAGAAAAACCACATCATTCAAGATATCATACAGTTTCAAGTTTATTTTCCATACGAAAATTGTTTCTTATTCATGCAGTTTTCTAAAATGGATGCAAATTCCAAGATAAAACACTTTAAATATATAAAAATGGTGTCATGGTGCAACCAATACTTTCCACAGATATACAGTTTTAAATGTAGTGGAATACAAGCAGAAACAAAGTGCAAAACAATGGGTAGAGAGATAAATTTTATTTCAACTAAGGTTGAAATAAAACTGTCAGTACTCCTCTGGCCAACATTCTAATTATAGAACAATTATTTTTTTCTTAAAAATAGGGGTGCTTGCCAAACATAGAATTCAGATTATCTAAAGTGTATCAGTACTGACCAAGTCAAATTATGATTTAACTTAAGTTTTTAGAAATAAGATAATTTTCATCCTTAGTGTAAGAACAGCATTGCCTCAATTAAGCACAGCCAAATTGTAAGTTCAAACCAATTACAATTATATTTAGTCCCACCTGCTTTGGGTAAAATTAAACTCACATGTCCGTCATTTTGATTTGTAATCCTTAAAAAAACCAAACCAAAAACCAAACAAACCCACAACTGCATGGAGTTGTAGCTCTTTCAGGTAACTGAACTGTAAAAGCACAGCCAAGTTCTGTAGTCTGGGTGTGTGCTTCATTCACATTCAAATGCCAGAGAGACCTGCTGCCCCAAATCCCCCAAACCAGAAGGGAAACCAGATCAGGTAAGAGGCACAATATTCTTCAGCTGGTCCCTTACCTATGAAACAGGGAGATCAGCACAATGAAATGCCTGAGGGATATCCTGACATGTAAACAGGGATTTAGCCCTACATAAATGCAATTAATAGTGACATCAAATCCTCCACCGAAGAAAAAATTCTTTTGAGGTGCCAATATACAAGGTAACCTAGGACAGCAATAGCAGCATTTTTTACTGCTCTCCTGGAAGCAAGGAATCCTTTCAGAAGGCGTAGATATGGACTTGGAAAAGTACAAAATGATAGCCCCAGAACCACAGAGTGTTTGAGCAATAAATAATGAACATATTTCCTGTTTCTAGAAATATCTTATGTAACATCTCTGGGTTAATTCATAGCATTTTAAGGGCAGTGGGAAAACAGCTTCCCCAGCACTTCCCCTGAATCTAAACAGAGAGAAATCTGCTGTTCTCTGCAAGTTCCAAACTGCACTCGTGTACTAGACAGACATTTCCCTTTTATGTGAAACAATATGAAAGACTTGGAGATGAGGAATGAAAATGGAACTAAAAAGTCATCATTTGGGTCCAATGGTTTCATAATAAAATCTTTTAAACTTTTAAACTTTTTGACAATGCTGATCAGTCTTGCTATTTTCAAAAGAAGCTGTAGCATCTAAGTGCTGCAGTCAACATGGGGCCTGCTGAAAATGCTGAGTATATGACTCTTATATCACTACAAGTTTTGAGAAGCTTTTTCCTGCATATAGAGAAATCACACAGTTCAAGAGAACTGTGTTTGTATGCCAAAGGCAGAATTCTAGAAAGGCTGAATTTGATCCTGTATTGGTAGCTGTCATATGACATGATGATGGGTGATGGGCACTAATGTCTTTTGTGCCTTAAAGAGAATGGCATAGTTAATTTCCATATGTGATTTCCACAAGACATGTCAAAGCTCAAGGTCCCAAGAGGTCTGCTGCTATCATTCAACTAAACATTTTCAGAAATCCACAGTCCCTCTTCAGAAGCTGCAGTCTTCAAGAGTCAATCTGAGTGAATCCATTAGCACCCTTCCAGGATGCACCCCCAAGTAACAAGCTGTCAGTGGTGTCACTGGCAAGATCAGGACAGATGAGTCCCAGCTCTTTAGATCCAGTGACAGGAGCACAATCCCCACAGTTCTACAGGAGGGAATCTCTTTCTTCAGTGACACATCCTAAAGCAAACATAGAGGGCAATGGATGCTGTGAGTTGCTTGTTAGAATCTATATTGCCCCAGGGGGAGCATAGAGATTTGGCAGGGTAGGTAGAGTTTAAGCAGCAGGCAAGTGCTGGTGCTATTTGCATTCTGCTGGCAGTCCCACAACTTCAGAGAACTTCTCTCAGGCTGAATTCATTTCCATCCGAGGAATTACACATCCAGGTTGCCTATCCTTTATACTTCTGAGGTAAGAAAAGCAGTGGGAAATAACAAATACAGTTCCCCTCTTCTACACATTGTTTACCTTACTGAATAGTGATGTCCCCTTTATTTTAGGGGTGCTCCTATGTATCTAAACCATCAGATCTTGGTATTGTATTTAAATTGTAGGCAGTGATTATATTATTTCTGGAAAACAAGAGGAAAATATTGGTTCATGGAGGTTGCTGCTTACAAGAGAATGCAAAAATTATAGTATTGTAATCTTTTAATTAGGCATTGTCAAGTTGAATTCATTTTTCATTCGTACAGTTATGTATCTTTAACCTGAACTGACATAATTGTTAACAGATATTAAGTCTGTGTTTTTAATAACACTGCAAATTCCTTCATGTTGTTGTCTATGCATTATGGACACTAATGGGCCTGACGCACACTAAAGATTTTTCATAAAAACAGTTAGATTTACCTCTGAAAATCTTATTCTCAACCTCTGTGCAACCAGATTTGTAATTGTATCACATATCAGAGTACTCTACTCATTTTTGCTTGTTTTTGTAAAAATAGGCTAAAGTAGGGAAAAAATCTCTGAACTAGCCATCCCATTTTTTTATATAAATCACAATGTGGCTTCACACCCGTGGAACCATCCACCAAACCCTGACACTTCAACTAAGGGAATAGATACTGGTGTATAATAGCTACTATAGTCTGTAGAGAAGAGACTTAAAGAAAATATTACTTCTGAAAACTCTGCAGGCACGAAAGTTGTTTTAAGAAGTAAGTAGAAAAGATGAAAGGTATTAAGACAATTTTTCCTATTTTGATTGTGATGGTTGGCAAAGGTGGTTTTGCTTGAGATGTCATGATAACTTTGGCTCAGGAAGAAGGCAAGAAGAGATGATTTTGGCCTAAAATTTTAAGTACTTTTAAAGCATACAATAATTGAAAATAAGGCTTTATATTCCTTTTTGGAATAGGGTTTGAGTTTTAGGCTGTCTTGATCATGAATTCTATCAGTTTTTATATCAGCACAAGATGCAAAATATGAACTTTTAGTGTTTATATTCAAGTGTCCATTCTATGCTCATTAAACCAAAATTGATGAATTTCTACCAGAAATTCTGAATTTGGAGTAACGGCAGTCCAGGGCTGCAGGAATCTTTCCAGTGCCTCTCCATGGAGAAGATAATAGAACTTTTTTTTTTTTTTTTCTCCAGAGTCTTTGTGAAAGGCTAACATATATAAATAATACAGTATAATTTCATACAGGGATTAAGGAGGAGGGTGGTCAAGAGAAGATATTCAATTTCCAGGTAACTAAAGTTGCAAAAAAACTTAATTTAGGTCTTACTTACCATGATTAAGCCAGAACAAGACTTTTGCCTACTGAGCATAACAACAGATTGCCAGCCTTCGCTCTGTACTATGCAAAGATATATAAAAGGAAAGATGAAGCAGAGTCTCCTGGAAACTATGTTGAAACACACGAAAAACAAAGAGGTAATTGGTGACAGCCAGAATTGTTTTATGAAGGGGAAATCATGGCTGACAAATTGGCAACCTGCTATGATGAGGCTACAGCATTGGTGGATAGAGCAGAGCACCTGACATCATCTACATGGACTCATGCAAAGGGTTTGACAGTGTCCTACCTGACATTCTTGTCTCCAAATTGGAGAGACGTGAGTCTCATGGATGGACCACTTGGTGGAAGAAAAACTAGCTGGATGGCAGCACACAGAGTTGTGCGTCAATGCCTCATTGTTCACATGGAGCCCAGTGATGAGTGGTGTCCCTCAGGGTCAGTACTGGGGCTGATACTGTACAATTTCTATGCTGGTGACAGGGACAGCAGGACTGAGTGCCCCCCAGCAAGTTTGCTTATGGCACCAAGTCTGTGTGTGTGAGACAATTCCAGGATCACACCAGTGTGGTGTAGTCAGCATGCTGGGGGGAAGGGATGTGCCATCCAGGTGTTCTGGGGGGTCCCTGACAAGCTTGAGAAGTGGGACTGCATGAACTTCAAAAAATCCAGCAAGGCCAAGTGCCAGGTTCTGCACCTGGATCGTGGCAGTCCCAGACACACCTACAGGCTGGCTGGAGAGGTGATTGACAGCAGCCCTGCAGAGAAGGACTTGGGTGTGCTGGTTGATGAAAAGATCAACATGAGCCAGAGGAACCCTGGGCTGCATTAAAAGCAGCATGGCCAGCATGGCAAAGGAGGGGATTCTGCTCCTTTACTCTGCTCTTCTAAGACCCCACCTGGAGCGCTGCCTCCAGCTCTGGTGTCCCCAAATAAGGAAATGGAATAGTTGGAACAAATCCAGAGGACCATGAATTTCATAAGAAGACTAGATCACCTTCCCTGCAAGGACAGGCTGAATAAGCTGGGGCTGTTTGGCCTGGAGAAGAGAAGGTCGCTTTGGGACCTCATAAAAATCACAAGAAAATAGTAGAGAATTAATATTACTACTATAGACTGATTTTTCTCTGAGCCAAAGTGAATATTGAGGAGACAGTTATTCTTGTAATAACCCACTAAAAAAATCAAATCAGGGTGGCTTCTTGAAACATTAAAAGTGAAATGTTTATCCTTGTGCCTGTGCATGGAACAGAGAAAGCACAGAGACCTGAGGACTTTTGTAAGCAGTAAATGAAGCTGATTGCATATTTTCAACCTAAAGCTTTCACTAGGAGTAAGTAGTTAAGGTTTTGTTGGGTTTTTGTTAAGGTTTTGCTGGGTAGTGTTCTGAAAATGATCTAGTTGCTCTAAGTGAGACTGCACGGTATACTTTGGCTCAGGAGAACTTCTAAGGTAAGTGTCTGAGTCATACTAATGGGAAGAAAAAAGGGATTCTTAAAGCACAACAAGAAGAAAGTTAATTAGTAATGTGGAGCCATTGTAATGACAATAAGAAAAATAATTTTAACTCTGGAAGGAGAATCTTTTGCTGAAGCCTCGCAGATATGATTTTCTGCTCTGTTGAAGCCTGGCAGGATGGTGGCAGTAAGAGGTGTCTGGCTCTCAGCTTTGCAGGCCTTGAATCCTGCAGTGTGAACACGCTGCATGCTGATCTGCCTTACTACACAGCACAGCTTGTCAAATATCAAAAACACTCGGAGCAAAGCCACTTGCTCTCCACTCTAAGCAGAAGGGTGGCTGTGGACATAAACTCTTGGCTCCTTTTCACAGACAGGCAATCTCTGCTACTGCACAACTTCTGAAGTGTTGTCCTCAAACTCCTGCCTACTAAAACATGGGGGTAAGGTCAAGATGAGTCTGATTTATCATTGAATAATTTGTAGGGAAAAAAATAGACCTATAATTTCTGCTATTATAAATAGCCATGCAGTGTCAAACCTCTATGGATTGCATTTGATACACTACTACACAGGCATTACACTTCGTCACTAAGAACAGCAACAAAGCATTTATTAATTTCTCTAGATTTCAACAAAAAGAGAGCTCAGATACAGTAATTGCTATGATTAAAACAATTACCTGGTTTTTCACTCTTCTGTTGTGCTGAATAACTTATATAAGGACTGTCATATTTGGCCCACAGTCTTGCTAGATTTTCAGGTTTAGTATCATCTGTATTTGTGTCTCAAGACAGAAGAAACTTAACTCTAACGCTAATTTGTGAAGGAAATCCAAAAAAAAAAAAAAAAAAAAAAAAAAAAAAAAAAAAAAAAGTGCTATAGCTACTTTGCCATCCTGATGCACTTGCTTCCATGGAAATAGTCTTTTTACAGCTGTTGATTCTGAAGCTGAATGAGGATACCAAGAAAAAGCATGGTGTCCACAGAGGTGGGCTCATTCCTCAGCTGACATTCTTCCTTGATAAAAAAGCAGTTGAAGGGAAAGAAATGACCAATTATAGGGAAAGTTAAGGTTAGGGAAAGTTAAAGAATCTCAAGATAGGAACATGGACTTAAATACAGGTTAGTAAGAGAAAGAGAAGTAACAGTATTGCTAAAATTAAATGCCATTCTCTAAGATACAGGGGCTTTAAATTTTTGTTAGTGGGAATAATTTTATCCATGTCTTCTGTTTCTGTGACAGAATGAACAGTGGGATGCCTGATTCTTATTGCTGTTAATTGGTATGGCTCCATGGAGAGAAGCATGATTTTTACTATGTCTGTTGGGCCAAGAGACAGAGAAAATCCCCTTTTCCCCACTCCACAGAATCAGTCAGCTCCTCCCTGAGGCAATCTCCTTCCTCAGCAGTACAGTTCCTCTGGTCATGCTTTTTATCTTGCATTTGCTAATTTTGCTTGAGACGGGTGCAAAGGAGATTATGATGGGTAACTGACAGGCAAAACATCTGAAGCAAGCTTTGCAAAATACACATTTTCAAAGGCAGTGCAGCGGGTTTACTTCTAAAAACCTCTTAAATATTTTATATAGATACCTGAAAGGAGCATTTTTTCATTACAATTTTATAATTATAATATGATATTAAAGACTGTCTTCCTCTCTCAGGAAAAATTCTGAGTTGCAGATGATCTGCTAGAATGAGATGGGCTACATTTGGCTTTTATCACGCAATAATATAGGCAACAAAATACAAAAAGCCTATAATGAAGTGATACACAAAGAAGGACACAGACTTTAAGGTGACAAAACCAGGAAATATATAATAAGCCATGTGTCATGCTGCTGCAGCTGTTTCACCTCTTACCAATTTTCACAGTCTATAAAATCTTGGAAAGCACCAGATGTTTAAGGGAAGTTCTCCCACTCTCCCTAGTTTTGAAAGTAGAGGCAAGATTTATTAGTGCTATATATATGTGATTTCAGTCCTGACTTCTATATTTATAAACTAGGTGAAATATGCAACACATCCTGTTGTCAAACAGCCCATTTACTTTCCTCTGCTCCTCCTCATGTGCAGATATTGCCTGTTGCTGGACCACTGTTGTAACTACAGAATGTATTAGGACACGCAGCCCAAACCACAGGATTTACTTAGTTACTGACAAGTGTATCTGAGAGTTTTCTCCTAGTAGGAACTTTTGTCAAAACAACCTTGCAACACACAGATTAAGAACTAAGCAAAACTATTTTACAATGCACAGATTATGAGCTAAGCAAAACTATCTTGTGTATGAATATGCACCAACATTTGGGATTCCTGCCTAGGCAGAGACTGTTAATGCACAAAATTATCTTTTTTTTTCACTAGTGCATGGTTCCTAGTACTGGCACAGGGATAAAAACTGCTCATGCGTAATTTCCAATCTTTCATAGCTCAGCGGTGCTGCAAAATGTTGCTGTTCATTTTAATTCAGTGAGTAGAAGTTTTGTTGTGTTTACCACTAAGGGAATTGCATGTGTTATTAGAAAGCCTCTGACAGCTGTCAGAGACAACTTGCCTCATTTCAGTCTTTCTTAAAGGAAGTGCCCTCATCTTCAGCAAAGCTGTCACAGGCCTGAAAAATGGGATGAAACAGAATACCTTTTCCAAACACATGAAAATCTCTGTATCTTCTCTATTTTTTTCCCCATAAAGTTACAGAGGAGAAGTTGTATAGTTAGAAGAAAGAGGAAGTATGATTTGATGTTTATACTGTGTAGTGTCTTGTCATCACTGACCTGCAGGGATAATTACATAGTAGTCTGCCTGACATGGTATTTAATAAATTAGCACTATGTTTTAACATAACATACAAGCTTTCATGCAGTTTTTATTTTCTGAGCAAGAACAATCAAAACGAGAGAGACATTGATGAAGACAAAGGCTCTGCAGCAAAGACTCTGAAAGTCTGAATCTGTAAGCATTTCCACACTTTCCAACACATCTCACCATGCCCAGGACTCTTACTGAATTTAAAGCATCAGGAAAGGAAATTGTCCCTTAACACCACAAACCTTAACTTCCAGTTTTTGATTTAAACAGGTGCTTGCCTTAATAAAACCACTGTTGTTTATTTTAGTTCAAATGTTTGGGTTCTTTTTCTTATATGCCTACATTATTTTTTTTGATCAGAATTAGTGACATTTCACCACTTGCTTATTATTCAATGACAAGAAAAGTAGCTTGTGCAATGTCCTTAACAAGTTAGCATTGTTTTCCCATCAGCTTCTACTTTGCTTTCTGATGATGATCAGATTGTCCTTTTTACTCCAGTAATCCCATGGGTATCCCTCCATACAACACTGTTTCTGATGTCAACTTCCTTAACCAGTACAAGAGACTGGGAAGGCAAGTGTATCTGCATCATTTGTTTAATATTGTTGTTTGCATGTTCTTTTTATAGCATGCTCAATGCTCTTTTTCACTTTTCATACTCTGATTCATTTTTCATCCTGTTTTCTTCTCCCTATCCATCTTGCACTGCTGAGTAAAGCAAAAATCCATTAATGAGTCAGAGTCAAATTTTCAAAGTCACATTGGTCAGTGGGGTTTGAAATTAAGCAGAATGAGATTGCTTATGTTTTATCTTTCCAAAAATAGAAAATAAATTTCCTTTCTTCAGCTGCAATAAAGGAAGTTCTATCCCATTTTTCCAGCTGCATTTATTTTTCTGAAATTTGGTCCAGACTATGATTATCATTAGTGTCTAGGCTAACTAGCTGTTCCATTCCTTCCATATTATCATCAGCCTTGTCTAATTGTCATCCTATCCTATCACCAAAAGCAACTTAAAAGCAGTATTTCTTGTTATATGTTACTTTTTTGGTTGCGGGTTTTGGGCTTTTTTTTTTTGGTTGTTGTTGGGTTTTTTTGTTTTGTTTTGTTGGGGGTTTTTTGTTTGTTTTTTTTTTGTTTGTTTGTTTGTTTTTTAAATTTGTTTTCTACAGGATTGCAGCAAATGAGGAATTCATAATTTTTCATATATGTAACTTTTGAAGCTTTTTGACTATGTACTACCAGAATTAAGAACAGCAGCTGTTGTGATTTATGTTGACTTGATGTTATGCAATGTTATTATCTTCTCAGCTTGCAAGAGCCTATTTTTTAGTTGTAATACATACTATTTCTGCCATGTTAAGCTTGTTATCAAATCCTCAACCAAATCTTTCTCAACATTTCACACAGCATGTAATAATTCATCTCAGGAGCTGTAACACCACACCATTCCTTTGGAAATATGAAATGTGAAACGTGACTGGCTTAGGGCAGGGTGAGCAGACATTTCTTACTGCGAGCCTTGAAGTTCAATTAGAAAGTGAGCTGCATCTGCAGTTGCTTCATTCCGAATATTGACCAACAGTGTCTTCTAACCTCACAGAGCCCTGCAGAGATTCGATATTACCAGAGTTTCCTTCCACTAATATTTAAACTCTTCTTACCTATGAACAGATTCCACTCAGTATCCAAATCAGCCTGATTTGCTAGGCAGCCCTTCATTACATTGAGGCAATAGTTGTTGCAAGGTTTCACAGTGGGAAGTCCTCTGCAGTAAGGGCAGTACAACATCTTCATTAACGCCCGGATGCACCCTGGGGTGGGACTGACCTGCAGAGTTTAAGCAGGGAAAGAAAAAGAAAAAGGAGGAAATCAATCTCCTGTTCTGTGAATTTCGGGATGGCTGAGATTGTGCCTCTCAAGCAGTAAGTGCAGAAGGGGCAATTTGTGAAAAGAGCTCAACCCTTAATAACATCCTCCTATAAAACTAATCAATTCCTGCCAATTATCTTCATTTAGCACAGCAGCAGCTTTCAGGAATGCAAAAATCAACACTCCCCTACTGATAGCAGTGCTTGCCTCCCCAGCCCTCCCACACACAATCTCCTGGAAAAGCGAAGGAAAAACATCCAGGGAATCAGGTGGGTAGTAACTGACTGATCCTAGCACGGAGGATCCTGAGGACACTTCTCACTCTTCCTATGTAAACTAGAACTGTCAGTCACTCCAAGCACTGGATTAAAATCTCCTCTTTATTAAAGCACACTAAATCCAGGATAATCCTGATGGTTTCTATAAATTTATTCAGAACTACACAATGACAAAGGGATATCATTCTGTTTTCAGACAAAAATACCCTTATTTCTTCTTAGACAAATTCATAAAGAGATCAGACAGGGTTTGTTTGGAGTTTTTATTTTTTTTTTGTATGCTTTCAGCATCTCAAGTGACAAAAAGCATTATAGACAATCTAATGCATTTCAATTTTCACATCAGCATGGCACAGATCTGCACATGTCCACTTCTCTTCTGTATTTAATTGTCTAATCTCAGACTTTAAGTCATAGGTACTAGTGAAATATACATTTTCATGCCAGGGTTTCTAACTTGGATTAAAAGTGCACACTAGGTACTACTCACATTAGCATCTTGTCACGGTGTAGTGGACCACAAGTATCTCATGCTGGAGTGACAATCTAGAGCAATGACAAAGAGCTGCAGGTTCCTCAGTGATTTCAAAATTCCTGGACAGGAGATTGCAAAGCAATGGCACTCCTTTCACTCAACCTGTTGATTTATGTATAAATGCAACACTACCAATATGAATTTGAAGGGATTAAACTATTTTTCCATAATGTTAACTTGTGCTGAAAGCGTGAATCTAACTTTGCACTATAGTGGTACAAACTGAACTGATTGATGTCATTTAAATTATCAGGATTGTACTAAAATTGTTTGTTTTCTTTTTCTCTGGAATTTGTTTTTCCCTTTTTGATGTTAAATCATTGATTTTTAGAGAACTATACAGAACATAGTCCTTACATGGGACATTTTTAAATTTAAATGATTCTGAGATATAGCACATGCTTCTGAATATGCTCAGAAGGGATTTTTGCTTTAGTTTCCTAGGGAAACGCACTTTACCAGCAGAACACTGATGGCATGTGTGAAGGTATATTTATTCATCCTTTTCCAATAGCTTTTGAACCATCAGCCAGTTTCAATCAAATTTAACTGAGCACTTCAGGTCTCAGTACATTAAGATCCCACGTGTTTTTTCTTTTAAATAGGCAACTGAGAGAAAAAGACGAGAGAGGCTCTATTATTGCCTTTACTGAGGAAGAGGGTGAAACATGAGGTCAGTTCCTCATAGATATCAAAGAATCCACATTGCAAATGATGTTATGAATGACCCATTGGTTAGAAAAAGCACAAGGGAAAACTTTCACCTTATTGAACAGCAGGAAATCCAAATTCCAAAAAAGGTGGACTTTATTATTTTCACTGCTCAGAACTATTTTTTTAGAGTCACTTATCCAACTGCTGTATACTTCCAAACCTAGAACAGGTAAATTTTTACAAAAAGACTAGAACTAAAGAAGAAAGTAAGCAGAATACATATATTTACGGTCAACAACAGAATCTTCAAATTTACATTGAAATTGCTGCTTCAAGCCAGAGGTATTTGCATCTGTGAGTATTGAGAGTTTTATCAGCTAGGTTCCTTTCATGCTTAAAGTTATGCTTCTTCCCAGTTCCAGTAGTCTTTCAATGTCAAGTTATCAGTACCTGGTTGACCCTTAAATTCAGCTGGAATCCACATGTTTTCCCATCCACACCTTCCCAAACCCACTTTGGTACTTGGGCTGACATATACCTATAAAATCTTGATCTTACACAAAAACTTCCTGTCAATCTAATTCTTGAAAAGCATATCTAAAAGAGAGAAGACAGTCCCTGTCTTACATTATATATTACCTTTTTTATATTGTCTTTATATAAAGAAAATACCATCAATATTTATGTGAGTCTTATTTCATAACAAGAGCAATCTGAGAGGAAACTAGCTATCATGCTTTACCCTGCCAGAGATCCAGACCATGTCCCAGATCTGCTAGGACAGGACCCTAAAGGCCAGTTAGAGTATCTATTTACACAGGCCATGTGAATCTTGAATTCTTGTCACATTACACAACTGCTTTAACAGAGTACTTCTGGTGACACTCCACTGTGAAGTAGTCAGGATAACTTCCAACCACTCAAAAAGAATGAGCCAGGTGTCTCATATCTTGTCTGAATGTCTTAATGTCTGTCATACAAAATGGTGGCATCATTAACAGTATTTTACAATAAAAAAGGGTGTTCTGCTTATGTTAGGAGTGAAGTAATATGTTTTTTAAGAAGAGGATCCAAGAGATGGATCCAAACAAGTAGCAGATGGAGAAGGCATCTACAGAAGCTCCTGTCATATTATTTATATCTGCATCTTATCTACATCATCTTCTGTCAAAGACTAATGCAAACAGATCCTTGCTGATCTAGCTGGATGCTGCAGAACTTGGTTTCAGAATATGCTACACTGGTGACATAAAATAGATGACACAGATGAATTGCTGTGCCTGCTAGCTGACATTCACTTTGCTTACTGCTCCCACCTCCTGCTCCAAGCTGGCCACATCCCACACTACCACATCATACTGGCACTACGTCTCCTCTGGGTTCCACTTAGTGTCTGAGTGACTAAAACACACAATTATTTTGTGTGGTTATTTTTCAGCTCAAAGTGTTAGGAATAATAGGAGTCAGTAGTGCAGGCAATGGGAGTAAAAGGAAGCTAAATGTGTGTTTTGAAGTGAGACTGGAAGTTTCATAGTGCTTAGACTATACTTTGCTCAGCGTTGAAAGAAGGGAGGGGGCCACAAGAAGACAGATTCATGCAGGTCTCTGGAGGCAGTGTCTGTCCTGCCAAAAGTATATTGCATGGAGAGATAGTAGGAGAGGTCCAAAACACGTGTGAAAAGGGCAAACAATTAAGCTGTGGCCTGAGCAAGGGATGAGCCCTGTTCTCAGTCCTGCATGCAAGTGTCACTTAGCAGTACTGATGTACCTTTAGGTGTCCAAACTGTGGCTCAGGGAAATATTACCAATAGCACAGCTACTTTAGAATTCTGAAGGCTAAAAGTTAAATGATGTATTACAGCAGTTAAATGCCTCTCTGAACCTAGTCTTCAGTGAGCAGTCAGGTTCCAGTTCTCAGCTTCAGCTGTTTTTTCTGTACTTTTATTTTCAAAGAATACAGTCAGGTCTTTTTCTTCCTTCAACAGCAGCTGAATTATCTTTCATGCAAAAAATAATCAAATTTTGCTCTAAGATTCTGATATCTTGGTAAGAACCCAAATATACATCCAGCTTAGAGTGTGAGTATTTCAAAAAGCTATGAACTCATGAAATCTGGAGATTATCACAGAAAGTTGATTTTCAAACACCTTCTTGCTGCTGGATGCTATGAAATGCCTTTTGAAAGCCCATTTCTCATTTCCATCTTAAAAAAAAAAAATTCAGAGTCTCTCACGCCTAAGTGCTTTTCTGCAGACCAGCCAAAAAGCAGATATTAATTTCATTCAGAGGTATTTGAAACCTCAAAATCTCCATTTCCTGAGGAGAGTTGCTCCTCAGCTCAGGAGTTGCAATGTTTTTTCTGTAAGCAATACTTGTGGATGGGTACAGCTTGATTTTTTTCTTTTTGTCTTTTCAAACATATTTCAATTGGCTCTACAATAATTGCAGCAGAGAAATCTGCATAGACTTCAAAGTTTAGAAATAACTGGTTCATACGTAAATCATACAAATCAGTCAGATCACCCTGAATGACATAACTGGGGAAACTGCTATAGAGGAGTCATTAATTATAGCATGCTGTCTCCCTGACTGACTAGGACAGCTTCATTTTAGCGTAAGCATAAGTGGAATACAGCACATCAGAAAAGTGCCTTTCTGAACTTTGATTGAGCCTAGTAGCTTCAGGACATGTTGCATTACTGCATTTTGTAACATTTTCTGACAGCTTCAGCTTTACCTAAATGCGTGTTTTTGCATACATGCAAAACCCCCGAAAAGCAATATTCTTAAGGGCTTCATTACTGAACACTTGTTTTCCCCCTTCAGAAAGTCTAGGAGGAATAATATTTCATCTAGAAGACAGATTTTGCAATGGTGAACTTGCAAATATAAATAATTGAGGAGTAAAAGTCAGGAAATTTTACTTTCTTGTAACACTGCATTTGCTGACTGCTTTATGTATTTGACCTGTTTTTATAATCAAAATCCTTGGCTTTGTCAAGTATATGAATGTAAATTTTTCTTCTGATGCAAAAAATCAGAGAAGCTGTTTACACAACTGGTCACCCTTAGCAGGATCAAATACGTTGAGACATGGTTTCTCTTTCATTTATAGAAGATTTCTGACCAAAGTAGCTGGTATACATTGTCTGGTAATAATGTAGGGGTGCTCTTCCAAAGTTATATTGAACGTAGCTAAACTCACAGAGTAAGTCCATACACCATATTTAGGTACAGATCCTGTCATTTCTTGGCATAAAATAAAATTTGTCAAATATGAGCTGAATGAATCACTACTGAGACCACACAGGGAACACACATACTTCCCATGTTTCCTCTGGATCCAAATAAACTCTTCCCATTTAAAACCATAGAGTCATTCCTTAGCATGAAGACTTTGTGGGAGAAACTGCTGGGAGGAACCAACCAACTTAGCCAATTGGCCAAGGAAACATGCACTTTAAAAATGCTGTTACACTAGAACAGCTCATAGTTGGAAGAAGAAGAATATTATATTTTATTTTTCACAAGCTTTATAAATGCACTAACAATCAACCTGCTAGATTAAAAATGGAAATTTCTACTTCCTTCCCATTTGGTGTTCAATATGAGAGAGAGGTAAATTCCTGCAGTCTCATGTAAATGGTCCAAAAGTTCAGAGAATTTTGAAAGGAATCCCTGCACTTAACTCTTGAGTATTGGCTACATCATCCACCTTTCAATTCAGCAAGCTAATATGTGTCCAGCAAAGGAATGGTACACTGTCTGAGAAACTGAGATACTGGCATCCTTAAATTATTTTCTGAATCTCTATGCAGTCCATATACCTAATGATAGAAAAATGATTAAATTTCCCAAGCATAATTTCATTCATAGCCTAATTATCTCAAGAGTTTATGTAGGATTAGGGTCACAGACTCATGGAATGCATTGAGTTGGAAGTGACCCATCAGGATCATTGAGTCCAACTCCAGACGCGGCACAGGGCATCCCCAAGAGTCACACCATGTGCCTGAGAGCATTGTCCAAATAGTTCTTGGACTCTGTCAGGCTGGTGCTGTGACCACTGCCCTGAGGAGCCTGTTCCAGTGCCCAGCCAGCCTCTGGGTGAAGAACTTTTTCCCAGTATCCAACCTAAACCTCCCCTGACACAACTTCAGGCCATTACCTCAGTCCTGTCACTGGTCACCACAGAGAAGACACTAATGTCTGTCCCTCCTCTTCCCCTCATGAGGAAGTTGTGACTGCAATGAGGTCTCCCCTCAGTCTACTCCAGGCTGAACAGACCAAGTGATCTCAGCCACTCCTCATACAGCTTCTTCTCCAGGCCCTTCACCATCCTTGTGTAATAAAATGCTTATGTATGTGGCCAGGTCAGAGTTTTAACTTGCATACATTAAAGTGTCTTGACTAACTTCAGGAAGTATCCCTACATTCTTTTACCAGAAAGCTAATCTGTGGAGAACTCCATGGTACAATTCTAGGGATTCCTGTCTCAAAATCCTCCACAGTTTAATTTTAGCATTTCTATCAAATATTCTATTTAAAAATCAAAAGGGACATAAGGATTAGTTGTTCATGCTTGTGATTTCAGAAGAGAAGGAAGAAGAAAAACTTTTAATTAAGAATTGTATTGAATGTGCTAGTACTGAGGAAATTTCTCCTAAGCACAAAACTCATAATTTCTGATCACCCATAATAACAGTGATGCAACTAGGATCAGACTGAGATGTATCACAAAGCACGCTATATAGGGCACACAAGAATATTAGAAACCTTTGGATCACACATCCAAAGAGCTTTTTCTTTAATTTCATCTTTAATTAACTTCAGGACAATGACTAAACTTCAGCCCAATCTGTGACTGTTTTTTGCCATATACCTTTATTTTATCCACATGTTAAAATTATTCCCTATTGATTTTTTTGTTGTTTGTTTTTATTACTGGGAAAAGCAGGTAAAGCTTAGCTGGTAATGATGGTTTTGTTCCTTTTGCTCTTTCTTTTCTTCAAAGATCTGCTCACTGTTTCATCCAAGTAATTAAATTTCTTTTTGTCCATATTTTGGGTGTTTTCATGAACATTGTGATTTACTTTAATAATCAGGATATCAAGATAGTTCTTTTCAGTAGATTTCAACTGAAATTATAACTGTATGTATCCAATTAGAACTACATAGAAATATTCACATTCTACATAGAAAGATTTTGAATGCTCTATTGAAGTACTTCTCATTGCTTCAGACTGGCTCATTGAAGCTAAGAGCTCAGTTCACTGCTTTTATAGCACAATCTGATATAAAATTGGAAGTACTTCATCAGCCATACTCAGTTGGGAATTTATGTTGTAGGTCAATTTGAGAATATTTGCTTATATCAACCAAAAGTACCATAGCTTTGTACTAGTGGCTTTGACTTTGTGCTTGAATTATATCAAACTAAAAATAAAAAAATTACATCCCTTTAAGCAGCTCCAAGTTTCCCACAAAGCTGGTATAGTATATCTCATTAATATGATGAGACAAAACATGGTCATATTAATTTTAATATATTCATATACCAGAAAATATTTTTCTAGCATATTATAATGCATAGTTCAAAATGTTCATTAAATAATTTGAAAAAAATAGGGCAATATAGTTGAACCCTAGATAAGTTTTATAATGTAACAAAAATAGAACACATTTACTATCTGATAACAAAGTTTGCAGCACTAAGAAAGAAGAGGAAATTTTAGCCATTGTTCTTGCCCAACTAAGATGTCCGTTTCCAGTATCCATGACTTTGAAATCATGAGAAACACGGCAATTACCTTTCTTTCTAATGCCTACTAAAATTTGATGCATTTTTCTTACTTATTTCGTCATGTCAATTGTTTTCCAGTATGTGCATAATTCTGGAAGGTGTACTAATATTGCCCCTCTATTTAGCAGATGAGAAACCAGGAAATATTACAAGCCATTTATAAAGGAATTTAAGTATATAAACACCTAAAAGTTAAGCATCAGGATTTTTGAACACTGCCTGTGGGCATCACTCATATCTGTAATTTGCCTAAGTTATCACAACATGTAATTGTGAAAGCGGCCATATGAAAATAATGACTGGAAGTCTCTAAGAGATTAGAGCAGGAGGTTGCACATCAAATAATAAATAACTGTTGGAGAGGTGATTTGGGGAATTTCACAGTTTTCCTACAGAAGTCAAGAGCAAAAAATGACAAGGACAAAATGTTCAGATGTTTACTGGAGTGAGACTGAAGCTCTATTTACAGAGGAAAAGAATAGCCTCTCCTATTTTTAGGAAACTGGGAAAATCACTTATCAGATGATCTGAATACAGAAAATTGAAATTTAGAAAACCACTCGAAAAGTGGCAATCACAAGATATTTTGTGTAAATCTTTTGTAATCTCTTGATTCACTTCTGAATGACACTTTAAAGAATATTTTTTTACAAAATAAAATGTTTGAACACACAGATATAAATATTAAAATGTTCTTAAGTCCCGTTTTACCTGTCAGAAACATAATTAAATTCAAACAAACTGAGTGGAAATGAAAATTTATTTGACTTAAAATCATGCAAGCTGAGAAAATACTCCAGGATATGAGCATTTACATCCCATGAGATATCACTGAGCTGAAAAATCTGCCCTCCAAATTTTGTGGAAGAATATTTATCTTTCTCATCTGTTTTTAGAGTAATCCCACATTAAACAGAATTTGAGGTACAGATTCCATCTGTTACTTTCCTAGCATTTCAAGGACTAACACTAAGGTGAAGAATCTCTGAAATATTTTTTTCCATCCACTCCCAGATGATGAAAAGTTTTCTATTGCACAGAAACAAAGAAGGAATGTCACAGCTGTTAGGCTTTCAAACCCCATCATTTTGTCTGGAACATAAACTTTAAGACACTTCTTAATAAAAAGTAGCTACTCTGCTTTCTTCCCAG
This sequence comes from Chamaea fasciata, assembly GCF_029207755.1. NCBI lineage: Eukaryota > Metazoa > Chordata > Aves > Passeriformes > Sylviidae > Chamaea > Chamaea fasciata. The sequence goes on along the minus strand of NW_027094087.1, from coordinate 74,683,253 downwards.
AGAAAAATCTAAACTGCCTCTCACTTAAAAGAGTGTGTGCTCATTTCTTTCAGTCTCGTGCTCCCTGTGAGGAAAAAAAAGCTGCTGGAGAGAAGTGGGTTTAGTATTGCCGAGGTACAAATCATAAATAGAAAGAGGAGTCCTTGATAATCTGGAAATCAAACCCCCAGATAAGCAGAAAGAAAAAACTCTGAAAGAGAACTGCCACAGCAGGAGATAATGACCAAATCGTGCACTTAGACATTTTGTGCGGCAGTATCTGGATAAGAAAGTGATGTGAAGAATGGTCTAAGTCGGTCCTACTTGCAACACCCACGGAGTTTGAAATGCAGATTATATACCTGAGAGCATTCTTGCTGATTGCCTATGATTCACCATGCCAACCAAAAAAAGCACCTGAGAAGAAAAAAGCACCTGCTCTCTGCTTTCAGAGAGAGCAGCAAAACTACTCTGATCACTCACAAGTACTCACAAGTACCTCTCCTTCACCGTCTACTGATGTGTGAATTGTTTCATGGACTTAAAAAGGGCATGAATCAGAGTGGTGGAAAGGGCTGTGGGATGTCTTATTTGTGCGGTGTCAGCAGCAACACACTCATGAGAAAGAAATAAATGCATACATAATATTGGCTGCCTTGGTTGATGATAAGTTATACAATAATTCGAGGTGACAAGTGACAACAGATTGACCCAGCTTGTTCCTGCTCCTCTAAGAAACCTGGAGTCAAGATGCAAAAGACACTTTGAAGTTTATAATAAGGTTGTCACTAAATGTGGTCATTATGTGAATTAGTTGACGGTGGGAATCTCCTAGAAACAACAGGTAAGGATATGTAGTTTCCCTCCAACGGTTTTCCCATGTAAGTGATGAATTGTTGGGCTGCATATTCACAGTCACAAAAGGGTAGAAACTGGGTAGATTAGCATTAAAAGCATGGTATTTTTGCTAGAGAAAGAAATAAAATTGTAGGAGTAATGAAGCAGGAAAGTCCAAGTTTGATGGCTTTGCCTACTTGTTAAGCCCCATCATATTCCCATATTGAATATTTTTCAGGTAAATTCAAATGGTAAAATTTCATTACTAGCCCCGGGCTTTTGGGAAAAAAGGCTAAGGAATATCCATAGAAATCAAACAAGATTTTTCAAGCTGCTCCTGTTCTTGGTCCTTCGCCATGAAAATCAAAAGACCAAATAAAGAGTGCTGAGTTTTGAAACAAAACATTCACTCTGACTATTTGCAATAAGCTGGTCATGCCATGTCAGAGACAGGTGAGATACAAAACACAGTCATCAAGGCACTAAGGAATGTAAAGCCTGCTTTAAACAGGGACTGTTTTCTGATGACCCTGCAGCCCAGTACAAAGCCAGGTGTTAATATTGATGCAATAGAATAGCATAAAATATTTTGCTTATTCTCCTTTTTAATCTCATGATGTGAATTAAGCACAAGATGGACCACAACAGACAGGACAGTAAAACAAATTCTGTATGGATCGTATGCAAGTACGGAGATTGAAAGGAAATATATTTAACTATTTCATTGAGTTCTAAGGAGAAGAAGGATGTCAGATCTTTCAGGTATCCCAGCAAGGATCTAGTCAGATACATTGCTGGGTTCCAATAAGCAACCAAAAGGTCTTGGTAAAATATTCAGTAAAGCACAGAAGCAGAGTGATACTTTAAAAATAGTTCACCATTTATTTATAGGATCCATAAATGCCCACTGCATTACGTGGGCCCAAGTCATGTGAGATCACCCTACAGCTCCATGTTAACATTTCCTCCTTTATGGTCTTTCAAATACTCTTGCTGGTTTTCAGAGAACTACTTGTAAATATAAGTACCATATATAAAATATTTAACAGATGCTCAAGTGCACCTTGGGATGATGACTATGGTCTGGAATGACCTGTTTATGGGATGTGTGCCCACATTTATGCTGAGTATCACACTTGCAGTGTTTAGAACTGCATAGCTGAGAGTAAATATTCATTATTTTATTTTCTTTTATTTCTCCTTTAATCCCTTCCTCATAACTCCTTACCTATAGACACAAAACATAAAAACAGAGGGATCCTCACTAGTGTCTGTGTGTCCTACTTCCAAGACGCTATAAGAGAAACATAGGGAGGTGGTTAAAAAAAGAATAATTAGGGGAATTAATGTTTCTATGAACAAGGACTCCTCTCAGCATTTTGTCTCTGAGTTGTACACTAAAGGAAAACATGGTCCAAAGTACTAGCACTGGAAGACTACATGACATGAAGTCAAGTATATAATTTCCCAGAGAATGCTTTACTTATTAAAACAAACTAGTCCTGTGTAAAAGAGTCAACTTTCTTCCTTCTTCACACTCAGATCCACACAAACATGAGAAAATCTGAAATCTGTACGAAAAATCTAAAATTAGAAACAGACTTTTCCCTGATAGGAGGGTGAACTGCAGCAGCAAATTGCCTTTTTTACACCTAGTATTATAATATACTTTAGGTACTGTAATTTTTAGGAAATAATTCCAGTGGAAAGTAAGGATACTGTAGCATTGGTATGAAAGAAGCAAGTGTCAAATAAAAGACAATTTGTCAAGTGTAAGCTGGTTATTTGTTCATGCCTGCAGGAAGCAGATCAAACCTAATCTGTTAAAATATATCTGACAATCAGATTTACTTTTTCTTTCATTTAGAGATAGACTGTATGTGAAATTTGCTATTAAATCTTCATTTAACTTACCATGAATTTTAGGTTGATGTATAAACCAGAAATAGGGTCTACAACCATATGGAAATATTTTTAACATCTTGTTCCTCATAAATTCTCAGCAGGTAAGATGTTATTCAGATTATTTTTTTGTTTACCCAAAACCGAGCAAGAAAATTCATTTTGAGCAGGGCTGACTAGTATCTAAGACAGCAGATCTATAAACGAGAAAAATAAAAGAAGATATTAAGGAAGTAAACATTATAGTCTAATATTACTTTCTTTTGCTCAGAAATTTTGCCAGAGTAATTTAAACCCCAGCAATTTCAGTTATCTCTATGAACCACTGTAATTGTATTGATTTACAGTTCTTACTTTCTCAAGTGAAGAAATCATTCTTTTATGTGTCATCTTTTAGAGATGTCAACAGCCCTTGAAAGTGCTGATCTTATATCATCCTCAGTGGGCAGAAGTGCTCTGCAGTATGCACTGAAGCCCCTGTCCCTGATGCACACTTCCCAGCTGTTGGCTAAGATCAAGTGCATCATCTTTTCTCATCACTTTATTGTCTGATACAGCCTCAGCTTAAAGATTTTACATTAAATGGATTTGAAAGGCATGGGAAGAAGTAATCATCTTCTCCATCCACTCCATGGATCAACCCAAAAGTGCAGTGCTTCCAGCTATTGTGGTCACATTGTGACTGCGTGTCAGGATGTGATATCTGTGCATAAAACCACCCTGTATGCTTTTGTCTTTTTTTTAGGTGGACTCTGCATCTGTCATGCTTCCACAGATCTTCTGGTGATGCAGTCAGTGGCCTCAATACCACTGCTTGACTGAGGGCCTAATGCAGCAACTGCAGTTATGCTCTCCATGGACAACTCCTGAAATCTCAACTTGAGTCACAGTGCGTATGGGGGAAGGTTTGTAACTGGGACTGCCCTTGTCCCTGCTGGTGTCATTCTTCCCAATTGACCGTCACAGCATTTCTAAAAAAAAAAGGGCAGTCTTGATTGTACTGTTGACTGCACTGGTCCTGAACATACTTGCAGCTAGACCAAGGAAAGGATTTTTGTACTTCTCTCTCAGCACACCAAGTTCTCCTTTAGGCAAATGAAAGAAGCTCTACAGCTTGTAAAATAAGATGTCAGTTTTTGCTGGATGAAAAAAAAGCCAAAAACATTCATCATGAACCTCAAGAGACCACACAGATTGGACTGAATGACAATTTGACCCATGTCTCTAAATGAAAAATGACTGAAGTTATCGCTGGATAAGTCAGAAAATCCAGTAAAGGGAAAAAATACATAATGCTTTTTAATGGCTACCTGGCAGTAAATTAATATTTAAGCTATTCCATTGCCATTTGTCTTTATTTGTTTAAGCCACCTGATTTATAAAACATGCTGGAATACAATTTATGTACAGCAATATAATCCACCTAGTGGTCTGGTTTCCAGAACCACAAGGATAAACACTCTCAGACCATAAAGGCACTCTCAGTGCCAGATATCAATTTATAATGCCTGCAGAACGATGTCTCATCCTTAGCATCTCCGGTATGGATGAACTGACAGCTACTCTACCACAACATCTTTCCAAACCTTTTAAAAGTAAGGAAAGTCTGTCGTGTTCAAAACACAAAGGTATTTCACAAGATGGGATAGATGTTCTCTGTGCATCTATATTGTACACCTTGAGTGAAGAAAACAACAGGAATACCACTGTGAATGCAGCACTGCTTTAAAAAGACAGTTTTGGCAAGTAATGTTGGAACAAAAATGTACAAAATATTGTTGCAGAAATACTCCTTTGTACAAGATGACTCCAGGAAGTGGGTTCTTTACTCTAATGAGCCCTTTACAACCCATCTATCTGGTTTCCATTCCCATTCCTGTTCCCCTATCTTGTTCTACCTATAAGACTCCTGACTGGCTGTGTGGACACACAAATGGTGAGATTAGTGACATTGCTGCTGCTAGAGATGGAACAAAAATAACTACTGGGCACCTGTTATGATGACAAAAAGTTAAAGAAATGAAAAAAAAAATTACAAAAGAAAACAGACAGCCAAGTCTGAAATCCTGAAGCACAGGAATCTGCCTTCCCACTCCTCTCTCTCACCCTACAGTTGTCAAGGGCACTGAAAGACAAGCTGAACCAGAAAGAATTTCACTATAGCTGGATTTCTTAATTCAGAGGAAAGGCATTAACAAAATGCTTTACATATTGTCACTCCCATTTAAATGTATATATTCCATCTGTAGTAGTTGAAAATGTGAAAATTTTAACACTATTTCTTATGGACATAGGTACACAAGACAGAAATAAAATTTCTTCTATATTATGGGTTTTACCATAATGATCTTGCTATATTATCATTTAATGGCTAATCACATACTACTGAATGAGCAAGCAAACCCCTTATGCACTCCATTTTATTTTTTTTTTTTTTGAATGCCTAAATACTAAGCAACAGTTAGAGATGGTTATTAAAGGAAGCTATTTCATTAATTACTCATCTAATAAGTTGATTTTTCTCTTTCTCTCTCGTAGAAGTTTTAAAATGAGAATAATGTTCCAAGGAGAAAAGTCCACAATATGAGCTAAGTAAGGATCAGATATCTTATAACACAGTACAGTCTTGCAGAGGCTGGGTTTGTTTCATTACATGCTTATCTTTTATGTTCTGTAAATGATACAGTTTTATTTTCTTTCATTTAAAAAGAAAAAAATACAGTGTACAAAACAAAAAAGCAGTTCTGGAGACGAGGCTTTCATAAATAAGGTCGGATACAATAAAAATCAGATTAAACTCTGCAGATTGATTTTACTCATTGCTTTGATCAAAACCAGGAAAGTTAATTTTGCTCCCTTTATCCGATTAATTGGAATCACCATGTGGTCAAGGGAGAGGACTGTCCTGCTCCACTCTGCACTGTTGTGGCCTCACCTTGACTCCTGTGTGCAGTGTTGAGCAACACAAAATAAGAAAGATATAAAGCTATTGGAGAATATCCAGAGGATGGTGAAGGGCCTGGAGAGGAAGCTGTATGAGGAGTGGCTGAGGTCACTTGGTCTGTTCAGCCTGGACAAGGGACACTGAGAAGAGACCCCATTGCAGTCACTACTTCCTCATGAGGGGAAGAAGAGGACAGACACTGATCTCTTCTCTGTGGTGATCAGTAACAAGACAGAGAGAACAGCCTGAAGTTGCATCAGGTGAGGTTTAGGTTGGATACGGGGAAAAAGTTTTTCACCCAGAGGCTGGCTGGGCACTGGAACAGGCTCCTCAGGGCAGTGGTCATAGCACCAGCCTGAGACAGTCCAAGAACTATTTGGACAATGCTCTCAGGCACATCTTGTGATTCCTGGGGTGGTCCTTTGTGAGACCAAGAGCTGCATGTGATGGTTCTTGTGGGTCACTTTCCACTCAATGTATTTCATGATTCTAAATCTCTCACCAACTTTTTATGAAGCTTTCTTCCACTGAACTGAGATTTCTTTCCTCAATAAAATTACTATTTATTTAAGATTCTTGCTCTGAGCAAGACTGTGTTTTCACTGGATTATACAAGCACAGAATTAGATACTTCCATGTCCTAAAAATGACAAACATAATCCTGCATTTAAAATGTAAATTCTGCCCATTTTTACATGCTGCTTTTCAAACAATAGCATTACAATGACAACCAGTCATGTTTTCATGGCATCATAAGGTTAGAAAAAATGTCTAAGAATCCAGCTATTAACACAGAAGCACTGCAATTATTTTTCTCAATTGTTGGGTCTTCAGATCTGTGTAATTTGATAAAAATGTCGGGCTTGGCCCACAAGACAAATTAAACCTGAATTAATTACAAGTTTTTATTAGTCACAGATTTGCCACACGGATCTGATTCAGAATCAAGAGAATCAAATGTCAAATATTTGATATTGATAATTGATAAAATTATAAAATAGGGAAACAATGCAATTTTGACTGTTCAGTGAATGTACCTGATATTTTGTAGGTGCTTGAGCTTTCCCATATAGATTTGTACAGCAAAGCCCTTACTGTTGTATTTGAAGTCCCAATACTTATCAGCTTCTTCTAGGTCTCAGTTAAGTTACTTCTTTTATCATGAACAGTAAGTTCAGTCTGTTTCTAGAGATAGTAAAAGAAAGTATTTTAAATCACTCATGAAGAAAAGGAAAAATATTCAAACAATGATATTTTAAAATTAAATCTAGAGAAATTTCGGTTTCACAATCTTCAGAGGCTTCTGTACCCAGAATTATTTGAGACCACAGACTGTCCCAAATGGAAGAATGAAACTGTTGGGAAAATGACAGCATGTGAAGTACAGTAAATGAAAAATTTGTGGGGTGCTTAAATTCATTCTCTACTTATTTATGGTCACAAAAGAAAAGTGAAGATGGAGCTGCAGACATCAAAATCAAGTGCAGTCTATTCTGGGAACCATTTATTGTGTAAGTAAAAGTATAATTAAATAATGACTTCATTCCAGCAGGATCCCATGATAAGAATCAATAGGCAGGCCACTGATCTTGCATTAATTTGGCCTTACATTGTCACTAAATCTTGTCACAGCCACACTTGCATGACACCCTGAATTAACCTCAACTATAACCTTCCCTTTTAAATAGAAGCTTTTTTTACCTTCTCCTTTCCAAAGGCTTCATTGGTTGCTTCCTGGGATTAATGGTATTCAACAGAATTCACATATACAAGACATGCTATTCCATTTTAAAAGGTGTAACAGGTGTAACAAGCCTTGCCCGAAAGTATCTTCCACATAGAACCATTAAATGAAACTCTTACATGTTTAACTTATCTAAGCATTTGCTGGAAAACTATTTCCTTTTACTTTAAGCCTTGCATACTTCTTGGAAGTAAATACTGCCTTTCGGTTTCAGTCATAAATCCAAAAAAGTGTCATTAAAAAAAAATACAGAGACACAGAGTAAACTAACTGAACATGACTAACATGCTGCAATATTACTTTCAAACTTGTGGCTTGCTGGTGATGTGTATTTTTTTCATGTGCAAAGAACCTTCTGATCTTCTCCAAGTCAACAATCAGCACCTGCAATACATTTTCCTTTTACTTAGATTGTATTTGCTGCCTGAGACTCTCTGCTCTTGCAGATACAAAAGGCTTCCTGCTCCTTACAACTCTTTACAGATTTACTCAAAAATGAAACGCTTCAGAAAATTTTGTGGATACTATTCTACAGCTTTAAAACCATATGAATGCGAACATAAAGCAGCTCCCTGTCCAAATGATACAGTAGGATTTATGGAGAGACATCGTTTTCACTTCAGGGTATGTTAGGAAATGTGAAGCTGCAATGAATCCTTACCATTCTGGAAATACAAAATGTGCTCTTTCAATCTTGTCTAAAGATTTTATATTATGTAATTTCTTCTCTGGTGATACTTCATTAAATTGTACAGAAAACTCATTGTCTGCCCTCTGAAAAAGTCAATACAATAACTGGATCTTTCCATAAAAAGAATCGGTTTCAGGTTCTTCGGTTTCCTGGAGGATTAAAAGCACTCTGGCTTTTGAAGCTCAGTGTGCCCTTGCTGCCTTCTTGGTCTGATATCCAAGGAGAGTCTCATCCTGCACATTACAGCTCATCTTTTCCTGGTGCCAGAACTGTGTTCTCTCTAAGACACTGGATTGTTTTCTGTCTTGGACTAAGCAATGGCATAGCCAGCTGACTACCAAAAAGGTGCCTTAGTTTTCAGACTCAGCATTGTCCCTGAAGCTCAGCATTCAGACTGTGAAGCTGGTAGCAACAGAGCACAGACAAAAGGAAATTGAAGACCTTTGTATTTAATTGCTCTTTTATGTTCCTGTATCTACACATTGTGAAACATGGAAATGCCAAACTTGTCGATGTAGTTTTTCACATAATAATATCAATATCAAGAAACTCATGAGTTTTATTCAAAGGCTTGGTTTGGATGGGACCTTTGGATGGGATCATCTATTTCCAAACTCCGTGTCATGGGCAGGACACCTTCCACTACACAGGGTTGTTAAAGGCCCATCCAGGCTTGCCTTGAACACCTTCAGTGACGCAGCACCCAGAAGTTCTCTGGCAAGTTCTCTGTTCCACGGACTCACCACCCTCACAGTAAAGTAGTTCTTCCTTAGGTGTAATCTAAACCTACCCTTTTACAGTTTAAAGCCAATTTCCTTGTGCTATCACAGGCCCTTGGAAAAAGGCCCTTTCCAGCTTTTCTGCGGGTCTCTTTTTGGTACTGGAAGACTGCCCAAAGTTCTCTTGGAGCCTTCCCTTCTCTAGAGTGAGCAACCTCAACTCTCTCAGCCTCTTCTCATATGGGAGGTGCTCCAGCACTCTGATCATCTACCTGGCCTTCCTCTGCACTTGTTTGACCAGGTCCACATCCGTCCTGTGTTAGCACCCTCAAAACTGGACTTGTTTGACCAGGTCCACATCCTTCCTGTGTTAGCACCCTCAAAACCGGACACTGCTCCAGGCGGGATCTCACAGGAGGAGAGTAGAGGGGGAAATGACCTCCCTTAATCTGCTGATCTCTTGCCTCTGGTGAGAAGTGACAGGACCTGAAGAAATGGCATTAAACTCTGCTAGGGGAGGTTTGGATTGGATACTAGGAAAAGGTTCAATTCTTTTTGATGCAGCCCAGAATGTGTTTGGCTTTCTGGTCTGTGAACACACGTTGCTGGCTCATGTTGATCTTCTCCACAAACACCCTGTGTTCTTCTCAGCAGGGCTGTTCTTGAGCCATTCTCTGCCCAGCCTATATTTGTGCATGGGATTGCCCCAACCCAGGTGCAGAACCTTTAACTTGGCCATACTGAACTTCATGAAGTTCACACAGCCCACTTCTCAAGCCCGTCAAGGTCCATCTGAAGGGCATTCTTTTCCTCCAGCACACTGACTGCACCACTCAGTCTGGTGTTTTAAGACAACCTTCTAATTAGTAAGACTATATTCCTTGGTAGTTATATGTTTTGCTTTCCTGGATTAAAGATTGCTCAGATTTGAGAGGAAGCAACAGCTCAGCCAGAAACTCTACAAAATACACAACATTCTGCTTTTTTAAGAAAATCACTGCCAGATAAATCTGCACTTATTTCTATCTTAATCTTCATTCATATGGATTAATGCCTGGGTTTTTATGACCAAAGAAAAGGTTTATCCTTGTTACTTAACTGGACAATGGTTCTATAAAATTCAGTTTTAGAGGTTCAATAAAAGCATGATAGTGAGTAGTAAAGCTTAATCTACTCTACAGTATAATCTAACATCCATATAAAAACATAAGAAAGCTTTAGGGAGAGTTTGAGTTGACAAGTCAGCTTTACAATATGCTTTGTCCATTTTCCCTATGCCAGACATCCAAACATAGAAGGACAGGTTTTATGAGTACTTAGCTGACATTCCATTCTTGTAATAGACCAGACAGGGCAACTAAATGAAGCAAAACCAGATGACATTGACATAATGTTGATAAACTAGGCTGCCTGCATTTTCATCTTCACAGCAGTCCAGGGTATCCAGTAACACCAAAGAACCAAGCAAGAACAAAATGGATTTATTGCCCCTAAAGAGGTACCACAAGAATATTCCAAAAGGTACATCAAATCCCATTTTCTATTTAGTTTTGACATGATTGTTTGGTAGAGGAGATACAGATGGGGGCTGTATACTTATACACACTAAGACTTAAAAGAAAAATATTCCATGTTCCATAGTGGCAAACTGACTACCTTTTTTTTTCTGTAAGATAATGAGGCAGAGCTAATATCTGCTTGTCCTTCATCCCATAATACACTTATTATAAAACCACTATTCAAATTACAGTCACATCTTATTAGACAACAGATGGTCTTATCTAAATTGGTTGGTTAATTCAGGTTCATGATTTTGTATTAATAAAGTCACAACAATGAATCAAACCCTCTTAGAACTCTTCATGAAGTCAGATGTGTGGCAGCCAGTGGCTGTTATTCAGCTAGAAGAAGAAAACTTGAGGAAAGACCACTTGTACCAAATGTGTTACTTCACTTCCTTATGAATCCTCATTATTGTGCCCTTTAAATGCATTTCTTCTACCACTGATAGGTGCCAGAGTCTATTTCTCTATTGTTATGTATACACTAACTCCATGAAAAGCAAAAGAAGACAATTATAATTGGAAAACCTGTGCAACTGACATGATGTTTGACTTCGGTTTTATAGAGATTTATGCTCACAATAAAGATTTCATATCAAACAAGCTTTTCTAAATATGTAATAATTCTTCTGCTATAAACTCTCAGTTAACAAAATATTTTTAAAAATATGAACTACAGACACTGGACTACAATAACTCTGATTGTCATATGTAGAAATTAAAAGTTTTTACAACATGCTTTTATTTTTAATCTGAGCATTTATGTGACACTGAGCACAATAGATTATGCTTCTTTAACTCTGTTTTAAAATTCACATTCTTATCTCCATTATCTGTGTTCTGCAGATACAAAACTGAACTATTCACTGAAAATAATATGGTGTAAATCTGCCCCTTTTCAGGAAACATTGAGGAAAAACCTAACTTCCAGTGTCTCATAAGCTCTCCTTCCTGCAATGCCTTTTTGCTTGTGCTCTGAAGATCAGGTTCTGAAATAGTTGCATGTAATAGCCCCCTTCACAGAGCTTACGTACCTCTGGGGTCGCTTATGAGAGCTAGAACCCTCCTGCAAGCTAACATGCAGTTTCCAGTGCCTGAAAGCTGTTTAAGGAGAGATTTCCCTCTGAAGCAAATACAGTAGCTGTATGAGCAGGCTAACCCATCACAACAGCTGATTTAAAAAAGCTGCAAGCCCATGACAGAAAACCTGAGGCAAAAGCTGCCAGACACTGAAATGCCCCAAATGCACAGGTGTCTCCCTTTGTATGCAGCAGCCAGTGTCTGGTTTATGGCACGAATTCGATGGCCATGCCCAAATAAGACCAGCAATAAGCCTGTATTTTTCACACCTGAAGTAAAAAAAAAAAAAAAAAAAAAAAAAAAAAAAAAAAAAAAAAAAAAAAAAAAAAAAAGGGTAGTTGTTAATGCAAGTCAATATTTTATTTGTGCTTAGGGAGATTCTAGACAGTGAACCAGTTGTGCTCAGAACAATCTGTCCTGACTGAGGTCTCACTGTGGAATTGTCAGCAGTTTTCTCTAGTGTCAATGGACTACTGTTTTGAGGGATCCCTTTCCCTAGAATTAACATGACTTATCACTGAAAGGTTGAGGTTGAATATAGATAGAAGTTAATGGCAAGAGTGGTGATGCAACAGTCTTCATTACATCTGGAAAATAAAAAAGATGTGATTGAAATCACACCTTCAACATCCAGTAATATTTCTTGATTCATAGATAAGCAACCTGGAAGAAATTGCAAAAATAATTGAGAAATGCAATGAAAAGAATTAGAAAAATGCTTAACAGTTGGTCCACCCAGAACTTCTGAGGACTAGAAGTATTAGAATCCCAAGTGACAATATCTTCCAAGCCATTAAACATAACAGCTATGCAATACACACATACCAAAAATAACATCTCATAAGCATCCTGTGCAGAACAGAAACAGCTGTAATGAAAGAAGACGCAGGTGTAACCCTCCTGGTAACACCTGCATGCTACAGACTTACACTCACAGAAGATGTAAACCACCAGAAGCAACAGAGAGTTTCTAAGAATGAAATCCTGACCCATGTGAATTTGAAAGGAAGACCTCATGGGCTAGGTGACAGACAGACAACCAGGTCCATTTGGAAAATCACCTAAGCTGTTAAAGAAGAGCTCTGCAGTGAAATAATTAAAGCAGAAGTCCCTCCTGAGTCAAATGAGAATAGATCCTGAGTACTGAAAAAAGCAGGGCTGTTATTTCTTAAACTCATGAAGATAAGAAGATGCATTCTAACCACCAACACCACCCCCACCGCTCCTTTGTTGGTTATTTTTGGTGCAGATTATTGGTTTTCATTGACATAATGATTTATTTGCATTAGATTTCAGAGGGGAAGATGTCATGTAAATGAAAGAAAAAGGAATTTGAAGCCCACATTGTACAATTTTTCATTTACATTAGACAATGCATATGACACCTAATAAAAAAGATAAAAAGGCACATCTCTTTGTTGAAATGAAATACACTTACATTTCAAAGAAGAGAAAAAGGATTTGCAAATTTTGCACTTTGTCTGGAGGGTGCTACTGTATATATTTAGTTCCTGTCATTTAACAGGCCAAATTTTTTTAGTTCTCTGGCATGATAACAGTTCCCCTCTAATATTATTTAATTTAAATTTGATTTTCTTTACACTTGATGCCAAGTTTTGTGCTTTTTTGATTATCATCAGTAAATGATGAGGACAAGGTGGGTGTTAAGAGGAACAGATAATAAATTACAAGCTATGCAGAAAATCGCATCTCTTAATATATATGAAAAATTGAGGTAGGTATGTAGACCAAGATTTAAAAAAACCCAATATAATAACTAAGAACTTGCAACAAAGTTGAGTCTTTCACTGATTTCAAACTGACCAGGCATCTAACAAATTCTACTAAGTAGCATGGGACAGACTGCTTACTCTTTCTGAAATCTAGGTAACTAAACTTAGGAATCCAAATTCGTGGTTAAGACCATCAGTCTTGTATAATAAAACAGGAAACACACTAACAACCCAAACATTTTCCAGTAAGCAATTTTTATCCATTGGAAAAGATGTGGCGGTGCAAGAGACTTTATAAGTTTAAGGTATTACAGTTGTTTTATGTATTTTGGTTTCATGTATTTCAGTTCACTGCTCACTATACCCCAGTTCTATTTTCAGTCTCCCTCATGTCACAACCTCCCCTCTCTCCCCATTGGTTGTATGTACCCACCCCAAGTCTCCACTTGTGATAACTCATTCAACATACATCATAACATGTTATTATTAGTTTGAGGACACAAGCAGAGTAGTTGATCCATAACATCATTTTTTTCTTCCCCTGTGTCTTTATAAGATTTTGGCTGAAAAGCAGTTAATCTTCAAATAACTGCATCTTCAAATCTTCATATCTTCAAAGAACTGCATATATATCACATGATAATCAAAATGATATTGAAACATAAAATGAAAACTATTTGCAATAATTTTGCCATGTGGGTTTAATTTCTTTGTGCTTGGGAAAACGGTTTTTATACACTGATTTTAGCTGTTTGAAAATAATTCTAAAAATAAAAATGAAAATCCTCTGCCATCGTTTCTTATTCTTGTCTTCTAACCTGAAGTTCTATGATTTTATTATCCTTCCTCTAAAAGTGAAGATTTTAGAAAAAAGATGAAGTAATTAAATGAAATTAGGATTATTATAATAAAATAAGGTAACAATGTGAAAATAATATGGAATGCACTCTCTCTTTCCTTTTTTTATGAGTTACAAAGACTCTATGTCTTAGTTGATACTCCTCCTTAACAAAAGAGGATTATCAGCTTGACAAAATTCTCCAAACATTGACCATTTTAAAGACTAATCCAGTGATCAACTCTTTTTTTTCCTCATTCTTTTTTGATTTACAAGAAGCAAACAAAATCTTCCAACAAGCAGCCCTGACATTTTGGGCTTAGGTAAGAAAATAAATACTATCTCATTTTTAGTCTCCAGTGGGAAGGCAGACTAATAATGGCCATATTATGGTCCTGGTCCTGCTAAGCATTTTCTCCATCACTGCAGGATTCTGGCTTGTGCTCACACCATCTGATGACTGTTTGGTGGCCAGTGGGAGACAAGCAGACAAGTTAGTGAGCTCTATTCACCACACCACCGCCACGTTTTGCATTAAGTAGTGTTCTGGCTGGCAAACTAACCTGAAAAGTCCTATTGTGGATGCTGAATCCGTTTGTTACCCATGCCAATCTCCTGGAAAAAGCCCCAAACTGACAGTTATAAAAATTTTCACTGCTGTCTTCATTCTTTGGCTAGACAGAGAATTTTACTTCATTGTGATATTACTATTGGCACAATTTGTAACTACGTAGTTCTCTAAATGCTTATAAAAGCTTGGTTAAAATTGCAGTGGTTGATCTTAGCCAAAAATGGAAACAAACACAAGGTTTTGTTCCTTTCCATTCCATTCCTGGGGAAGAGTTATGTTGCACTGCAAAGAAAATATAACTGACACTAAGTAATTCTGAAAGGTTTTGCCTTTCTGTCCAAGAAGACAAACCGATGAGCCCTCTTCCACAGTAGGAATCTAAGTCTGAATTGCACTGCAAGAAATTACACTTGCCGAAGCTTATCAGAGAAGCCACCTGAAAATGACTTACAACTCAATTTGTTGGGATAAAATAGCAAAGAATTCTGGGATGGTGAAATGAATCTTTCCTGCTTTGAAGTTTCTGGATAGTTTTTTTACAATAACCATAAAATAGAATAAAATAAACTACTGATCAACCTTCTCTGTAAAGTAGAGATTTACAGATAGATGGTTGTTTTCTACTATTTCCAAATTACAAATTACTCAATATATATTTAGGATAATTTATTGAACATATATATTTTTCAAGAAAACTTCTAAAGCCAAAGACCAAAAATCTTTGGCTATCTAGCCCATGCTCCTGAGAATCCAGATTTTTTTTCTCAATCCTAATCCATTTCATGATTCTCCTGCAGGAAGAAGTTAATTATTCATCATGTTTGCAAGGTTAGTATAAAGGTAGTTTGGAAGTTTTATTTAAGGTGTGGAGCAAAGTTTTCTTTTCTCAGTTATGCTTCCTACCTAGTTTTTAAACCCTTTTGACAATTACTAAATAACTCATCTTTCTGCTTGAAATGTAGCTCTTTACATTAGACATTTCTAACATAGCTAGTAAACTCATGCTCATTTACCTTGTTCTTTTTTCTTTACTATATATTCATTTATATAATTATATTGTTCAGGAAATAGCTTTAATTTCAACATTTTTGCCTGGGAATTTGATTTATTTGTTTGTGTGATTGCTCAATTTCCTTATGAACCCTTAGAAAAGGACTTTTTGACTATGTTTTCAATCTCTTTCTATTAGCTCTAATTATTTCTCAGCCTTTCTCCCAGACTAAGACACCTACACATTTCAGTAAGTGCTAACTCTGTCTCTGAGATACTTTTGTAATAGAACTGACTTGGTTATCATAATAGTGTTTTCTGAAACATGAATGCTTTTGCATGAATATACTCCTCCTATTTCCTGGGCTCTTTCAGGATAACACAATGGTGGGTTTTTTTTGGTGGTTTTCATGTCCTGGGAACTTTTATAGTTCCTACTAACAAAATTACCTGGAAACCTCTTTTTAGGAGCTCAGAGATTAGGAAGTTTCCAGAATGATCCCTACAAGCAAATTCCTCCTTTACTTCTAAAATGAAGGAGGGGAAGCAAATTTCACTATTTTTTTCAAGCAGACATCAGCATTTTGGGACGTTTTTTCTTTGCTGTTATTGTGAGGGCACTTGTCTGCGTTTTGTTTTCAGACAAAAGGACCTCTGTGAGTTTTACTTACTACCTATGAAGAAAAAAGAGACAAAATGAATCCCCAAAGACTTCGGGTATTTCCAAGACAGAGGCTGTTGGACTATGGGCCAGTGGATCACATCACTGTTATGATTAATGCCCTTAGCTTAGGCAAAAGGAATCCAAATTGCTAGTTTCAGGTAAATAACTTCCCTTTCAGCAAGTTTAGTGGCCATGATGAAAATGTGAAATGCCACATTTACCATGGTGTTCATGCCAAGACTGTGGGGACAACTCTGGAATACTGGAAAAGGTCTGTCTGACGTTCATGAATGCCCAGCTAATCCACAGGCACCAGCCATACAGTGGGAAATAACTCTGAGATGTTTTGATGGGATGTCATGTAAAATAACTAGATAATAATAATCACTACCTTTTCCACATGAAAGAAAACAGTGTTTTTGTGGCAATCTTTGTTTTCTTCTTATTTAACCATATTTTATTGGAATAGAACTTGTTTAATCCATCAGTCTTTGTCCTTTTTACTCAAACTGACACATCTGAAAAAGTTTAAATAAGAATTGCAGGAAAAAATAATCAGCTGCTGCTGTCTGCAAAATAAGATATATACATCTGTATTAAAAATGTTTCTTCCCTACAGTGCAAAGCTACAAATGGTGAAGTCAGATTGCACTGCAGAATGAAAAGGCTTCTTTGCAAGAAAACCTCCAAATCTAGCCCTAACTGAACCAAGCTAAATAACAAATACTTAAAAGAGAAGGGGGGAAAAAAAAGAAGCTTTATTTTTCTCAAATATTAGCATTTGTTGCAGCATCTTGGACTTTCTTTTTGTGACATGGAAACCAAGACCTTTTGCCTATGCACACAATGCTTTTGCAGGCTGGTACATCATCACTGGCCCATATGAATGCTTCCCTGATAAACCCATGGCCTTGCTCTCCATAGCTGCCATCTCCTGAAAGCAAAGCATTCACTGCTTCCTTAAGGAACATCATGAGCTGTGAAAATCAAATCAGACATTGAAAAATGTGTATATTTTTCATTGCTCTAAACTGGAATGTGTTCTGCCACCTGAAACGTGAAATGCTGGGCTTGCATCACAGGGCAAGGAAACCTGTGTGTTGTTGTTTGGCAAAGCAAATGAGACCAGCATAAATAACAGCAAAGCAGCTATGCATGACAATATCACCTGCTTTTTTTGTGCTAATCATAGTAGAACTGCCAATTAAAACAATGCAAAGTAATGTTTAGGTGTTGATACTTATTAGTGGCAGAAGAACTGAAAAATAACCTCTTGTTATAAAGGTTGGTATTATTGATGTTCTGTTCCCTTCTTCCAAGGGTCAGAAGCTGCTTGACAGTAGTGCAACATGCAGAATATTACATGCTGGTTTTAAGGAAACAATTTTTCATCCTAGTTTTTCTATTTTAACCACAGAAGCAGTGAAATTCACTACTACACTGTATCTGAAAGGTTGAAATATGTTTACCTAGTAACAGAAACTTTGATTCTGTAGGACCTCAACTTTGGTCCTGCTTTATGACCCTTAAGAATGACTTTTAAAAATTTTGCTTCCTTTTCCTAATCAGGGTTGCCCTTTCAGAACAGAATCAGATTATAAGAAAAGTTAAGCAATATTAAACATGGTACACCCAAGGGCAAAATTCTATAAACAAATTCAATGAGCACCTTGAAAGAAAAAAACAATCTAATAGTTTCTAATTTGTTTGTTTCTACATAGAACAATTTCTATTCTTATTTTGTCTTTGAAAAACCCAACTCACCCTTCAGACCATACCAAATCAGGATGCAATCAGATCAAATTTCTATTGATCAAACCAAATGAATTGTCAGCTTACAACTTCAACTGCAAGGCTGCCATGGAAAGCAGTAAAGAAAATGAATTTCTATACTAAATGAAGTTTAAATGACAATGAAGAAAAAGCTGAATAGGCTTCAATCAGAAGCAGTAATCCTAAGAGGGCCACCTGATGGTTACGTTTAATATGCTAATGCTATTACAGAACATGAAATTTTCTATTCTTCCCATAAAGGTCTTGTTAACAGTAATTAAATGTTAAGACATTCAGCCCCATAAAGAAAAGAGATATAGTGAATTTATTATCACTAGAATCAGTGGAAAACTTTTTTTAATTAGTATTTGAATAGCAAAAGATTGAATTCTCACTACTCAGGGACAACAAAGCTCATCAGGTCTCTGTTAAATTGCATGCAATCATACCTTCTTCATTAGAATTGAAAATTTCAATATAAACCACTCATTTTGCTTTGCAACAGGTGAGAGGAGTCGATGCCATTCAATAGGTGGTCAGAGCTCATACTAACCCTCACCCCTTCCTACCCTCAGCATGTTTTACACCCACGAGCAGTGGGTGACCTGTGCTGCTAGCTTTGAAGATCTGTGCCTCAGCCCCTAGTGCTGGCCATCAGGAGGTCTCTTGGCTGGGAGATCACCTGGGATTACATGAGCCGTGCGTCCTAAAGGCTCAGAAAGCACTTCCTGAGCAGCCAAAAAGGTGAGCCACTGTTGAGTGCGTGCTGCTGCGGCAGGTTGGTCTGCATGAGATACAGGGCATGACTGTCCTCAGTGTTATAACCCTGGCTCTTCCTCTCAAACTGTCTCAGTTTTCAGTCCTGGAGGTCTCTGGAATTCTGTCAAAATGACAGGCATCACATTCATGCAAACAGCTCTCCAGTTGTAGAAAGAATATTTTGATAACCTCTTGCAAGAATTTATGTTTTTTTTTTATTATAGTTGTAGTAAATTCTTTACCAAAAGCAAGCACTGGAATTACACAGCATGGTTTCCAATAAAGAATAATTTGATTCAGTCCATAAAACTAATTAAGATTGCCACAGCCTCTTTGGGATCCTAATGCTGGTTTTAATACTTGCTCATAGGATTCCAGAAAACATTAATTTGTAAAGACATTTATTTGCATATGCGAATGTATATCAGCTAATGTAAACACAGAAAGAAAAACGAAGTCCACTTATTACTTGAACTAGGTAGAAACTTAAAAGCAAATTCATTCAGTTTAATATTTAATGAAGTCCTAAATCAAAACTGATGGGGTATGAATATAACTAGGAATAATAACCCATAAAGCATGTCAAAGATTGTCATTCCTTAGCCTTGGCCCCAGTTCCATAGCACCTACCATTGTACGGAAGTACTTGACAAATATTTGAAGCAAAACTCCAAGAAATTACAAAGTGCTGGATAAGTACTGTAAATCTTCAAGTTTGCTGTGTATCAGCTCAAAAGCTCAAAATTTCAAATTCTGGTGATAGGAGAAAATTTCATTAAATAATGGACACCAAAGCAGAGTTTCAAATGCTAAAAGGAGAAGGATACACCATGGGAAAACTGCTGAACATTAACAGAATGGTATTTCTTTATATATTTCTAACATTCTTATATATATACTTCTAACTTTGGTGACAGAGTTATTATTCTGTGCAGATGGACAACAGGAAGTTTTGGTCCACGGTTGAAAATGGGTCTGTTGCTTGCTTCCACAAGCATTTCCAAGTTCCAACATAGTAATAAAGTGATTACACTTGGGAACAGACAAAAATGAACCTACACTGGTAAATTTTTGTGAATCAGTAAATAAATTTTTATGTAACACATCTTTTAATCAGACATGAACCAGTGTGACTGCCATCAAAACACAATTTCTTCATCTGACATCCAATCAGTAATGATAATCAAGATCTAACAAAACAGAAATGCCAGTGAATGCCATTGATCTAGTTCTAAAATTATCTGAAATACTTGGTAATTTTATTTGCAAAGAGAGATGAAATATCATTTGTGCAATGATAAGAGACAAACACCTCCTCCCCTTCCTTCCTACCCCATCTTAACATTCAACATTTAAACCTGGACAAAAAGCTATGGTTGCTGGAACTACTGCACAGTTTGCAACCAGAGAAGAAAATGAGATAAAATATTAGCACGATTTTACAACATATGTTCCTTCCACTACTGTAACAATTTCTGTACTCAATTTTCTCATCTGTTTGCCAGACTCTAATGTCCTTCACCTGCAGTTATGCCACCTCAGCTGGTATTAGTGCCACCTGATACCACCTTTAATCAGGAACTTGGCTAAATCTTGAGTGAAAAAAGGTGCATTATGTCACATGCTGATGTTTTCAAGGAGAGCAGCTGAAGTCCTGTTGAACATACTAAGTTTCCTATAATGTATTTCAATCAATTTTTTATTCCAGGTTGGTAGACATTTAATGGGAAGGGATTTAGGCACACTAAGCCAGCACTTTTAGGTTAGCTGACTAGGAGTTATTGAGCAAGGTATGAAAGCTGTCTTATTTTAGAGTTGGAGTTAAAATATGACCATGTATAAGACAATTTAATAATGATCAATAATGAAAAGCCCAGAGACACTGATATGTCTCTTAACATTAAATGCCTCCTTGTTCACCCTTACCAAATATTCTGTAGTACTAGTCTCATCTATGGATAACTGAAAGGATTTTAATCACCTTCAGTATTAGCACTTCTATCACTGTAGAACCTGTTTCTGGAAAAATATCACAAAAATGGCACTCTGTACAATTTCTGGACAGAGCTTTGCAAGAGCTACTTCAAGAATTCCTAAGCAGAATATATGGAAACAAAAGATTAATTCAAGCAGACTGAGGCAGAAAATCTTGCACAAGCACTATGGTTTCTCATTTTTCTAGGGCACTGAGAACTGCTCACTCTTCATGGAAAACCCAATCAAGATAATTAATTTCTAAAAGCAAGGAGCCTGAAAAAGGAAGGAGTGCAATTTATAGTGCTGCTTTCTGGAAATTTTAGGATTTCCATATACAGCCTAATAAGCTTTGCAAAGTTAGCTGATTGGGAAACTTGTGCCATTTGACATAGCCAGTCTCAACCTGATTGTTGTCATAATGCTACTGAGGAGATGGATGATGGGAAAGCCAGCAAGTTATTTCTTATGTCTCAGCTTTCAAGTCTGGGAAGAAACGTATACATGTACATTTTATACAAAACATGATCATTTAGAGGTGGCTAAACTTGTTTTAAAAGAAATATTTTCTTCTGGCTCAAGTCACAGATTTGCTGACATGGAGATCTAGAATTCCTGTTTGCTACTAAATCCGGTATTTTGACTGTGTTCCAGTTCCAGCACTAACACAACCTTCTTCTAAGGGAAGATGAATGGAGCTAGAAGAGAACTACAATTTTCCTTTTTAAGTGAATCCAGGCTGCCACATATCTTGGAAAAATACTGACTTCTTTCTGTCTTGTGCCTCTGATCTTAGACCAAACCGATCCCCACCACAGGAAATATCTGCTCTATGGATGATTCACTTCTTAACAGCACAAAAAAAAAGGCTTTTTTTTTCTTCATAATTTGTTTCACAATCTCCAAGCCAATAAATGAGCCAGTAGTTCATCTTCCCCTTCCATTTTAAATATTAAATAACAAGCTTCTGACCCCCATCCTACCCACAAAAAAAACTGACCTGTGATTATAACCCACTGGCTACTCAGAAGGACTATGTAAGTCTCCACAAATCATGATACTTATTGCACCACTATATAATATAAAAATTCAAGCCACATTTTCTTTTTTTTTCCCCCAAACCCAGGGAAATAGGAAATGCAAAAGAAAACTTCAGTCAGAATGATCAACATTTTGATGTCCTTAGAAAACCCAGCTGATGTTTGAAAGTAAATTTGAAAAAAACCCTGAAGCTGCTCTAGTCAATAACTCAAAATTTGTACAGGAGTTCTTCAGACATCTGAGAGATTTCTTAAACAGGTTTTGTTAAAAATGAGTAGTTTAAAACAAACACCAAGAAATTTGAAAAATCCTCAAATTTGGGAATTAGACATGCAAATAGTGTGTGCTCAGCAAAATAACTACCTTTCACATTTGTCATAAAAAGTGATTTCTCACAGACCACCTACATAGCATAATGTTAATGAAAATTTTCATTATTTGAAGAGCTAATAAAACTTCTGTTCAGTTAAATTGCTCATTCAGACCAAACTATCTGAGGTAAGTAAAATTTAAGTTTAATATTCAGTTTTTCTTGAAAGGCAGTCTTGGAGACAGCAAATACTGAAAAATCACAAGGTTTCACCCACAGCTCAGAAATTCCTGTAGATAACAAAAAAATGCATGACTAAAAATTTTATCTTTTATAATTTCAATTCATATGGGTAAGAAATTTTCCATAAAACAGTCATCAAGCTAAGGTCGTGTGGCATTTCCAATGTGGAGAGTTTCTGCCTTATCATCACATCTGGTTTTATTTTTACATTATAACCTTAAGATTTATATCACCTTTCCCCCTTGGTTTTCATGTATATGAGTTCATTTAGTTACAGACCCATATAATAGTGCTCTCAACTTATTGTGCTGTACATTGGTTTGGAAAGAAAAATCTAGAACTTTGATACATTTTTTGACTCTTAATATCACAAATATCTATTGGTGACATTCTTATCACTGATTCAGTCAAATGACTTCCTGTTGAGATTACCCAACCCTTGGCATTGTAAACATATTTCCAGATTTAAAGATCCTCAAAAGCAGTCTTTTGTATACTCCCATGGCTTGCATATAGTATCTGAAATTTGGAAGAGATTAGAAAAATATCTGTGGCTGTCTTTGGGAAATTCTGTTTGGATTTTACTGGGCTGCAAGCAGGGCAATGTTATTTATACTACTCAGCAGTGGACTTGCTAAACTACTGGGGAAGGGATTGTGAACATTCTGTCTGAACAAAGCGTGATTCAGTCTCATTGAACCTTCTGTTGTCATATTAACATAAGATTCATGTAACATATAAACTTCATCACAGCAAGAGCCTGGATGTCTGAACCAAAACTCTCTGCTGTACTGTAATAAGGATTAATATGCACCATAAGTTTATCACATACTGAAACCTTAAGAAAATGAAGCAGACATATTTGAAAATTACCTGAAAATTTAGTCATAAATCACTTTCTGTTACTCTGGAAAAAATAGATGGATATATGGTAATCCTACAGATAAGAGAGTCTACCTTTCTTTTAAGAAAAAGGGAGATCATAATAAAACACTCATTTTAGCATTGGATAAGTAATTTGCTGACTTGCTGATGTGTATTGATGCTCAACTTTGAAAAGTCTCTGATTCTTTTTTTGTTTTTTGTTTTTTGTTTTTTTTTGTATTCCAGTGGGTTTGAGACAAAAGCAAAATCAATCAATTTTGACAGTATCAGTTCTGAGCCAGATTCTGTTACCCTGGATGCAGGTGCCTTTTTTAGCAAATGGTGCAATTGATTTTAATGGTATTACTTGCCAAATAAGAAGCTCTTCAAACTAAATGGGAGATCAGAAGTCACCTTCCACAACTGAAAGCAAAACAAAATAAAATGATGACTACTAGACATTTCTGCATGGATATATGCTGAAATACAAAATGAAGGTTTTAAAAAATATATAAATGCTTTTGTGTAAAGACAAATACACTGTTTTAAAAGTAGTCTTTTAGTAATTTTGTTGCTTTATTTCTTTAGAGCACTTCAATAAACATGGATGAAATGACTTTTCAAAAATTACAACAGGAAAGAAAAAAAAAGAAAAAAAAAAAAAAAGAAAAACCAAACCCTGAAATTCATAGTCTTAAATGAGGGTACACTTAAAATATATTTCATATGAATCAGCATATTAAAAAAAAACCAAAACAAACAAAAAACTTTGCTTTTAGCTGGGAAAGTTCCTATTTTTTTTTCTTCTATTCCTTAAAGAGATGTTTCTTGCAGAGGAATTGCTGTCAATGGTGTTATTACCAAAAATAACATCTCTGTAAACTGGCATCAGAGGGTGAACCAATTAGCACTATGAGATGCTGTGGAAGTTTTAAAGCAAATGTGGCAATAACCATCTGGGTAGACAAAATATTCTTTTTACCTGCGGGTCCTTGAACATGGCAATAAACATATGGCAGAGAAAGCTGGGCTTGTTCAGTGCATTCCTAATAAAAATCTAGGTGACAGAAATATGCCATGATGGGTGTCATAGAAACTAGTATAATGACCTTTCACATCTGGATGCCTCATTTCTAATTAGGAATGAATAAGACATAACAAGGTCAGGTGACACTGTCTAACACAGCATATTACTTGTATATGGATGAGGCATTTTGACGAAAAACTTCCAAAGCATTTTTGCCAATTATCTTACCTAACTTGTTGTGACAGCAGACTGTGTCCCCTTGAAAGAGATTCCAGATGTGAAAGGTCAGAACTTTAATCCTGGAGTATGCAGCTTATTCTTTTTCCAGGTCTTTGTTATCTCTATATTAATGTCAAATGAAACCCAAACTTGTTCCCTCCACTTCACAAACCTTTTGAAATTCTGCTTTCAAAGCATGACACTTGTTCAAGCTGTTTACACCTCTCCAACAGCATGAGCACGTTTCACCAGCCATAACACCAGATGGCCAGATCCTGGCTCCCTTATTCTGAGCCTATTTGTGCAGTCAGTCTCACTGAAACAATATTTTATCATAATCAACTTCTTTAGTCTACTTCCTTCGTTTATAACGTCTCCAAAAAATTACAAGGAAAAAAGGGCATTTCTAGATATTTGCAAACCACCTGAATAGTCTGACCCCCAATTTGAGAAGCAAATTCTGCAACACCACACACTTAAATCGAGGAGCTTAGCTCTACCTGCTGGATTAAGCTCACGCATGGTAAGGGAAACAGCTGCTGCTTTGCAAAACTTGACACCCAGGAGGCCAACCCTGGCTGTAGGGAACGGGTTTGGGCTACCTGAGTCAGCTCCTGGTACTGACAGGTCCTGACTCTGGGCACCAGAAGGCAATTGCCAGCAGTGCCTGGTTTCACACCATGCACCTTTTCTGGGGGTTTTGGGGACATATTGGTGCTCATTCTCTTGAGGCAACATAGGTGCTACTGGGCAAGTACTGCATGAGCTGTTTCCTCTGATTTGGTGTCACCTGTAGCTGTCTGAATTTTATGGATCTCTTGCACTGGGAAGTTTCTGAGCAGTCTTCAGTCACTTTTTGCTTCGAGATGTGAGTTAAAAAAAAGACAGAAAGAAAGGAAAGAAAAAAGAAGAAGAGGCAGAGAGATTGAAATGGTGCTTTGAGAAACACTGATTTGCCTTAAAGGTCACTCAACCAAGGTCATTATTGACTGAAAATGATAATTCTTCCTCTTTCCAGGCACATGTAGATTTAAACAAATCAGAATATTGGCATGTTCAACTCTGCCTTCTCTCTCACTCTGACTAATTTCTCACACGCTTTTATATACAGTTTAAGATCAAACGCAAGTCACCTTAATACACAGCTGAAAAGTAAATACATTTTGGCAGCAAAGGAATTAACAGAAGAGGAGAAAGATGAGCTGATACATACAAACCCACAGCATGTTCAAGATAGCATGCAAAGGTTTATGTTTTAGTGAAATCTAGTGATATACACCAGGAATTTCTCAGGCCCCCCTGGCTACCAGGGCACTGCTCACTCATATTCAGCTTGCCATTGACCACTGAGACTCTTCAGCTAGAAGAAAAACTCTAGAACTGGGAGCATAATGTTGTCGTTTCAGCTAAATAAACTTTTGTTATAAGTGTACCAGACAGCTTCAGGTGACACCAAACCAGAAGAAACAGCTCATGCAGCACTCCCATAGTAGCACTTACATTCCCACTTAAGGACAAACACCAAGGAAGATATAATATATCGAGGAGCTCCCTCCAGCATATTTACACACACCTACAATGTAAAAAGTGTAGAACTGGGATACCCCTCATTTTAGATATTCCATTTTATGAGTGAGATTATGCACAGAAATATTGAGTCACTAAGGCAGCTATTTTTAAATCAGTGAAGCTTTTTTAGGACTTCCTGCTTTTTTAAGACTGCCAATATTAAGTTAAGGCTTTGGAAAAAGTACAGACTGATGCAACCTGGTTTCCTTTATATCCCTTACTGTCACACTTCTGCCTACCTCTTTTTACTTCATTGCTTTTATTTTTTTTTACTGAGTAATAGCTGAAATTTGTTTTATAGTTGTATAGGACCAAGGATTATAATCATGAGGACAGCGAAGTGTCTGGTATAGTGCATGCACTGCAAAAATAATAATAATAATAACTGCAATAACTAACATTCTGTATTGAAATCCTATTTTATTTAAAGTTCTCAGCTGGTGCAAAACTGTATTCTGTATATTTGCCTCTAACACATCTCTATCTGCATTTCTTCTAAATTTTCAGATTTTAGATGCAACGATGCTGCTGACATGGTTATTCTGCAAATGAACCCGGGAGTCTCAAAAGACTTGCCTGCCCTGACTACATAAATACAGATTAGAAAGAACTAGAAAAAGGCAGATAAGTTCACTGCCCCTGGCATTGGCAAATACATCCCTTTGGTACGTCCATTAAGAGAAATGTTGTCTTTACAGAGCAAACTCATGTTGTAGGCATACAGCAAAAGATGGAAATGCTACAGGTCAGACTTGAGCCTCCGTCTACGGTGAGGCCCAAAGGTCAATCAGGAGTCAGTTCAAGTTCTCCCCTCTATGTCACCAATGCTTTGACCTATTTCACTTTGTTCTGAGCAATGACAGTTACTTCAAGGATTAACCAACAAGGGAAGACTTCTAATTTCACACAGTCAGCACCCCAAGGAGGAGAGGTCATGATCCAGTCATTTTCCTCCTCCCAGCTCTACCACATAGGGAAAAAGCATCCTCATCTTGTCTCAGACCACAACCTTTATTATGAAAATTTTCCTTCTGACATAAACGAAATTAAAGAGACCAAGCATGATGTTTGCCTTAACTCTTTATTTTTCTATTGTCTTCTGCCATATTGCATTTCCTTGCAATTAAATGATTACAATTATGAAGAAGATATATGATGGAGTTAGAAAAACATCATTCAAAAGCTATAAATACCAATATGGTCAACAACTGTTCTTTTCTGATGCAGGGAATAATGAAAAGGAAAAACAAAATCGATAAATGAAGCCTGATGATTTCCTGCAGATTTTAGAAGACTGATGTTAAAAATAAATCACTTCTTTTTTTGCAGATGAAAAAACCAGACTTTTCTCTGTGCTTCATGACACCAGAACAGCAGGTTCTCTGAGCCACACTGATTCACACAAATCTTTTTCTGTTTCTAGTAATGGTTAAAGCTTTCAAAATTCCACAAAATGTAGTTCTAGTCCTTGAGCTCCTGCAAGGCTCCACCCTTACTGCAATTGTCATTAAGTTGTTATTAAAGGCCTGTCTGGGATGTTTCTGCCTATGTGGACCAAGAGGGTGATGCGCAAGAAGTGAAAAAAGGGAGAAAATGTCTGAAAATATCCAATTAAGAATTCTACAAAATCATTCAGAAGATTCTAAATCAAAGTCATTTAGGAATCTAAAACCCATTCAATTTTGAAAGATTAAGCTTCAAGTCACTGGAACACTTTTGGAAATTTTATTCAATGTCCAAATGTACCAGGCTATTGCTGGATTCTCCACAGAGCTAGTGGTGAAACACAGGACAAAGAGCATGAAACTCCAGTGCTGGGCCTGCCCTTCCTTTGGCTTTTGGATGATCTTGGAGACGGGGTTAATAATGCTGCACACTATGGCACCTGTGACTCTAGTAAAAGTCTAATCTGGCTTAAATTCAAGACTAATTTTAACCCAAACCTGTTCTTACGTATTTTTAAAAATATAATAATATTTAATTTTAAACATTTTAATCACTATGTCTGACATGTTTCAAATTCCATTTTCCAATTAATACCATAAAAAGACAGAAAGATGCTGTATATGTAAAGAGTTAAGACCCTTATTTTGGGTCAGAGTAAACATTTCAGATTAATTTTTCCTAATTTAACCCTTTCTTTCGCTCCTGAATTTTGTTAGTATGCTGCCCCTAGCTGACAGTCATCACATGACCTAGTCATGATCACATTTACTTCAGTTGATCAAAAGATATTGTACAGAAAATGGTACACTGTAATAATATTTAGAGATGCCAGACCACTGCAAAGGATATTTTTGATGTTACCACCTGTGCTGTAGAAAGGCAAGTACCAGATCTGTTTTAATCTTCACTTGCATTTTGTGTATAAAACCATTGTTTTACATAGTAAAATTTTATTTGTTTACAGAAATTATCCCACATATTAAACAAGTTCCTACTAATTTTTACTCCTAATGCGGATGGTCAATTTCTCTACATACCTATATTTTTTTTCCAGATTCCCTTCTTACATCATCTGAGTGCAAAACACTGACATTGAAATCCACTAGCTTCTCCATAGCATACTTTTTGCCTTGGTCAATTTTTTCAACACCACTTCTTGTTTTCTCTAAAAATTTGCATTCAGTTTTCACTGCTGCAAAAAGTTGTATCAGTCAAAATACCTTGAAGAACAGGCTACTACTATTCAGCCCTTAACCTGTCTGTAGAATGTGACAACAAATGTACCTATCTTGATATTTGATCTTGATTCCGATTTTGATGTTTATGCACTGAGACCTTGACGGACAGTAGAATAGTTATAGCTTACCAGAATGAACTCACAGAAATACTGACTTTACTAAATTTAAAAAATATGATTGTAAACACAGTGGTCTCTTTTGAAAAGTAAATTGCAGTAGGCAAAGAATCCAAGCAATGTTTCAGGCTGGTGTTTGGTTTATTTTACCCACCACTCTGAAATCTTAATACAACATGGGTGGAGAAAAAAAAGAAAGAAAAGTTCTGTTGTCTTTTCAGTATATGGATCTCACTTCATACTTTGGAATGCCTTATAGATAAATTTATGGTATTTTATCAGGGGCTGGGGGTGGGTGGTGTTTGGTTGATTTATATCCTTTTTGTCACTTAAAGATGCTTCTGTGAATTTGTACATTCACACTGAGCATTTATGATTCTTGATTTCACCCTGAAAAAGACCTGGAAAATTTAGCAGTTGTACAACACAAGACAGAGTAGCTAAGCCTGTAAGAAACTGAAGAGCTCCCTGAGATGCAGAGCCTGAAAGGCTGAGGTTCAAATCCCACATGACCATTGGTTTTATGAAATAAAGGGGTTTTTTTTTTGCCTCTGCCTAATGACTTTATCTTCCTTATAAAATAGAACAGCTACAAAGTTAAGAAGCAGTGAATGTATTGTAAACCTCTTATTCAGGCAGTGGGCAGTGAAATTTTGGTGCCTCTGAGTTCAGATTCAGACACAGCAGGGATCTACATTATTCTTCAAAGTTACAGTTGTTCTTCAAAGAAACCAACCATCCTTTTGATTTCTATGCCTTACCTTGCTTTATTTCAGCAAAATCTTTGTCAAAATCAGTTTCTTTAGGGGAAAAGAAGAAATAGATTCACAAAAATATTCTCATCACACAAAAATACCTTTACATAGAAATAATTTGTGGAGTGAGCAAAACAGCTTCTCTCACAAAGCATATTTACTGTATTTCATTAGATGCCATAGCCAAACTCCATTCCTAAAGATCTCGCCAGCATTTTTCAAGGATGGAACACCATCACTGCATGTGTTGGGTATATCTGTTCTTGCAGTTCCCAGTTTTACTTTTGTTAACAGCCCAACATAGGAAAATTCTCTACTAAAGCTTAGTTTCCTTCACATCTCAATGCCAGATTTGAAGTTCCTATGGTTGTGATTTCCTTATTGTATTTCTTTACTTCCAGTTGGGGATCAGGAAACACTTGGTAATAATTATTTGCAAAAATTACCAGAGAGAGTAGCATACAGCAAAAAAGACCCAAAAACAAAACCAAAAACCACAAGGCATAGAGAAGAATGAAAAATGGATAACGTGCCATCTAAAATGATCAAGTTGTCAAGGATGACACTGATATAAATTCCCTTGTTATTGCAGATGAACCAGTATAATACCAGGGGACTGAACATGAGCCAGATTTGATTTGTCAACTTGTTGCTATTATTTTGACAACATTTCAGCAAAATTGTCACATCTGTCGAAATTCTGTTAGAAAATTACATGTAGCAAAGAACACCAAGCAGCCTTATTTTCTCCTACTGGGTGTGCTGGGATTTTCCTTCAGTGAGTCATCAGCCAACAGCAACAATGAAGTGTCACAACAATCACAAAGATACCATCTGGTTAAGGGAGATGATCCAAGAGTAAACACGTATCTTCCTAAACATAAAATTCATCAGCATAAAAAGAAAAAAAAAATAAACACATACGAACACAAGTGTGTGGTTTTGCATCTATCTTTTGCAGCAATTCTTGCAATGCTATCAAAACACCAAGATAGTAGCAATTACAAAATTTCCTGTATGGATTTCTGTCATCAGCTGAAGCCACAGATGATATTACTTGAACTTTGTATGATGAGAGCTCATGACATTTGGAAATATGGGATATCCTTTTCATCGCATGATGCCTGTCACCTGGTGCTTGCAGAAATTAGGCTTTAATAATTAGAATGCTTCCATTTCTTCCAAAGTATTTTTAACAAATTCTTCCAAAGTATTTTAACAAATACTGGCACAATGCACAGCTCTGCCTTGCCAGGAACTCCTCCAGAGAGTTAACAGACTACAGGATTATTAGTGCAATAGTACTTATCTAGATGATCTTTATATTCTTTTCTTTTTTCCCTTACTATGTATGTGGAAGTTCTTGTTGCATTTGAAAGTAAACTGTTAAGATAATCTAGTTCTCCTTGCCAATCCTGGAAGCAAAAATGAATGTCCAAAAATGTAAAGTTTTGATCAGCATGGTTCTAGAGTGATAGAAAAAAACATTTCTGATGCATTTTCTAAATTAAAAATAACAAGGAATAAATTAGGAAAAAAGTCAACGATAGTTTCTAAACATGCAAAGTAAAGTTCAAGGAAACATTAACATTGCAATTCATGAAAATATTGACATGGAAAAGATTATTACTGAAGAGATAAAAATATAGATTACCAATACAGATGCCTCAGTCTTATTTAAATCAAGTGTAATTATGTAATGAATGAACAGCAAAACAAGTTCAGATAAAAGCTTAAAACTATTTTTCTTTCATTTATACAATCCAGATCTTTTAAAAATAGCATAATAAAAAAACAATGGTCATTAGGTGACAAATAGTGCATTTTCCAGCACAAAATCTACTATGTGTAATAAATTAACACAATGGACCTCTTGAAGTAATTCCAGAAGAGCTACAGGAATTTACCTTCTCTGACTAAAGTATGTCTTTCATATCTGGTTTTTTTTGCCTTCCTTTAAAAGGTAAAATACAGTTTAAGTTGTTCCAGCAGTCAGCCCTCTTGTTAGAGAGTAGCAAGGAGCTGAGACACAGACTTCTTGCTCATCACAGCATGAGAAGGATTCTGGTTTATTCCTATTTACAGCTTGGCCATCCTAACTCAAACTATTCACTGGCTCTGTGTGCAGCAAGCTCCTATTGTAGATTTTCCTTGCAGCCTCTGACTGCTGGTTATTTCCTGCTAAACTACAACTGCAGGGATTAGTTTGCAGACTCTGAATGCAGGCTTTTACCTGGCTAGACTATAGCTGCAGGTTCCAGCAACAGGTTCTAACTGCAGACCCAGACCAACCTCACAGCAGTGATGCTTTCTCCTCAGGAGCCTTATTCTTCAGGATCCTCACCAGGTAACCCACTCCCTTTTATTACACTTATCTTTATTGGATATAGCTTTGACTCATCAGGGGCAAGGCTGTATTGGGTAATCAACACAGCTGTTACTTATCAGGGCAAGGTCACCCGTATTCCCTCCTCCTTCATAAGTGACTTGGGGAATGCACCTGTACAGCCAAAAGGAGTTCCTCCAAAAGCAAAAGTCCCTGAAGGAGTGATTTAATGACAATACAATAGTTGTAAATATTTTTATTTTTTTAAGCTCTGTGCTTTGTGCTTATATTTAAACAAAAGGCTTAGATATGAGCAAGACCAGACCTAACAAACTTGTACCTAAATATTTACTGTGGTTCCCTGGTGATTGACTAATACTGCAGGAAATAAATGCTATTTTTTCTTTTTTGCTAAAATTGTCTAAAATATATCCCAGTTTTTCTATCTGTCTTTCATCTAGTATTCAAGTGATCTGTGGCACAGACGTGGAGAAGTTATACTTGCCTTCATTTGGATATAAAGGGAAATATAAACATATGTGCTCACATGGGCATATAACATACAGCTGAACTTCATTGACCTACCCCCTGCTCCCCCCTGAAAAACAAAACCCTCCAAAGAACAAACCCGAACTGAAACCACCCAAAACCTCAACTTGTTGCAAATGCATTTTCCAACTGTGTGTCCTACTTACATTGCAAGTTGGTCAATTTCTCTTTCAGTAACTTCTGATTAAACTTTTAATTTTTTTCCTGGATTCACACTCTTCCTGATATAACTGTATGCTATGATAGTGATTGCTAACAAAATACAATGCCACAAACTAGTCCTTTTACATCTAGCATAATGATTTTCACTTATAAAAGGATTGATTAGTAATGATTGATATTAATGCAATTTAAAACTTGAGACTACACCTGATGATTTTATTAAGATCAAATAATTTTTCCCCATGTTAATTAAAAAAAAAAAAAAGGAAAAAAGAACCCCTTTGAATCTGACTCTGAACGCATGTACCATGAACTATATACTATGAACATATAGCAAAATTTAAGCCTGTTTATGGTAGCTAATGGTACCTAAACCCCACTTGTTCTTGCTGAATTCTCTGCAAAAGTTGCTACAGAAAACATTTGTGATAGTGGTAATGTCAGTGTCCTAAAATAAAAAGATCTTCATTGATGAGAAACTTAGCAGTATTTATCATCAGTCAGATAGTGCACACTAGGTCAGTTTCTGTCTCTTGCTCTCTGTCACATGCATACAAACATGCAGTTACACAAACATGTTCAGCCCTAAAAAGTCTAGGTATCAAGAAGAAATGGTCATAGATATGATGAAATATATAACAATTCCTTCACATATATACGACTTCTACAATAGGCTATAACTTTAACTTTCATCTACCAACATCAAAGACAAAAAACCCATCAAAGTGTAGTCTCTAAGTAAGCACATTGGAAAAGAAACACATTTAGAAAAAAACCCATATTTTAAAATGGAACACAAATCATGTTTTCAAATGTGTTTCATCATTGGAGCTAGACGAGGCATAACTGATGACAGAACTTAGTTTTCTGTATTCAGTCATCAGAGCTATGGCACTATGTCTGTCTCTTCATTGGGAGTAAAGATGAGTGTGGAATGAAAACAAAGCTTCAGATCAAAATGAAAGAGAAGTGATATCACATAGATAAACTTGTCTTGGACATGTCAGTACTTGCTATTTCATTTCTCTGATATGAAGGATGGATGAAGTAAAACCAATTTTCTTTGTCAAGGGCTGCCACAAAATGGAGAGGAAAAAGATGAACAACAAAAAGATGTCAAAAATAGATCTATCAATAACACTAACTTATTTTACACATACAGAGCAAAACCCCATCCAGCTTCCAATTTCACATAAATAAAACACCATTTCATTTCTGGTGGTTACTGTAGTTGCTGAAGACACGCACTGCTTCACCCTCCTTCTGAAACTACAAGAATCACCTATTTGAGGATCTTAACATTCAAATACTATATCTGTATGTCTTGAAATTTTTAATAACTTGCAGTAAAACATTCTTCAACTAGGACCCAACTGACAGGTTTTTTGGAGAACCTGCACAAAGCTGCTGTTGAAGGCAATAGAAACTTTGGCTGTTCAGCATCTTTGAAAGTCTGTTCATATAATTTTATCGCTCATTTAAATGTAAGTCCTGCAAAAAGTAAGAAGACTGTCCAGGAAAGAATATAAATAATCTGAACAAACCTATACAGGGTTTGGGAATTTATAGAAAATACATTTAAATTTAGCACACGATATGAAAAATAGACATAAATACTGAAGACAACCCTGAACTGAGCTGTAAGAATGAGTGGAGTTGTGATAGAAGAAAAATTAAAGAGCCTGTAAGAGAAAAAATGGGAGTGTAGGGAAACAAAGAAAACCCTTACTATGTGGAAAATCTGCTGAAACACTGTTTCTATAAAAATTCTAGTGTAGTAAAATGCTGCCCTTTATCTTCACAGTAAATCTTACTTTGGAAAAAGTATAAGCAAGTTGTTATTGTATGGGACAAGAATCTCTTTAATTCTTGTTTCATTGATAATTGACGAAGTAATACTGAACTGGTTCATGCATTAGATCCATATGGACGAGGTCTTTAGTATCAGTAAAACACCTTACAAGTTACAACAGAGAGCACAATGAAAACTGAAATACCAAGGAGTGCAGAAAAAGTCATGTGATTTAGACTGAATTGCAATAAAACCAATTGAAACAGCAGAGACAGGCACAAGCAATCTGACCTTCTACCTCCCTACACTATGTGTTCTGTTCATACTGATTTTCTCAGCAAAAGGAGTATCAACAGCTCCAATCAGTACCTGCCAAAGTGATTCTGCTAAGTATCGAATCCTTGCCCACAGTGGTTTGATCCAGTTGAGTTGGTAGGAGTGATAGATGGCCTGGCATTTTCCTTCTATGACATGCTGCAGAAAGCTAAGCAGCTCTTTCAAAGGCTTTGCTTTTCCTGGTTTGATAAGATGTTTTCTTCAGAAAATAAAAGTAAGTTTATTAAATCAACTGCTCTCAAAAGAGATACAGCATATGACTATATATCAAAAGCAAATGTGTGTGTAATACAGGAGTTCAACCTAGAAATTCTCATGATTACAAAAAAAAAATTATTCTTACACAGAAAATAGGTGTCCTTTCAACATAGGAATATAATATAAGAGATATATCTGAACGGATAAGTCTTTTTATGGTCCTTGAGGATCAGGAAGTGAAGCTGGTTTAAAATGTAACTACTATAAGGGGAATAAATTACATGATTAAGAAGAAGTATATGCTGAATCACTGATGCTGTTTGCTCTTTCTGACTAAGTTACAATGCGTGTATCCATCCCATGCTGCCTAAAGAAATTAAATTAAGAAGTTCCCTTTCCATCTGAGTGAGCGAGAAAAGTATTTTCTCTTTCTTTTCTACAAGGAGAATCACTATGGCTCTAGAGACCAAAAAAAGCAGTGCTGTCAAAAAAGTGTCCATTACTCCAATAAATACAATGTATTGGGCTGGTAGCTGCCTCATCTTTCATTAGGTCATGCAAGGAAATTCAAAAGGCAGCAAGTGCAGCCCCTTCAAATTTGAAGGCATAAGAACCCACCCTGATAGGATATTTGGAAGAGGTTTAGAAGCTTAAGGTAGCATAAAAAGCTATTAAGACCATTTTGTTCAACTTTTTTTCCAATTTTCTTGAAATAAGGTTTTCTAATAACTGTCACACTCCACCTAAATTGCAGGATCAAATATGAATCTTTAACACATGAACAAGCACAATGATCTTGGATTTTTTTTCTGCTTTGTCATAAGCTACAATCTTATTTTCCTTCCACTGTCTTGTTCAAACAAATGGAGAAAATATAAAGAAGATGAAAAATGTCGGTCTTCAAGAAACACAATTTGGAATGGAATTAGTAAATTGGACAACACTAGCTTTCATGTGAATCTTGATCAATCCTCTCTGTCCTTGCACGTCTCCCTTTTCCCACATATTACCTCTTTCACTCTTTGACTTTCTCCATTTTCAGCTAAAACATTCTCAGCATGGAGTGTTTTAGGCACGCTGTATCAATGTTTCTTCTTGCCCACAAAGTTTCACATACTAATCAAGAAGAATTTAAAAGCATTTCCTATTGACATGTAGTTCAAGGAAACACTATGACTCTTCTCAGGAAACAAGTTGGAGGAGATGTTGAAACAGATAACACTATTTCAGGGTAGCCAGCTTAAAATGGAAATGAGGCTACTTCATGGGAGAACAAAGCGGAAGCAATCTGAATTTCACTTTGCAAAATCAGTGTGCTGATACTGCACCAGAATTCTAAGTGTTAATTCAGGCACCTGAAACTGTCTAAATGTCAAATGAGAGAGATGGACAAGCCCAGGTTTGATATATCAGTCAGGTATTAGGACATCTAAGTTAACTGAGAGAAAATCTCAAGAATCTTCTCCAGGCTAAACACTATTTCAGATTAACAATTTGTTTGGCTCTATGTTTTAGGACTTAAAAGTATTTGAAATCATCTTAGTTTTTATTGTTATGTTAGTATATTTCATTAGCCTAATGATAAATATCCAAAATGGGAAGGAAGTCACCACGGATCACAGGTCTCCCATCTCAGAGGCATCACACTATTTTGGAAAATAGTCTAAAAAGGAATATCACTTAAAAATACCTTTAGATAGAGAAGTATCTTAAATATGGAAGTGCTTACTTTCTACTGAATTTCAGTTGGATGGAGACCTTACCAAGTTGTTGGAATGTTTCAAGATCTTACTCAAATTCGGGATTTTTCCAGTTTTCCATTACGAAATGCTGAGTTGTCAAAATTGAGATCTCTTGGTTTAGGTGATTATACTGGGTCTGGCTGGGATGGAGCTAAAATTCTTCACAGTGGCCCATGTAGTGCTGTATTTTGGATTTGAGGCTGAAAAAGTGTTGACAATACACCAGTTATAGCTATTTCTGAGCAGTGCCTGAACAGCATTGAGACATCTTTTGTTTCAGACATCTTTTGTTTCAGACATCTTTTGTTTCTCATGTTGCCTCACCATCAAGTAGCCCAAGTGCAGGCAAGAGGCTGGGAGAGGACACAGCCGGGACAGCTGACCTCAGAGATATTTGAAGACTGACTGTGCATCAGTTTGCCTGTGGCATGGGAAGTGATTGTCGTCTCAATCTTTATGTTTGGTCATTTTTTTAAATATTTCCATCACTTATTAAACTGTCTTCGTCTTGACCCAAAAGCATTATTGCTTTTGCTCGTCAAACTGTTGTCGCCATCCTGATTGAGGACTAGTGGATGAGTGACTGAGTGGGCGGTGAGTTAATGGCCAGGGTTAACCCACCACACTGATAAAATGGTTATAGCAAGAACATTTTTAAAGGCAAAGATTAGGTTTTGTAGTAAAATAAAAGCAAGGGATTATTCCTTTTCCAGTCAGTTCTGAAAATCTCTCTCTTGCTTTTTTTTTTCCTAGTTAATACCTTCAGCTAACACTCATTAGTGCAGAGAAAACATAGGATAAATTAATTCTAACTCTCAGAAGCCAGAGAGTTATCTTGAATTGTGGAAGTAAAGGCTCAAATGCCTTTTCAAGGAAAGGGTTCATTACTTATCCAAGGTGGAAAA
Source organism: Chamaea fasciata (assembly GCF_029207755.1). Classification (NCBI taxonomy): domain Eukaryota; kingdom Metazoa; phylum Chordata; class Aves; order Passeriformes; family Sylviidae; genus Chamaea; species Chamaea fasciata. Next base: position 74,645,655 of record NW_027094087.1, on the reverse strand, counting down.
GTTCCAATGGGAGAGATTGCAATTTCCTTTCCTCCCTGGTTATGCATTTCATTTGGAATGAAGAAGGTGTAGGCTAAAGTACATGGACTACAAATCAGTCTTTTTCATTCATATAACTTCATTGGTCACTAATCTAATGAAAGGATAAGACTGAAGAAAGTTTTTTATATCTTGAAACTTTGGCTTTGCAGAAAGCTATTTGTTCTCCAGCTACACACTCTTATCCTTCAGCAAAATATCTCCCAGTTCCTTTGTAGGCATATTGAAGTTTCATGGGATTCTTTAGAATGAAAGGTATTATAAAACAAAATAATTACATAATTATCTGAACATAAAATACTCTTACTCAATTCTCATTCAATTGAACTTTGAAAAGTGCAAAGGACAGAAATGTGGGTGTCCTTGGACCTGGATGGTCCTTGCATTGAAAATTTAATTTTCTTTGAAGGTCTTCCTTTCCCCTCAATGTCCCTCTATTCAAAGTTAATTTAAGACATACCCTGCTGAAATGCAATGGAACAAGTACTATCCCTAATGGTGTCTTTGAAAGTTATGAAATGCTGCATAGCCCTCAGCAGTCTTCAGTAAATCTGTTTTACTGTTCCTTGTAAGATTTATCATGCTTCACTTTGTCTAAATAGGTATATGAAGAGCTGAAACACCCATACACAGAAGCGCTCAAAACTTTTGCATCTCCTGCAATCAAAATGTTCAATGGTAATAATCCAGGCAAGTATGTGGAGTTTGCTTGACATACTGAAGTAAACAATTTAGACTAAAAATAAATCAACAAAAGCAAGAAAATTTTACCTGGATCTCACAGAATCAAAACTTTTATATTGGGAATTAAAAGTCCACTAAGGGGACAAGCTTACACAGATGGGAACAAATTTTTTTTTGGTATGGTTATATCTATGTAAAGCTTCTTAAGAAAGATGAATATTTCACAGAATCACAGAATATGCTGAGCTTGAAGGGACATAAAAGGATCATTGATTACTAAGTCAGTTTAAGGCAATTTGTATAAATTAGAAGTAAAATGAATGGGTGTCTTTGGACATTCAAAGATACACTATCCCCGCTGTATACTTAGACCATATTCATGCTTTAGTGATACAAGCATTCAATCCTGAATACCACCATTTTTAAGAGTAAAAGTGGCCTGAGCTGATATTTAATGAAAATGCAACATGAAATGGGCAACAATTTAGAAGTGATCTGGATAATATTTTGATCGACATAAACAGGAAGCTGACAGTCAGCCCTTGGATAGAGATTAAATAGTCAGAGCTTTCCGGATTTAATATTTATATAAAACATGCTGAGAATACCTAAGTTGTCTTTTGGGTTTGCATGCTATCTCAGCCTTTGCTGCAACAAAAATATTCAGACTCAAACTTTTATCTGATTATCTGGACCCCAGATTGTTCTGCTTTATTTTTTCTCTTTCCACTTTATTTTTTCTCTTCTCAGGCATTCTGTCTCGTCCAAAGAGAAAAGAAATGCCACTAATTATATCAGACATTAGTATTGAAGTCATTAGCAATACATAGAAATATTTTATCTCAATAAGGTATGTATTGCACAATACAAGTGAAATATTTTGGGAAGAACATTGACTTACATTTAAAGGGCCTGAGAACAAGGTTTGTAACAATGGGGAATTCTCATTGCCAAAAATCTAATGTAGTGCTATTGTTTCTTCATTAAAACATATGGTCTGTATTAAAATACCAACTAATACGAAATAGAACTACAGAGATGCCTTAAAAAATAATGTTGACATAATTTAGATTTTATCATGTGAAAACAATGTATGATACTTTCCCTAATGTCATTTTCTCATCACTTGTTGATGAGACCAACCATAACTATTTACACAGTAAAGCTCAACACTCAAAAGAGCTCAACACTGCTCTTTTAAGCAGAAATCAAAGCACTGTAAATTAACTAGCTGTGTTTCTGACTGCATCCTGTCCCACCCCTTTAGTACAAACAGTATCCTACTGTAGGGTTTCTAAAGGAGCCCTCGGCTGGAAAAGAATGTCTAAGGGTCTGATGTGATGGTAATTGAATGAAGCAACAGCTTTTGGGGCTCCTGATGAGTAAAGAGCACATGTACTATAGCACCAGCTTCAAGACCCAAAGGCACGTTTTATTCATTCACCTGGACAGAAATGCAAAACAGCATCTGCTGCCTTGTTTCTGTCCTTCCCCACTTCCTTCTGGACTTGAGGAAACAATAAGCTGCAGCTCTTGTGCTGACAGAGCAGAAGTATGCTGGGCCTTTATTCAGTTTCTGCAAGGGAGAAAATGAAGGGAAAAGGCTTATTTTTTTTCCACATCACTCCAATTGTGGATGAGGGAAAAGCAGAGCCAGGTCATGCATTACAGAAGAGATGCTCCCCTGAATCTCTGAGTAAAGGGCTCTGTTGGATACAACTGTGAGTTTGTGGATGTCTATGATGAAGCACCATCAGTGCTGATATGTACTTAGTAAAACTGCATGCACAGATAATGCCCTTGAATTGCTATTCAAGATGCCAATGTTAATACAAATCTGGAATGTTTCTAAAGGGTAATAAAAATGTAAAATGAAATAATTCAGCAGACTTCAGGTGACATCTCTGTCCTGTGTAATTTACCACAGGAAATAAATCACTGAGACAGAAAACATATGCAGTGGCAAAACATGGGCACTTGTCCCATCAGTTCACCATCAATCCATATCTGTCCAATTAATTCAGGCTTATATTCTCTTTTTTTCACTGCAAACTTTCTTTCTGTTGAAGAATTTTTATGGATTTTTCAGAGCCCATAAAAAGTTTTATATTTTGAATAGCAAAGTTGGTAGACATCTTGTTTATCTAGTAACACGAGAATATCTTATGGTCTCTTAAATATGTAAAAAATCTTAATGTTTTTGGCTATAAAGTTACCTATAAAACTAAATGTGTGGCTTTTTAAGTACACCATGTTGTCTGGAGCATGGAGATACTACTGAGACAGCACTGGAAGATCATTCAAGTGAAAATTTCTTTCATACTTCTATTGACTGAGAACACTCTAGGCAGTGCTTTCTCCCTGATGGCTTTTTCATGATTTCCCCACTGAATTTTTTTCTTAATACATTGGGGTAAGTAAATAAGCCATTTCATTTTTATTTTCCTTTCCATGAAATGATTCCCAAGTAGCTTGATAAATGTACAAAACCAATATTTGAGCAGCCACATAATGTAATTAAAATTTCATAAAATAGCTATAATCATCCTAGCTTGATAATAAGCAACCTTATTTATCACACAAATTATTTCTTTGGATTTTCAACAAGCACTTTATTTAATTAACTAAATAATTTTTTTCTGCAGGAGGTTTGTGTTTTAAACAGACAACTGAAGTCACAGCCAGAATGCCTTGTTGTACATACCCAATATTTAATCACAGGAGGTTTCAGCTCTGTGCACATTGAAGTTAGTCTGTGCACATTGAAGTTAGTCTGCTTCATCCAAGAAAAGTGTGCTTGAGTGAGTTCCATTTTAAACCTGTCTGCCCAAACGGCTTTTTTTTTTTTTTATCTTGAAGTGATACTAAGTGCACAATGATCCAGTATAAAGGTAGAATGTTTTGTGAATAGGATTTTTTTTTTTTTTTTTTAGTAATGTGCAGCACTGTATGGCTATCTTTAACACCATATGGGCCTTTGCTGCCAATAACAGTGACTGTGATATCTGCTATGTCCTGGAGAACCTTAGAACTGAAGAGGAAGGCATTTTAACTTTTCTTATTGCTCTTTACATAATCTCTATCTCCATACTGTCCCTACATTCTAGTTCTATTTGACACTGAACGATTTAAAGTACATTCCTACTTTAAAAGTGCTTTTGCAAAAAATGTTAGCATAAAGTTACCTATTTGTTATACCCCAATGATTTCCAGATCAAATTTTCTTAGCTTGCTGACTGAAACGTCATTTTTTTCTATGCATCTGTTCTGCAAACCTTCCATCAGTCTGGAAAGTAAACCATGTTGTTTCTTATATGCACAATACAATCTGAAAACCCTTCTGCTGGGGTTTTCTGAAAACGTTTCCTTCTGGTACAACTGTGAAAGACAAAGCATTGCTTTCAAATCCTGCCCTCATTTACCTCCCTCCGTGTAGCTTAGGGCCCACAGTGGGCCTGGAAAGGTACTTAGTACTTGTTTGAAGCTGTAACGGAGGGGACACTGCATATTTAACTGTTCATAGTTATGCTGATGACGTAAATAGTAGGAAACTGTAGAAAACTTTCTACTGCTGAACACATTCAGTTCTGTAAGGATGACAGGATTGGAAAGGAAAGATTATAAAAAAATAGTCAATTTTCCAGAAGTATAACCAGAAAAAGCTGTTTGTAGAGTGAAATGGTCCCTGTACACTACAAGTTTTTAGGAAAGATGCAGTTAAATATTATTCCTTGGTTCAGTATTACCCCCAGGAAGCTTTTCCTTTGTGAAAACACCAGTTGCAGCAGCTGATGATTTGTGGCATTGTGTTGTAATCCAGGAGGAACCTGGAATATGACCAAAGGGCGTTACAAATATTCTGCATGACTAATTATTGAACCTTCCTCTGGGTTCAAACATCCCAGTGTTTGCACAGATGATGCCTTTGTTCATCCATCATTTAAAATGTCTTGTAGCTGGAAAGCTAACAACATTCATAAAAGACCATTCATAAAGCCTGCTGGTGGCGGGGGAGGTGGACTGACAGTTTGCATTTTTCTGGTCTTTTAACTTCCTTGCTGCTGACCGTGGTTACAAACACTGTGCATCTACAGCCACTGGGAAAGTCATATTTTTTAGACAGAGTAGCTCAAATACATTACGTTAAGGCAACAGTCGACAGACAAACCTAGTTCTGCTAAAGAAAACCAGCTCCTGTGGAGCTGGAACTTGTTGGATCACACTGATGCTTTCACTGGGTCTTTACAAGTGGAACCTGAAAACGTAGGAAATGGAGAAAAGAGGGAAGCATGTCCAAAATTTAACTTGATGTGGAGCTGGGATGCAGAGTTGGAAGCTGCTGGGTTTTGTCCCCTAGCTTTATTTTCACTGATAATCATAGCGTCAAGGAAAAAATTAGGTATGGAGGGATCTCTGAGAGGTAATCTTAAAAAAAATATGCCCTGCTCTATGTAGAAGGGAGAGGCTGAACAGGACTCTACCCATCACAAGATGTAAGTTCTATGGAAGCTTGACTCCAGGACCAACGCCCATTGATCTCTGGTTCCTTCTCACTTTGACCTCTGTGAATTGCCTATATCTTCTTGAATTAGTAAACAGGAATTTTAAAAAACAGGAATTCCCAATATTTTCCAGGTCTTATGCAAAACTCCTGGAGAAAGGAGACTAGATTTAAGGATTGGTCTTAAGTCTCATAAAAGGATTCATAATTTCATCAGTTACAATAATCCCTGTAGTTTAAAGTATGTCACTACAATAAAAGCATGATATCAAGAAAAGTATCTGAAATTTCAGTATTTATTCTCATAGACTTTGTTTTGCAGAGAATCTTGGACATCAAGATCAAAGCTTCAAGAAGATATTCCCTTCAGAAAAAGAGAAGGCACTAAATTTTCTATCTTCTTTCACAGTGCCTTTCTTCTACACTCAATTTTCTTTCTTTTTTCAGGAGCATTCTGATTAGCATTTCTTTCTTTTTTCAGGAGCATTCTGATTAGCATTTCTCTGCAGAAAATCAATACTTATTTCATAAGAATGAAACTGACTTTGAATTTTAAATGGAAATTGAACCTTACACACCTTTGATTCCTCAAATATGAATCTGTTAAATGGACTCCAACATGGACTTCCAAAATGCCTGTTTCTACCCCCATTCAAAGAATAATGGGCACAAAAACATAGAAGGAAATTACTGGAGAACTCACAGACTTGCAGAGTAGATGAGAATTATCCATGAGCAAGTTCTGGGAAAAGACTAATGCTGTGTTCAACAATAGGTAATTATTGAACGGCATCCCTCCTGATGTTCTTTTCTGTTCCTTATTTGAATGACAAAAAATTGTATGCAGTGTGCCTAGTGCGTATTAAATGCATATATGCATGCCTGCGTAAGTGCACAGGTGTCTGCACCCGTCAGATGGGGAGTCTTTATGACTTCTGTGTTGAAATTCTGTTTCTGAAAAGAGAAAAGAATACCTGCTAATAATAAAATACTGCTCAATGAGAGACAGATATTAGACACACGATTTGTCAATATCTGTGTAGCTATCTCAAAATGTTTGCTAATTTTGGAAACGCAGGTGATGACTGTAGGAGCTGAGCACATGATTTTCACTGACTTCAGGAAAATGGATTTTAGGATTTAATTCTACCATTTGAGGATCAAATGCAATCAGTGCTGCATACAACCTGGCTCCTGCATACAACCTGATTGGTCAAATGTTATTTACAAGTCAAGGCAACCTCCCGCCCCCCCCACCCCCCCCCGCCCATTTTTTAGTAACTGGATATTGTGAAGCAGAAATTACAGGGGACTGAACTGCTTCATTAAAAGAACAGAAACAACATAGCCCCTCTTCACACTGACTCTATGATTATGATGTGTTTCATTAAAATTTTCCTTTCAAAATTTTTTTTCCTTGGGAATGTAAGTATGATTTCATCTCTTGAAATATGATCACAGAATCACATAATCATTTTGGTTAGAAAATACTTAAAATATTATCAAGTCCAGCTTTTGATTGAATACTACCATATCAATTAGACCAATGCACTAAGTGCTACATTGAGTCATTTCTTGGATACTTCTGGGACAGTGACTCCACCACTTCTCTGGAGAGTACTTTCAAATGTTTAGGAGGAAATAATTTTAGCCTCTAGAGCTCCAGGAAAGCTGTTTTTCCTGTTGGAGAGGGTCAGGGGAAGCCTCGATGAGGCTAAGATTATGGTTCCATGCACGTTAATACCAAGTCTAAGCATCACTGAATAATGAGAGCAGTACAAAATAGGTTTAGATCCAGCATGAGCCAATAAACTAACCACATTTTTGCCTAATTATTTCAAAATTTCCCCAGCTGCCCCCATGCCTTAGAGACCACCAGTACCAGTTCCAACTGACTGATGTTGGAGGAACCCCTTGCACACAGAAGTCCTCCTAATCTAAC